>NW_024503679.1:226219-404757 GCF_017590055.1 Onychostruthus taczanowskii | reverse complement strand
GGCCCGGCCCGGCCCCGCTCCGGCCGCAGCCTCCCCGCGCTCCGCCCGGCCCCGCGCCGGCGCTGCTGTGTCACCGGAGGGGCCGGGCCTGCGCCGGGAAACGGGAATTAAAGGCACCGGGAGCGGGAACGGAGCGGGGATGGAGCGGGAACGGAGCGGGAACGGAGAGGGGATGGAGGGGGGATGGAGAGGGAATGGAGAGGGAAGGGAGTGGGGATGGAGAGAGAATGGAGAGGGAATGGAGAGGGAATGGAGCAGGAATGGAGAGGGAATGGAGAGGGAATGGAGAGAAGATGGTTTGAGAATAGGATCTCGGGAAACTGAGGCAGCACTGGGGGCAGTCCCTTGGGATCTGTCTCTCTTTTCCTGCTTTTTCCCCCGTCTTTCAAAGATGCTCCCTACAACTCCACACCAGGGGGATTTGGGGATTATTTTTGTGGGATCTGGGAAAAACTCAGATGGGATGGGGGAGAGAGATCCCAGAAAAGGGAAACATCCATGGAGAGATGGATGGATGATGGATGGATGGATGGATGGATGGATGGATGGATGGATCGGGGCAGGATTGGTGCAGGGAAAAGCTGATCCTGATCCCACAGCCTGGGACTCTGGGAATGACGTCCTGGATCATTTGGGATCACTGCAGGATTTAGAACAACATCCTGATCCTTTGGGATCACTGAGATTGGGAATAACGTCCTATCCCTTGGGATAGCTCCCCCTCCCATCCCTCCCTGTCCCTCTCTCCCCTCCCCTCCCCTGGCCTACCCAGGGGTGACCGAGGGACCTTCTCGGGGACACGTGGAGGGTCCGGGTGGGCGCGTGACCACTGGCGGTGTGACAATGGCAGTGTGACAATGGCAGTGACAGTGTCAGTGTCACAGGGTCAGTGTCACAGCGTCAGTGTCACCGTGTCACATGCGTCACTGTCACAGGGTCAGTGTCACAGTATCACAGTGTCAGTGTTCCCAGTGTCACCAATGTCAGTGTCACAGTGTCAGGGTCATCGTGTCAGTGTCACAGGGTGTCTCACAGTGTCACACGTGTCAGTGTCCCCAGTGTCACAGGGTCAGTGTCACCAATGTCACACTTTCAGTGTTACCGTGTCGGTGTCCCCGTGTCGGTGTCCCCGTGTCCCCAGAGCAGCGCCAGCCCGCGAGCCGCTGTGCGAAGGGGACACCTGGTGGTGGCACTGCCTTGTCACAGCCAGCCCCGCTCGAGACAGCCCGCGACACGCGACTGCCACCCAGTGCCACCTGCATGGGGACACCCAGTGCCACCACCTCCAGGATATCCTGGGAGAAGGGGTTGGGATGGGGATTTTGGGGTCCCTCTGTGTCCCCACATTCCCCTGACAATGTCACTTTTGGGGACACCCTCGAGGCCATGGAATTCCGGAATTCCCAGTTGGGAATCCCAAGGGCCGGAATGGGGACAGGGCCAGGTGCCACCCCTGGGCCGGTGTCTCCATGTCCCCAAAATCCTGGAAAAGGGATCCCAATCCCAGCTGGTGGCTTGGGGCTGGGTGGGAACAGCCTTGGAGTGAGGAATGGCAATTTAATCCAAGGAAAACATTCCTGGAGTAGGGAGCAACAAAAAAGGGGTCTGGGAATCCCAAACCCAGCCGGGATTGAGGCAAGAACACACAAATACCAGGAATTTAACCATGGAAAACACTCCTGGAGTGGGGAACCCCAGAACTGGGATCTGGGAATCCCAAATCTGGCCGAGATTGAGGCAGGAACACTCAAATCCCAGGAATTTAATCCATGGAAAACATTCCTGGAGCTGGTGTGTCTCAAAAAAACCCCAAACAGGATCTGGGATAAAAGCAGAGCCCCAGATCCATTCCCTGTTTTCCCTCAGGACAATCCCACACCCTTTTCGTGGGAAACGGAAATTCCATTTCCCTCTTTCCCAGCAGCCCCAGATTTGTGGGAATGTGGCTGGAAGAGGCTCCTCCATGCATGGAATGTGGGAATTTTATCCCTGGGATCTCGGGGATTTTTCCCATCCTTAAAATCAGATTGGTGCCTGGATCAGTGCCAGGAGCAAAGAGTGGGGACAGTTTCACTCCAGAATTCCCAGTTTTCCCTCTGCTTGGGATGGGTTGGGAAAAGCAGGGTAGGAGGAGAACAGGAAGCAGCTGGAATTTTATCCCAGAGCAGCTTTATTGAGGGGAGAGATAAAAAACCCGGGATTTTAAGCCCTCATTACACCAATAATTACACAATAAATTACCTCATTACACAATAAATGAACCTCAATCCCAATCCCAAGGAATTCCCTGCTCCAGCTGCTGATGGTGGATCCCAGAGGGGATCCCACCCTTGGGATCATCTCCCCACCTTTGGGGGGCTCGGGAAGGGGATCTGCTGTCAGGGATCCCAACTCCCATCCCAAATTTTATTTTGGGATCGACCCAGATGGGATTGAAGAGGAGAAGAACATTCCCAGGAAATCTCAAAGCCTCGAAGCGGAGATGCAGCAGATCCAGGTGGGATTTGGGGCCACTCAGGAACACCAGAGCTCAGTCCAGGAATAAATCTGGGATTGTCCAAGAAGAGGAAAGCCCAGAGGAAATCTTGGAATGGGAGGCTGGGAATTGCGGGATGAGGCCAGAGGATCCCATGGGACGTCAGCAGGGAGGCGGCTCCGGTGTCACCGTCACCAGCACGGTGTCCTCGTCGCTGTCGTCCGAGCTGCAGATGATGATGCTGCTGCCCTCTGCAAGGGAAATCCCAAAATTCCAGATCCCATGAGATCAACGTTCCCGAGCTTTGCACCAGGAACCAAACAGAGCGTGGAGGCAACCCCTGGAATGGTGGTGACTACATGGATCCTGAATTCCATGGATCCCTCATCCCACGGATCCTGAATTCCATGGATCCCTCATCCTATGGATCCCTCACCCTGTGGATCTCCCACCCCATGGATCCTTCATATGGATCCTTCATCCCATAGATCCTTCATCCCATGGATCCTTTACCCCATGGATCTTTTATCCCATGGATCTTTTATCCCATGGATCCCTCATGCCATGGATCCCTCATGCCATGGATCCTTCATCCCATGCATCCCACACCCCATGGATTCCTCACTCTATGGATCCTGAATTCTACAGATCCCTCACCCTTGGATCCCTCATCCCATGTATCCCTCACCCCACGGATCCTTCAGCCCATAGATTCCCTCCTCCCACAGATCCTTCATTCCATGGATCCTAAATTCCACGGATCCTTCAGCCCATGGATCCCTCACCCCACGGATCCTTCAGCCCATGCATCCCTCATCCCACAAATCCCTCATTCCATGGATCCTTCATCCCATGGATCCCTCACCGGTGGATCCCAGAGGGGATCCCACCCTTGGGATCATCTCCCCACCTTTGGGGGGCTCGGGAAGGGGATCTGCTGTCAGGGATCCCAACTCCCATCCCAAATTTTATTTTGGGATCGACCCAGATGGGATTGAAGAGGAGAAGAACATTCCCAGGAAATCTCAAAGCCTCGAAGCGGAGATGCAGCAGATCCAGGTGGGATTTGGGGCCACTCAGGAACACCAGAGCTCAGTCCAGGAATAAATCTGGGATTGTCCAAGAAGAGGAAAGCCCAGAGGAAATCTTGGAATGGGAGGCTGGGAATTGCGGGATGAGGCCAGAGGATCCCATGGGACGTCAGCAGGGAGGCGGCTCCGGTGTCACCGTCACCAGCACGGTGTCCTCGTCGCTGTCGTCCGAGCTGCAGATGATGATGCTGCTGCCCTCTGCAAGGGAAATCCCAAAATTCCAGATCCCATGAGATCAACGTTCCCGAGCTTTGCACCAGGAACCAAACAGAGCGTGGAGGCAACCCCTGGAATGGTGGTGACTACATGGATCCTGAATTCCATGGATCCCTCATCCTATGGATCCCTCACCCTGTGGATCTCCCACCCCATGGATCCTTCATATGGATCCTTCATCCCATAGATCCTTCATCTCATGTATCCTTTACCCCATGGATCTTTTATCCCATGGATCTTTTATCCCATGGATCCCTCATGCCATGGATCCCTCATGCCATGGATCCTTCATCCCATGCATCCCACACCCCATGGATTCCTCACTCTATGGATCCTGAATTCTACAGATCCCTCACCCTTGGATCCCTCATCCCATGTATCCCTCACCCCACGGATCCTTCAGCCCATAGATTCCCTCCTCCCACAGATCCTTCATTCCATGGATCCTAAATTCCACGGATCCTTCAGCCCATGGATCCCTCACCCCACGGATCCTTCAGCCCATAGATTCCCTCCTCCCACAGATCCTTCATTCCATGGATCCTAAATTCCACGGATCCTTCAGCCCATGGATCCCTCACCCCACGGATCCTTCAGCCCATGCATCCCTCATCCCACAAATCCCTCATTCCATGGATCCTTCATCCCATGGATCCCTCACCCCATGGATCCTTCATCCCACAGATCTGCATCATCCCCACCCTTGGTCAAGATTCCCATTGAATGGGGGGGCAGAAAGGCCGGTAAGGATCCCATGGGATGAGGAAAAGCGGGATAATGATGACAGTGACATTCCTGGTGCCCACCTGTGTCACCGACACGGACGCAGTTGTGCTGTGACGTGGAGGGGCCGGGCTCCGTCCGGAATTCCCACTGGAATTTGGGATGGCTGGGACCCGGCTTGTGGTCACATTCCAGCTTCAGGATTTTGGGAGACATCTGGCTGCCCCTCTCCACGCTGGGCAGCGGCCGCTTCTTCCAGCAGGGGAGTGAGAAAGGATGGAAAAACGGGATTGGGATTGGGGTGGGATTGGGACTGGGATCCCAGCAGATCCCACTGGGATGGGATGGATGGGCCTCACCTGCTCCACGTGGATCTCCTCGACGCTGGGGGAGATGCTGTGGGGTTTGGGATGGATTGGATCCTCTTCCTGCGGGAACAGCAGGGAGTTAGGATGGACTTGGGTCCCAGTGGAGTGGTGGGAACACCCTCGGGAATGGGGAAACTGAGGCATGGAGGGTTTGGGATGGGTCTGGGGGCTGCTCCCATGAATTCCCCAGGGATGGAGCAGTGCTCGGTGGGATGTGGGAATTTGTGGGTGAGGAAAAGCCTGGAATACTGGGATGGGGAGGGAAAGGAGAGGTGCAGGTTTGGGATGGGGCAGGAGCACCCCGATGTCTCACCAGGTTGTTCTCCAGGGCCACCTCGACCTCGGAGACATCTGGGGATGGAGAAAACCAGGATGAGACCTTGAGCCAGAGCTTCTGGAGCCGGGAAGATCCCACCCGGCAGCTCCAAACCCCTTCCCTGGGATTGGGGTGGCCCTGGGGGCTTGGGAGGCTCTGGGGAGCCGGGAATGAGCGTCCCCAGAGCCACCGGGATGGGGGACACCCAAAGGGGCTCCACAAAAACAATGGAGCAAATCCCGGCTCTGGGAGGGTGAGGAGCTGGAGCAGGGAAACAGGGGAAAGGAGGAGGAGGAGGAGGAAGGAGGAGAAGTAGAAGGAAGGAGAATAAGGGAGAGAAGGAGAAGGAGGAAGAGGAAGAAGTGGAGGAGGAAAAGGGGAAGGAGAAGAAAAAGAAGAAAAAAAGAAGAAAAAGAAGGAGGAGAAGGAGAAGAAGGAAGGAGAACAAGGAGAAGGGGAAGAAGGAGGAGGAGGAAGAGGAGCAGGAGGGAGAAGAGGGGGAGGAGAAGGGGAAGAAGGAGAAAAAGGAAAACAAGAAGGGGAAGAAGGAGAAGAAGAAGCAGAAGAAGAAGACGACAAAGAAGAAAACGAAGAAGAATCCAGCCCTGCCCCTGCCCACGGAGGGTGCTTTGCAGCCGGCCCAGCCCTCACCTGGCCGCCCCGTGACTCGCTCCACCAGCGCCCGCAGCCGCGCCCGGCACTCGGCGAAGTCGGGGGGCTCGCGGAGCTTGGGGGGCTCGGGCGGCCGCAGCCGCCGCAGCTCCATCAGCGCTCCCTTGACGAAGGGCTGCATGTCCATCAGCTCCTGCTCGCCGCCGTAGCGCCCCAGCCTCTCCACCAGCCTCTCGGCCGCCTCCAGCCGCAGCAGCGTGCCCTCGGCTCCGCGCAGCTCCTCCGCCAGCGCGCTCCGGCCGCGCTCGGGCCGCGCCTCCAGCAGCGCCTGCAGCTCCTCCGCCTCGCTGCGCACCAGCTCCTGCAGCCGCTCGGCGCTGGCGCGGACGCGCTCCCGCAGCCGCTCCCGCTGCTCCTCCCACCGCGCCGCCTCGCCCCGCAGCCGCGCCAGCGCCGCCTCGAAGGAGCGGCGGAGCCGCTGCAGGTCCCGGCGCAGAGAGCGCAGCTCGTCCTGGCGCCGGCGGCTCTCGGCGCGGAGGTCCCGGAACGGAGCGTGGCGAGTGTCCAGCAGCGCGCAGGGACAGCACAGAGCCCGCTCGCAGCGAGGGCAGTAGATGCTGGCAGGGGGGACACGCGGTGGCATCAGGGACATGCGGGGGTGGGTACAGCCGGGAGCTGCTCCGGGGGTACCGGGATTGGCTCCCGGGATGGGGGGCATGGACATGGATCAGGGATGGACAGGGGTCAGGGATAGACAGGGGTCAGGAATGGACACAGGGCAGAGATGGACAGTGGTCAGGGATGGACAGGGGTCAGTGATGGTCAGAGGGCAGTGATGGTCAGCAATCAGTGATGGACAGGAGTCAGGGATGGACACAGGGCAGGGATCTACAGCAGTCAGGGATGGACAGTGGGCAGGGATGGACACTGGTCAGTGAAGGTCAGCAGTCAGTGCCCATTCCAGGACATCCCAGGCCATGCCCAGCCCCCTCTGGAACCTTTCCCCAGATCCCTGCTGGAGCTCCCTTGGCTCCCGGGGTCTCTGAGGGGTCACTGCCATCAGTCCCCAAACACAGGGGACAAAATCCCCTCGGCAGAGCTTTGGGGACAGGATGGGATTTGGGAACAGGAGGGGATTTGGGAGCGGGGTGAGATTTGGGATGGGGGAGATTTTGGATGAGGTTTGGGGATGGGAGAGATTTGGACACAGGATGAGATTTTGGCCCATCCCACTCATGCACATTCCAGGCTGGAGCATCATCCCCAAACGTCCTGAAGCAGGGTGGGATTTGGTGACAGGAGAGGATTTGGGGACAGCATGAGGTTTGGGTACAGGATGAAATTGGTGGATGGGGGGACATTTGGGAGCAGGGCGAGATTTGGGGACAGGATGAGATTTGAGGACAGCATGAGCTTTGGGGACAGAACGAGTTCTGGGGACAGGACAAGGTTTGGGAATGGGATGAGATTTGAGGACGGGACGAGATTTGGGGCCACGGCAATGTTTGGGGACAGGCTGAGCTGTGGGGACAGCGTGCGATTTGGGGACAGGACAAGTTTGGAGGACAGGATGAGATTTGGGGATGGGATGAGATTTGGAGACAGGACAATATTTAAGAACAGGACGAGGTTTGAGAACAGCACGAGGTTTGGAGACAGGAAGAAGTTTGAGAACAGGACGAGATTTGAGAACAGGACGAGGTGTGGGGACAGGACGAGGTTTGAGAACAAGACGAGGTGTGGGGCCAGGACAAGATTTGGGGCCAGGCCGAGGTTTGGCACCACGCCCACCCCGGGGCCCAGGCCGAGGTGCTCCCACCTGCACACGCGGCTCTCCTCGGGGTGGCTGGCGCTGGAGCAGAAGAGGCTGCAGGAGCCGCGCGTGTCCTCCAGGAACTGCCGCGCCGAGCCCGCCCGCAGCTCCTCCACCCTGCACACCCGGTGCGCCTTCTTCTTGTGCCACCACTGGTGCTCCTCCAGGCAGCGCCCGCAGAAGAACTCCTCGCAGTCCGAGCACCACACCAGCGCCGCCTCGGCGCGGCAGCGGCTGCAGCCGGGCCCGCCCGAGCTGCGGATCTGCCGCCAGAGCTGCAGGCGGCTCCGCAGGTTGCAGAAGAGCAGGTTGTCCACGGCGGGCGCGCCCGTGGCCGCCTGGCAGCGCGGGCACTGCTTGGTGTCGCTCAGGCAGGCCGGGCACAGCGTGTGCAGGCAGCGCAGCAGCCGCGGCTGCGCCGAGTCCTGCCCGCAGCCATCGCACCGCAGGAACTGGAAATCTTCGTCTTCCTCTTCAGCCTCATCCTCGCCCTCCGCGGGATGGGACGGAGGGGAGGCGGGAGCGGCGGGGCCCGGCTCTGGGGGAAGCTCCGGTTCCGGTTCTGGCTCCGGTTGCGTCTCCATCTGCGGAGATGCGGGATTGTCCCGTGGGATGGAGGAAGTTTGGGCTCGGCCCCATAAATCGCGCCCGGGGTTCTGCTGTCCCGCCCCTCGCAGGTTCTTCCCCACCCTCCCCGAGCTCCCGGCCTTCCTGGAATTTGGGATTTCCTAAGCGCCGGTGGAAACGAAAGCAAAAGAGTTTTGGTGCCTTTACCGCCACCGCCCCTTCCTGCCTGGACAGAGGGAAACGCGGGGACACCCTGGCAGCGACCCCAAAACCTCCCCGGCAGTGACCCCAAAACCCCCTTGGCAGCGACCCCAAAACCCCCCGGCAGTGACCCCAAAGCCCCCTTGGCAGCGACCCCAAAACCCCCCGGCAGTGACCCCAAAACCCCCGGCAGCGACCCTAAAACCCCCGGTAGCAACCCCAAAACCCCTCCGGCAGCGCTGTCCCCAGCACCAGCCCAGTCCCCAAAGGTGTCCCCAAAGGTGTCCCCCTCGCCACTCCTCACCCCCCCCCGATAAATATTTGGGGGAGCTAGAAAAAGCCGGGACCCCCATTCCCACCCCGCCCTAAAAACGCACCCGCCCCCTCTCCCCGGGCAGGAGCCGCCCGCGGGGGGCTCCGCTTTGTCCCCGTGTCCCCCCCGGGGGCTCCGCTTTGTTCCCGTGTCCCTCCGGTACCTGCGGAGCGCGGCGGGGCCGGGAAGCAACGGGAGCGGCGGGAGGAGGAGCGGGAGAGAGGGCGGGGAGAGGGAGGGAGGGGAGACCGGGAGCTGTGGGGCGGGGCCGGGGGGATGCGGGATCGGGACCGGGATTTTGGGACCGGGATGTGGGACCGGGATGGGGATTGTGGGACCGGGACCGGGATGTGGGGTCTGGTGGGGATTCTGGGACCAGGATGGGGATGTGGGACCGAGATGAGGATTGTAGGATCGGGATGTGGGATCGGGATGGGGATTGTAGGATCGGGATGTGGGACCGGGATGGGGATTGTAGGATCGGGATGTGGGACCGGGATGGGGATTGGGGGATGGGGATGGGGGACCGGGATGGGGATGTGGGACCGGGATGGGGATTGTAGGATCGGGATGTGGGACCGGGATGGGGATTGTAGGATCGGGATGTGGGACCGGGATGGGGATTGTAGGATCGGGATGTGGGACCGGGATGGGGATTGTAGGATCGGGATGTGGGACCGGGATGGGGATTGTAGGATCGGGATGTGGGACCGGGATGGGGATTGTAGGATCGGGATGTGGGACCGGGATGGGGATTGTAGGATCGGGATGTGGGACCGGGATGGGGATTGTAGGATCGGGATGTGGGACCGGGATGGGGATTGTAGGATCGGGATGTGGGACCGGGATGGGGATTGTAGGATCGGGATGTGGGACCGGGATGGGGATTGTAGGATCGGGATGTGGGACCGGGATGGGGATTGTAGGATCGGGATGTGGGATCGGGATGGGGATTGTAGGATCGGGATGTGGGACCGGGATGGGGATGTGGGACCGGGATGTGGAACCGGGATGTGGGATCGGGATGGGAATGTGGGACCGGGATGGGGATTGTAGGATGGGGATGTGGGATCGGGATGGGGATTCTGGCACCAGGATGGGGACGTGGGACCGGGATGTGGGACCGGGAAGGGGATTTGGGTCCGGGAAGGCGCTGCCGGTACCGTGGGGGCGGTTCCGAGCCCCGCCGTGCCGGGTCCGCTCCGGTCCCAGTCCGTCCCCATTGTCCCCGCGCGTGGGGCCGTGCCAGCCCCGTCCCCCCCGGAAGGGACATTCCCGGCCCTGTTCCCGGCCCTATTCCCACCCCAATCCCGGCCCCGTTCCCAGGATCCCCTCCCTTCCCACCCCGCGACACGGGAGGATGTGGCACGGCCACAAGGCCGGGGCGGGGATTTTGGGGACAAAACCCTTTTGCCACCCGCTTTTGGGGCTGGGCTGCCCCGATCCCAAATCCCCGCGCTCCCGGAACGGGATCCGCTCACCGGGCCGGGATTCGGGATGGGATCCGCTCCGGCGCCGTCACATGACAAAGCCACCAGGAAGCGCCGCCGCTCCTCTTTCCTGTCCCCATCCCCGCGCTGGCGACAACGCCACCTCGCCGAGTGTCGCCGGAGCGGGGCGGGACCGCGGGCGGATCGCGGAGCTCCTGGGAATTGTCCCCGCGGGGGCACCGGGGCTGGCACCGCGCGGGTTTGTCACCTCAGGTGGCAGCGAAAAAACCCAAAATGTGTTATCATTCCTCAGCCCAGGAGACCCCAAAGCTTGTCCTGATGTCCCGGGAATGTCACCAGCCCAGCTGACCCCAAACTCTGTCCCCAGCTGACCCCAAATCCTGCCCTGGTGTCCCTGGAGTGTCCCCAAGCAAGGTGACCCCAAACCTTCAAGTGCCACCGCCCAAGGGGACCCCAGATCCTTGAGTGTCACCCTGAGCCCTTCCATGGTGTCCCTTGGCTGTCACCAGCCCCAGGGGACCCCAAATCCTCAAATGTCACCTCCCTTGGTGACCCCAAACTGCCCCCGGTGACCCCAAACCCTTCTGGGTGTCCCTCGAGTGTCCCCACCCCAGGTGACCCCAAACCACATAAGGGTTGGATCGGGATCCCGGAATTCCCTGGGATTTGCCCCATTTGGGGTCATATTCCCAACACCAAAATTCCCAGTTTGGGAATCCTCCTTGGGAATGGCAGGGTTGTGGTCGGGATCCCGGAATTCTGTGGGATTTGTCCCATTTGGGGTTGCATTCCCAACCCCAAAAAGTCCTGGCAATCCCATAGGATCCTCCTTTGGACTGGGATCCTGGAAATCTGTGGGATCAACTGCTTTGGGGTCACATTCCCAACCCCCAAAACCCCCGGTGATCCCATGGGATCCTCCTGTTCCCAGCTGGAATTCCCATGGAAACCCCAATCCAGAGTGGGAAATCCTCACTCCGGGGGAAATTCCTGGGATGTTCCCAAATATCCCAAATGGACACCCCGAAATTCCCAGGAAATCCCAGGAGATCCCCGGAAATTCACCCCGAAGGAATTCCCAAGGGTTTGGAGGGGCTGGAGAGAGAAATCTGGGATTGGGAAAAATGGGAATGGCAGGATCCCAAATCCCAGTCTGGAATTGGGAATTCTGGGATCCCAAATCTCAATTTGGGGAAAATGGGAATGCCAGGATCCCAAATCCTAAAAATCCAATTTTTCCCAGAAAAGTTCCAGGATCCCAAATCCCAGTTCTGGGATCACAAAGTCCAAAAATCCAATTTTTAGGGTTCTGGCCAGGAGATCCCCGGAAATTCACCCCGAAGGAATTCCCAAGGGTTTGGAGGGGCTGGAGAGAGAAATCTGGGATTGGGAAAAATGGGAATGGCAGGATCCCAAATCCCAGTCTGGAATTGGGAATTCTGGGATCCCAAATCTCAATTTGGGGAAAATGGGAATGCCAGGATCCCAAATCCTAAAAATCCAATTTTTCCCAGAAAAGTTCCAGGATCCCAAATCCCAGTTTTGGGATCACAAAGTCAAAAATCCAATTTTTAGGATTCTGAGATACCAAATCCCTGTCTGGGATTGGGAAAAATGGGAATTCTGGGATCACAAATCCCACTTTGAGATTGGGAATTCCAGGATCCCAAATCCCAGTCTGGGATTGGGAAAAGTGGGAATGCTGGGATCCCAAATCCCAAAACTCCAATTTTTCCCAGATTTTTGGGCCTTGGAAAAGGAGGAAGAACTCAGAATTCCCACTGGGATTTGGGATCAGTCTTTTTCCACTGGGAAAAGGAGGGAATTTGGGATCCTGGATGGGATTTTTCCCAATTTTTCCTGCCTTTGGAACTCCCTGATCCCAAAAATCCCAGGAATCTCTCTGGAATCAGATTCCCCCCTCCTCCAGCCAGGATTTTTCCTGGGAAAAACCTCTGGGAAAAGGGAGAAGCTCTTCCCAAACTCCCATTTTTCCATGGATTTTTACATTTTGAAAAATCCAGGAATAGGATCAAATCCAGGGTGGGGTTTTTTTTGGGATAAAATCCCAGTTTGGGATGAGAGAGAGGCTGGAATTCACCCCCAGGAATCCCAAAGCCCGGAATTCCGATCCCTGCTCCAAGGATTGTTTGGAATTCTCGGATCCCACCAGGATAAACAATCCTTGGAATTCCTGCGCTCGCAATTCCCTCCCCCGATCTCAAAAGCGGCTCCAAAATTCCCTTTTCCTGCTTTTTTCCCTCTCTTATTTTATGGGATTTTGGGTTTTCCCACTGCCAGCCCCAAATCCCAGGATTTTGTGGGGCTGAGAAAGGAAAAATTTGGGGGATCTGGAGGGAATTTTGGAGTTTTTCAAGGATTTGGGCGTTTGTGGGAAAGGGAAGAGCCGGGATTTGCTCCCTTTGGATTTGGGATTCCTGGCCATGGAAAACTGGGAATTGTGGGGTGACCTCAGCTGGAATTCCTTGGGATGAGATTCCAAGAGGGATTTGGGAAATTGGGATTTGGGAAAGAAATCCCCAATCCCTTCCCAGGCCTCAAATCCTCATGGATTCCTTCCCAATCCAGGTTTTTTTTTGGGATCACCCCTCGGTTTTCCTGGGATCCAGAGGGATTTTGATCCTAAAACTTGGGAAGAGCCCAAATCCCAATTCCGGAGCCGGGAATGACTGAAAACCTCTGGAAAATCTGGGAAAACCCCAAAGAAATCAGGGATGAGGGAAAACCCTCAGAATTCCAGCAGCTCTCAGAATTCCTGGGATTAAAACTCGGTTTTTAGGGAAAATGGGATGGGAAAAAAATCCCCTGAATTTGGTGCTTTCCCGGCTCCTTGGGAATTCCCAAAAAATCCCTCTCCGTTTTTTTTCCGAGAAATCAGAAATCCCCTTTTCCCCACAGAACCTCCCCCATTCCCAGAATTTCTCCTCTGGCTCCATCCCGAGGGATTTTTCCTGAAATCCCAAAGGGATCCCGGAGTTTCCTGGGGTGAGGAGAAGCCTTGAATCCAAGGATTTTTCCCCCTCGGGGAAATTCCCAGAATTCCCGATATCTCCCTGACGCAGGAGCTCAGCCTCTGGAATTCCGGGAATTTCCGCGCTGCTCCCAAAGTTGATCCTACAGAGAGAAAAAAAAAAAATTAAAAAAACCCCAAAAAACCAAAAAACCAAACGGGATTGGGGGATTTTGGGATGAGGGAAAAGCCCTGGAAGCAGAGGAGGGGTTGAGGCTGATCCATAAAATTTTTTGGGAATGCTGAGCCGGTTCCAGCTCCAAAACTCCGGGAATTCCTTTGGGATCAAAGCCAGGAATTCATTTGGGGTCGATCTTTGGAAAAAAAAATCCCAAATGCAGGGGGATTTTTCCAGGGAAAAAGGGGGAGAGGGATTTTGGGATTTGGGAGAAATGGAGCTGATGGAAAACTGGGAACAGGGTGGGGGGGGGAATGAGGAGGGACAGAAATCCCATAAAAATTCCATATTAAAAATTCCATTTTAAAAAGAGAATTCCATAAAAATTCCATTTAAAAAAAGAGGATTGGGATAACAAAGGGCATGAAAAAACCCACAAAAATGAGGAAAAAATGGGCATGAGCCTGGAAAATTTATGGGATTTGTTCCAGGGAGTTTTCCCTGGTTTTCCCTTTTCCTTGGATGGAATGGGAAGAGCCAGGAGGGAGGAAAATGAAGGAATTTTTGGGATCTCGGTGATTCCCCATGATCCAAACCCAAATCCCATATTTTTTGGGGGGGGATAGAACTAGGAATTATCCCCGGAATTTGGGGTCTTGGAGCCTTGGCTGAGGATTTTTGGGAATAGGGGAGGAGGATCCCAGGTTGTATCCCAAAAATAAAAAGGGATTTGTGCATCCAGAGGGGTTTGGATCACCGGGAATGACAGAGACCCCAAAATTCCCAGCCTGGGAGCCAAAATTCCTTCTTTTTTTGGGATAGGAAGTGGGATCCTCCCCCAAATTCCTCATCCAAGGGGAAAGCAGCGCTCTGGAGGTTCTGGAATTATCCCTGGAATTCGGGATCCCGGGAAAAGCGGAGCCTTGGATGAGGATTTTGGGAAGAGGGGGAGGGGAAGCCACGCTCTATCCCAAATAAAAACGAAGGAATTTTGGCTCCGACCGGTTTGGATCACCGGACACCCCAAAATTCCAAGCCTGGGGGCGAGGTCAGAGCCAAAATTCCTTCTGTTTTTTGGGATAGAGCGTGGCTTCCCCTCCCCCTCTTCCCAAAATCCTCATCCAAGGCTCCGCTTTTCCCGGATCCCGAATCTCAGGAATGATCCCGTGGCGGTGTTTTCCCCTCGTTCCATCCCAAAAAGAGGAAGGAATTTTGGCTGGAATTAGGGGGTGAGAACGACCCCCCCCAAATCCCTTTTTTTGGGGGGCGTAGAACGTGACCAGGAGTTCTGGGATGATCCCTGGAATTCGGGATCCGGGGAAAGCAGAGCCTTGGATGAGGTTTTTCGGGAAATGGGGGAGGATCCCGCATTGTATCCCAAAAAACCCTGGGATTTGCGCATCCAGAGGAGTTTGGATCACAGGAGACCCCAAAATTCGAAGCCTGGGGGCGAGGTCGGAGCCAAAATTCCTTCCTTTTTTTGGGATAACCCCTCACAAAATTCCTCGTCCGAGGGGAGAGCAGCGCTCCGGGAGTTCTGGGGTTATCCCTGGAATTCGGGATCCCGGGAAAAGCGGAGCCTCTGCTCGCTCCTTATCAGCGCCGAGCCCAAACAATTCCCTCGGCTCGCGGCTCCGCGGCTCCTGCCGGGATAAACAATTCCCAAAAATCCGCCGGGAACGCTCATCCCGACCCCTCGCACCCCGGAAATGACGGGAACGCTCTCAGGGGCGCCCTTGGAATTCCAAAGGGGGGAGCTGGGCTCGTTCCCAGCGGGATAAAAACCCGGGCAGAAGCCCCGCGCTGGGAATCCCAGGGATTTTCCGCGATGCGCTCCCAAATCCGCCTCCTCCTGGCGCTGCTCTGCGCGGCCCCCGCGGCTCCGGCGCCTCCTCCCTGGGAGCCGGCGTGGAGCGATCCCAATCCCTGGGTGTGGGGGGACGAGCAGCCGCATTCCCGGTCCCATTCCCGGCCCCAGATGCCGGTGGAAGTGCAGTGCCAGGAGGCGCAGCTGGTGGTGACCGTGCACCGGGATCTGTTCGGCACCGGCCGCTTGGTCAGCGCGGCCGAGCTCAGCCTGGGCCCCGCCGCCTGCAAACATTCCCGCCTGGATCCATCCCAAAAAACCGTCACCTTCAGCGCCGGCCTGCACGAGTGCGGCAGCACCGTCCAGGTGAGTCCGGCCGGGGAATCCAGGCATTCCCAACGCCGGCATTCCCACCGGGAGCGGCTCCCGGGTCCGTGGAAATCCCTGGTTTTGAGGGAGATGCAGGTGAGTCCCGTCCTGACCCCGGGATCCCAGCCCCATCCCGCCCCTATCCCGCAATTCCCACCGGGAGCGGCTCCCGGGCTCGTGCAAATCCCAGATTTAGGGGAGATCCAGGTGAGTCCGTGTTCCTATCCCGGGATTCCCACCTGGAATCCTCCCACGGTGTCCGGGGAGGTCCAGGGGAGTCCTGTCGGGATCCCGGAATTCCCGGACGGGTGCAAATCGCAGGTTTTAAGGGAGATCCAGGTGAGTCCTTGTCCCTCCCCGATCCTGGGATTCCCACCAGGATTCTTACCGGGAGCGGCTCCTGGGTCCGTGTAAATCCCAGGTTTTGAGGGAGATCCAGGTGAGTCCCGTCCTGATCCCGGAATTCCCACCGGGAGCGGCTCCCGGGCTCGTGCGGATTCCCGGGTTTAAGGAGAGTCCCGTCCCGGTCCCGGGATTCCGCTCCTATCCCGGGATCCTCACCCGGAGAGGCTCTCGGGTCTGGGCAAATCCCAGATTTAAGGGAGATCCAGGTGAGTCCCGTCCTGATCCCGGGATTCCCACCGGCATTCCCACCGGGAGCGGCTCCCGCTCCGTGCAAATTCCAGGCTTTGAGGAACATCCAGGTGAGTCCCGTTCCGATCCCGGGATTCCGCTCCTATCCCGGGATTCCCACCTGGAACGGCTCCCGGGGTTGCCCGGATCCCAGGTTTTGAGGGAGATTCAGTTGAATTCTGTCCCGATCCCGGAATTCCCACCGGGAGCGGCTCCCGGGATCGCGCGGATTCCCGAGTCCTTGTCCCGATCCCGGGATCCCGCCCCGATCCTGGGATTCCGCCCGGGAGAGGCTCCAGGAGATCCCGAGGTATCGGGGGAGATCCGGGTGAGTCCCGTTCCCATCCCGGGATTCCGCTCCTATCCCGGGATTCCCACCTGGACCGGCTCCCGGGTCTGTGCAAGTCCCAGATTTAAGGGAGATCCAGGTGAGTCCTGTTCCCATCCCGGGATTCCCGCCGGGATTTCCCCCTGGAGCGGCTCCCGGGTCCGTGCAATTCCCAGGTTTTGATGGAGATCCAGGCGAGTCCTGTCCCCATCCCGGAATCCCCAGCTCCGGGGCCGCGCGTGTTCCCGGTTTAACGGAGATCCAGGGGCTGGATCCGGGATCATTCCACGGCAAGGAGGAGCCGCGGTTTCCTGGGAATTTGAGCGGTTTTCCTGCAGCTTTTCCCACTCCTCTGGGAAAAGGCCCTTTTCCCTCTGTTTTAATTTAACTCCCTGAAAACTGGGATTTTCCATCCCTTTCCCCCCTTTTCCACCCCATTTCCTCCCCTTTTCCATACATTTCCCCCCCTTTCCCATCCCTTTCCCCACTTTTCCACCCCTTTTCCCCCATTTCCATGGATTCCCTCAGCATTCCCAGCCAGCCCAGTGATGCTGCCAGGATGAGTGTTGACCTCTCCCACGGAATTCCCCATTTTTATTCCCAAATCACCCCGGATTCCCTCATTTCTTGGAATTCCCACTCACCCTGCTGATACTCCTGATTGGAGACCCACAGAATTCCCGGTTTTCATTTCCAGATCACCCCAGATTCCCTGATTTCTTCCAATTCCTGCTCACTGTGCATTGAGGAACCCCTTTTCCCACAGAATTCTCATTTTTTATTCCCGGACCACCTCAGGTTCCCTCATTCCTCCCACTTCCCGCTCACTCGGGATTGAGGAGCCCTTTTCCCCCGGGATTCCCGGTTTCCATTCCCAGGTCACTCCGGATTCCCTGATTTACCGGACGCTGCTGAGCTACGATCCCAGCCCCGGCAGCAACCCGGCCATCGTGCGCAGCGACCCGGCCGTCATTCCCATCGAGTGCCACTATCCCAGGTTCTCCCAGATCCCATCCTGCCTTCCCAGCAACGCCATTCCCATCCAGGATCCCATCCCACATTCTCAGCATTCCCAGGAATCCCATTCACGTCCCCAGATCCCATCCTGCCTTCCTGGCATTCCCAGGATCCCCTGGATCCCATTCCGCATTCCTGGCATTCGCATTCCCATCCCACTGTCCCCATTCCCATTCCCACTTTCCCCATTCCCATCCCAATGTCCCCATTCCCAGTGTCCCATTCCTGATCCCATTCCTGATCCCATTCCCTTTTCCAGACGGGATAACGTGTCCATTGTCCCATTTCCAGTGTCCCATTTCCAGTGTCCCATTCCTGTCCCAGTGTCCCATTTCCAATGTCCCCATTCCCATCACAGTGTCCCATTCCTAGTGTCCCGTTCCCGATCCCATTCCCTTTTCCAGGTGGGATAACATCTCCAGTGTCCCATTCCCGATCCCATTCCCTGTTCCCTTTCCCAGGCGGGATAACGTCTCCAGTGTCCCCATTCCCATTGTCCCATTCCCATTCCCGATCCCATTCCCTGTTCCCTTTCCCAGGCGGGATAACGTCTCCAGCGGCTCCATCCGTCCCACCTGGGCTCCCTTCAACTCCGCGCTGGCCTCCCAGGAGAAGCTCCTGTTCTCCCTGCGCCTCATGAACGGTGCGGGACCGGGGTTTTCCCGCCCTTTTCCCTCTTTCTCGTCCCTTTCCCATCCCTTTTCCCCCTTTTCCACCCTCTTTTTCATCCCCTTTTCCATCCCCACCTTTCCCTCACCTTTTCCTCCTTTCCCATCCCTTTTCCCCCCTTTTTGATCCCTTTCCCACCCCTTTTCTGCTTTTGGGATCACTTTGGGGTTGACTCCCTTGGGTTTTCCAGAGGATTGGAGCTCTGAGAGGGCCTTTTCAGGATTCCCCTTTTCCATCCCTTTTCCCCTTTCTCCCATTTCTCCATCCCCTTTTCCCTCTTTTCCTTCCCTTTCCCAACCCTTTTCCCCTTTTGGGATCAGTTTGGGGTTTATCCCACAGCGTTTTCCAGAGGACTGGAGCTTGGAGAGGGATTTCTCGGGATTCCCGAGCTTGGAGAGGGATTTCTCGGGATTCCCCCGTTTCCCCCTTTCCCATCCCTTTTCCCCCTTTGGGATCACTTTGGGGTTGACCCCGTGGGGTTTTCCAGAGGACTGGAGCTTGGAGCGGGATTTCTCGGGATTCCACCGTTTCCCCCTTTCCCATCCCTTTTCCCCCTTTGGGATCACTTTGGGGTTGACCCCGTGGGGTTTTCCAGAGGACTGGAGCTTGGAGCAGGATTTCTCGGCATCCCCCATTTCCTATCCCTTTTCCTCTGGGATTTTCCAGAGGACTGGAACTACAAGTGGGAATTTTTCAGCGTTCCCCTTCTCCCCTTCTCAAAAAACAAAAATGGAATAATTTCTCCTTTTGGGGTTTGTTTGGGGTTTATCCTGCTGGGTTTTCCAGGTGACTGGGGTTCAGAGAGGGATTTCTTGGTATTCCCTGATTCCCAACCCTTTTCCCGTGGGTTTTTCCATAGGACTGGAGCTCAGAGTGAGATTTCTCAGGATTCTCCCTTTCCCATCCCTTTTTCCCCTTTGGGATCACTTTGGGGTTGATCCCATGGGGATTTCCAGAGGCCTGGAGCTCGGAGCGGGATTTCTTGGGATCTCCCCTTTTCCCATCTCTTTTCCCATGACGTTTTCCAGAGGACTGGAGCTCTGAGCGGGAAATTTTTGGTGTTCCCCTTTTCCCATCCCTTTTCTCCTTTCGGGATCACTTTGGGGTTGATCCCGTGGGGTTTTACAGAGGGCTGGAGCTCGGAGTGGGATTTTTTGGGGTCCCTCCTTTTCCCATTCCTTTTCCCGTGGGGTTTTCCAGAGGACTGGAGCTCGGAGCGGGATCTCTCGGCGTTCCGCCTGGGGGACGTGCTGAACATCCAGGCCGAGGTGGGCGCCCACAGCCACGTCCCGCTGCGCCTCTTCGTCGACTCCTGCGTGGCCACCCTGGGCCCCGGCGCGGGCAGCGAGCCCCACTACGCCATCATCGACTTCAACGGGTGCGCCCCATCCCTCGGGGACATCCGGGGACATCCGGGGACATTTGGGGACATCTGGGGACGTCTGGGGATGTCTGGGGACGTTTGGGGGCGTTTTGGGGTCTGGGGGACACCCAGAGGGGGGTGAGCTCTCCCTGTGCCACTACGCCACCATCGACTTCAGCACGTGTGCCAGGGACTGCTGGGGATGTCTGGAGATATTTGGGGACATCTGGGGACATCTGGGGATGTCTGGGGATGTCTGGGGATGTTTGGGGGCGTTTTGGGGTCTGGGGGACACCCAGAGGGTGGTGAGCTCTCCCTGTGCCACTACGCCACCATCGATTTCAACACGTGTGCCAGGGACTGCTGGGGATGTCTGGAGATATTTGGGGACATCCCAGAGGGTGGTGAGCTCTCCCTGTGCCACTACGCCACCATCGATTTCAAAGCGTGTGCCAGGGACTGCTGGGGACATCTGGAGATATTTGGGGACATTTGGGGATGTTTGGGGACACTTTGGAGTCTGGGGGACACCCAGGGCGTGGTGAGCCCTCCTTGTCCCACTACACCATCATCGACTTAAACGGGTGTGATGGGGACGTCTGGGGACATCTGGGGACCTTTGGGGATACTTGGGGATGTTTGGGGATGTTTTGGGGACATTTGGGGAAGATTTGGGGTCAGGGGGAGGGTGGCAGCTCATCCTGCCCCACGGCACCATCATCAACTTCAACGGGTGCGCAGGGGACACCTGGGGACATCTGGGGATATTTCAGGGACGTTTGGGGACATTGGGGGACATTTGGGGATGTTTGGGCTCTCGGCGTTCCGCCTGGGGGACGTGCTGAACATCCAGGCCGAGGTGGGCGCCCACAGCCACGTCCCGCTGCGCCTCTTCGTCGACTCCTGCGTGGCCACCCTGGGCCCCGGCGCGGGCAGCGAGCCCCACTACGCCATCATCGACTTCAACGGGTGCGCCGGGGACATCGGGGACATCCGGGGACATTTGGGGACATCTGGGGACATCTGGGGATGTCTGGGGATGTCTGGGGATGTTTGGGGGCGTTTTGGGGTCTGGGGGACACCCAGAGGGTGGTGAGCTCTCCCTGTGCCACTACGCCACCATCGATTTCAACACGTGTGCCAGGGACTGCTGGGGATGTCTGGAGATATTTGGGGACATCTGGGGATGTTTGGGGACACTTTGGAGTCTGGGGGACACTCTGGGCATGGTGAGCCCTCCTCGTCCCACGGCGCCATCATCGACTTCAACGGGTGCGCAGGGGACACCTGGGGACATCTGGGGATATTTCAGGGACGTTTGGGGACATTGGGGGACATTTGGGGATGTTTGGGGACACTTTGGAGTCTGGGGGACACTCTGGGCATGGTGAGCCCTCCTCGTCCCACGGCGCCATCATCGACTTCAACGGGTGCGCAGGGGACACCTGGGGACATCTGGGGATATTTCAGGGACGTTTGGGGACATTGGGGGACATTTGGGGATGTTTGGGGACATTTCGGGACAATTTGGGGTGAGGGACACGGTCAGGGGGTGGTGACACCTCATCCCACCATGCTGCTCCATCATCGACTACAGTGGGTGAGTTTGGGGACCTTTGGGGACAGTTTGGGGACAGTTTGGGAGCACTTTGGGGTCTGGGACATGGTGGTGATACCTCATTACCCATCATTGGCTTCAATGGGTGAGTACAGGGACATTTGGGGACATGTGGGGACAATCTGGGGTGAGGGACATGGTCAGTGGTGGTGACACCTCAACCCATCCCACTGCTCCATCATTGACTTCCGTGGGTGGGTTTGGGGACACTTTGGGGACATTTGGGGACGTTTTGGCATCAGGGTAGGGTAGCAGCTCATCCTGCCCCACTACGCCATCATCAACTTCAATGGGTGGGTCCGGGGACATTTGGGGACAATCTGGGGACATTTGGGGACATTTTGAGGTCTGGGGTCACCCAGGAGGTGCTGAGCCCTTGTCACTTCCTCAGCCAATCTGGGGACACTTGGGGACGCTGCGGTGCCAGCCAGGACTGTGACCCTTCTGTCCCTGGGGCTGCGACCCTGCTGCCCTTGTGTCTGTGACCCCTCTGTCCCCATGGCTGTGACCCCACTGTCCCCAGGGTCTGACCCTGCTGTCCCTGGGCTGTGACCCCACTGTCCCCCACAGCTGCCTGGTGGACGGGCGCTCCGATGCCACCAGCTCGGCCTTTGTCACCCCCCGGCCGCGGCAGGACGTGCTGCGCTTCCAGATCGACGCCTTCCGCTTTGCCGGTGACTCCCGCAGCCTGGTAAGGCCCTGGGGACACGCCGGGGACACCCTGCTGTCCCCAGCGCCACCCCGGTGTCCCCGCGGTGTCCTTAGCAGTGTCCCCTGGTGCAGATCTACATCACGTGTCACCTGAAGGTGACACCGGCCGAGCAGAGCCCGGACGCGCTGAACAAGGCCTGCTCCTTCAGCAAGGCGCGCAACACGTGAGTGTCACCTCCCCTGTGTCACCTCCCCAGTGTCACCTCCCCAGTGGCACCTCCCCAGTGTCACCTCCCCGGTGCCACCTGTATAGTGTCACCTCCCTGGTGTCACCTCCCCGGTGGCACCTCCCCAGTGTCACCTCCCCGGTGCCACCTGTATAGTGCCACCTCCATGGTGTTACCTCCCTGGTGGCATCTCTGCGGTGGCACCTGCCTGGTGGCACCTGCCCGCCCTCCCTGTCACCTCCCTGTCACCTCCCTGTCACCCCGTGTCACCTCCCCCGTGTCACCTCCCCAGTGTCACCTCCCTGGTGCCACCTCTGTAGTGCCACCTCCCTGGTGGCATCTCCGCGGTGGCACCCTTCTGGTGGCACCTGCCCGTCCTGGTGGCACCGGCTGACGGTGTCACCTCCCCGCCACAGCTGGGCGCCCGTGGAGGGGACAAGGGACATCTGCAGCTGCTGCGAGCGGGGCAACTGCGGCCAGCGCGGCCCGCGGCCAGTGGAGCCCTGGAACGGCCACCGCTACCGGAGACACGACGGGGACGGTGAGGGGACAGCAGGGGACACTGTGGGGACATGGGGACACTGAGGATACCAGGGACAGAGGGACATGGGGAACTTGGGGACAGGGTGACGTGGGGACAGGGGGACAGCATGGGGACATTATGGGGACATGGGGACAGCATGACATGGGGACAGGGAGGACATGGGGACATCCTGGGGACACAGGAACATAGTGGGACAGTGAGACTTTGTTGATGGGGTGATCCCTCCTCACTGTCCCTCACTGTCCCCATGTCCCCAGGTGCCACCTCCGAAGCTGACGTTGTCATTGGTCCCGTGCTGCTCTCGAGTGCCCAGCGTGGCCAGCGCCCCGAGGGCCACCAGGGTGAGTCCTTGAGGTGACACTGGTGACACTGTGTGACACCGGGTGACACCGGGTGCACTGGGTGACACCGAGTGACTCTGGGTGACACCAGGTGACACCGGGTGACAGTGGGTGGCACCCGGTGACAATCCCCACTCCCCTCCGTGTCACTCGGTGTCCCTTCGCAGGCGCGGTGACACCGCTGGCCGTGGGGACAGCGCTGGCCTGCGCGGTGGCCGGTGTGGCCGTGGCCGGAGCTGCGCTGGCCATCGGCCTCAGGCGCCGGAATTCCCCATGAACCCCGGAATGACCGAGGGAAATCCCACAAACCCCGGAATGACCGAGGGAAATCCCATAAAATCCCACAAGGACCAATGGAAATCCCGATAAATCCCACAAGGACCTGCGGTGTCCAAGGAATCCAAGGAATGGGGTGGAGATGGCCACCAGTCCTGTCCCAGTGTCACCAATCCTGTCCAAGTGTCCCCATTCCCATCCCAATGTCCCCATTCCCAGTGTTCCCATTCCCATCCCAATGTCCCCATTCCCAATGTCCCTGTTCTCGTTCCCAGTGTCCCCACTCCCAGTGTCCCATTCCATCCCACTCTACCCATTCCCATCCCACTGTCCCCAGTCCTAATGTCCCCATCCCCATTCCCAATGTCCCCACTCCCATTTTCAATGTCCCCAATCCCATCCCGGTGTCCCCATTCTCATCCCAATTCCCAATGTGCCCATTCCTGTCCCAGTGTCCTCATTCCCAGTGTCCCCATTCCCATCCCCATGTCCCCAATCCTGTCCTGGTGTCCCCATTCTCATCCCGGTGTCCCCACTCCATTCTCATTTAAATACTGTTTTTAATGATTTGTGACTTGTCTGTATAGCAGACAACAAAGTAATGATTCACAGAGCTTCCTGGAATATATATTGTAAACTGAGATGGAGGATTAGTTGCCTCTGAGCAGTCAGCCCCCTTTTTCTGAATTTTTATTCTTCATTTGACATTTAATTTAAAATCTTGTCTGATTTAGCCTGAAAAAGTAGTAATAAAACTGTAAAGTGCTCCACCTGATAGAGGGTGAAATCAAGATGTTATTTTCAGTTAAGCTTATTCTCAAGCCTATGACAGAACCATCAGCAGCTCCTGACTTCCTGCTGAGAAAGCAATAAAGGCAAAGCCAGGAACATCTTGTCTTCAAAAGCAAACTATTATTCAGAAACAGCATTTATCTCCCTAATTCAGTGGGATGCAGCAGATAGGATTCAAAATGTCTTTTAAAAATGCACTAACATTTTATAAAGCTATTAATACACACGTAGCCACATAAACTCAGTCACTGCAGAAAACTGTGCCAGACCATGGGGATCAGCCCTGTAGGCTGCCATGAGGCTATGGAAACTTGGTTCTCTTACTGTTAATTAAAATTGTTTGATACTTGCCTTTTTTGTCAAGGTGCTCATGTGTCTATATTTCATTCCAGATCCCTTCAGGCCTTTTTATTCCTAGCATGGCTGTTGGCGCCATAGCTGGCAGGATGGTTGGGATTGGAGTGGAGCAGCTGGCATACCACCATCATGACTGGATCATCTTCAGGAACTGGTGCAGACCTGGGGCAGACTGTGTCACACCAGGACTTTACGCTATGGTGGGAGCAGCAGCTTGCTTGGGTACGGTCTCTGCTGGTCACTGGTTTGTGTGTGACAACCCCGGAATGACCGAGGGAAATCCCACAAACCCCGGAATGACCGAGGGAAATCCCATAAAATCCCACAAGGACCAATGGAAATCCCGATAAATTCCACAAGGACCTGTGGTGTCCAAGGAATCCAAGGAATGGGGCGAAGATGGCCACCAGTCCTGTCCCAGTGTCACCAATCCTGTCCAAGTGTCCCCATTCCCATCCCAATGTCCCCATTCCCAGTGTCTCCATTCCCATCCCAATGTCCCCATTCCCAATGTCCCTGTTCTCGTTCCCAGTGTCCCCACTCCCAGTGTCCCATTCCATCCCACTCTACCCATTCCCATCGAGATGGCCACCAGTCCTGTCCCAGTGTCACCAATCCTGTCCAAGTTTCCCCATTCCCATCCCAATGTCCCCATTCCCAATGTCCCTGTTCTCGTTCCCAGTGTCCCCACTCCCAGTGTCCCATTCCATCCCACTCTACCCATTCCCATCCCACTGTCCCCAGTCCTAATGTCCCCATCCCCATTCCCAATGTCCCCACTCCCATTCCCAATGTCCCCCATTCCCTCCCAGTGTCCCCATTCCCAGTGTCCCCATCCCAATCCCACTGTCCCCACTTGTGTCCCCACTCCCAATGTCCCATTCCCTTTCCCAGTGTCCCCAGTCCTAATGTCCCCATCCCCATTCCCAATGTCCCCACTCCCATTCTCAATGTCCCCAATCCCATCCCGGTGTCCCCATTCTCATCCCAATTCCCAATGTCCCATTCCTGTCCCAGTGTCCTCATTCCCAGTGTCCCCATTCCCATCCCCATGTCCCCAATCCTGTCCTGGTGTCCCCATTCTCATCCCGGTGTCCCCACTCCATTCCCAATGTCCCCAAACCCAATGTCCCCGTGCCCATCCCCAGTGTCCCTATTCCCATCCCAGTGTCCCCAACCTTGGTGTCCCCAATCCCAACGCCCCCACCCCCAATCCCAATGTCCCCATTCCAGTCACAGTGTCCCCATTCCCAATGTCCCCAGTCCCATCCCAGTGTTCCGATCCCAATGTCTCATTCCCATTCTCAATGTCCCCATTGCCAATCCCAATTTCCCCATTCCCATCCCAATGTCCCCATTCCCAATGTCCCTATTCCTGTCCCCATTCCCACCCCAAAAATTCCCAAATCCCAACCTCCGCTCTCTCCGGTGGGAAAACAGAAAAATTCCCTAAAAAAATTTATAGGATTTCCCTCCCCAAATTCCCAGAGCTGTTTCTCCCCCACCTTGGGGACATTCCCAAAAATTCCCCAGGATTTGTAGGATCACAAGGATTTTATGGGGCATTTTGGGGTCGCTGCTTTGATTCCAGCCTTGGATTCCCTCGGGAAATGGGGGGAAAACCGGAAATGCCGGGAAAATTCGGGATAAAAATGATTCCAAAGAGTCCTCGTGGCTTCCCCGCTTTTTATTGGGAAAAGGGGGAACTTTGGGAACGCAGCGGAGCCACCTCGAGAACTTCCCAGGAAAGGGGAAGGGCGACACTCCTGGGCTTCGGCTGTCGTCAGGATCTGTGGGGAAAACGGGAAAATCCTGGGAAATTCCGTGGGGAAGGGGGAAAAAAGTAAAAGCCCATAAAATTCCATGGAAAAGGGGGAAGAAAACGACCCCAAATGGGCAAATCCTGGAAAATTCCACGGGAAAGGAGGAAAAAAAGTAAAATCCCAGAACATTTCATGGAAAAGGAGCAAAATCCCAATTCCTACCACAAATCCCGTAAAATTCCATGGAAATGGAGGAAAAAAATGACCCCAAATGAACAAATCCTGGCAAATTCCATGGGAAAGGAGGAAAATCCCAATTCCTGCCCCAAATCCCAGAGAATCCCATGGAAAATGGGGGAAATCCTAATTCCCACCCCAAATCCCAGAAAACTCCATGGAAAAGGGGGAAAAAACTGACCCCAAATGGGAAAATCACAGGGAATAGGAACAAAATCCCAATTCCCACCCCAAATCCTGGAAAATTCCATGGAAAAGGAGGAAAAAAATGACCCCAAATGGGCAAATCCCATAAAATTCCATGGAAAAGGAGGAAAGTCCCAATTCCCACCCCAAATCCCAGAGAATTCTGTGAGAAAGGAGGAAAAGAATGACCCCAAATGGGGAAATCCCATAAAATTCCATGGGAAGGAGAAAAAGAAGGACCGCAGATGGACAAATCCTGGAAAAATCCATGGGAAAGGAGGAAATTCCCATGGAAAAGGAGGAAAATCCCAGTTCCCACCCCAAATCCCAGAAAATTCCATGAAAAATGGGGAAAATCCCAACCCCAAAGGGAGAAATCCCAGAAAATTCCATGGAAAATTTGGAAAACCCCAAATTCCGATTGTTTCCCTGACCTTTACCACCAAAAATGCCCCTGAAAAGCCGGAAAACAAAGAAAAAATGTGGGGGAAAAAGTGGGAAAAAAACAGGAAAAAGAGGATAAAAGAGGGGAAAAGTGGGAAGAAAGCAGGAAAAAAGGCAAAAAACACGGGAAAAAAGTGGGAAAAAAGTTGGAAAAAAGCAGGGGGAAAATGGAAAAAAAGCAGGGAAAAGTGGGAAAAAGGGACAAAGTGGTTTTTTTGGGATGGGGTTTTTCTGGGATTGGTTTTTTTTTTTGGGATCAGTGGTTTTTGCCATGGGTGTTTTTTCGGGATCAGGGTTTTTTGGGATGGGGATTTTATGCCATGGGATTTTTGGGATGGGAGTTTTTGGGATCCGGGTTTTTCTGGGATTGTTTTTTATTTTTTTTTTGGCATGGGGATTTTTTCGGATGGGGATTTTTTGGGATGGGTTTTTGGAATTGGGTTCTTTTTGGATTAGGATTTTTTTAATTGGTTTTGGGTTTTTTTGGAATGGGGATTTTTTGGGATTGGGGATTTTTTGGGATGGGTTTTTTGGCATCAGGGTTTTTTATATATATATATTTTTTTTTTGTTATGGAGATATTTTGGGATGGTTTATTTTTGGGATGGGGATTTTTTGGGATTGGGGATTTTTTGGGATGGGGCTTTTTAGGATGGGGATTTTTGGCATCAGGGAATTTTTTGAATTTTTTTTTTTTTTGATGGGGATATTTTGGGATGGTTTATTTGGGATGGGGATATTTTGGGATGGTTTATTTGGGATGGGGATATTTTGGGATGGTTTATTTGGGATGGGGATATTTTGGGATGGTTTATTTGGGATGGTTTATTTGGGGTGGTTTATTTGGGGTGGTTTATTTGGGATGGTTTATTTGGGGTGGTTTATTTTGGGATGGGGATATTTTGGGGTGGTTTATTTGGGGTGGTTTATTTGGGGTGGTTTATTTGGGCGCAGCAGCTCCGTACTGGGCGATGCGGCAGTTGGAGGCGGACACGAAGCGCCCGGTGTAGTGGATGTGGCAGCGCACGACGTTGTTGGTGAAATCCGACTCCAGCACCAAATATTTGGGATTGACCTGGACCTGGGATGGGGGGGAGGAAAAAACGGGCTGAGAAATGGGGAAATCGGGCAAAAAAATGGGAGGAAAAATGGAAAAATTGGGAAAAAAATGAAGAAAAAAAGGCAAAGGGGAAAAATGGGGGGGAAAAATGGGGAAAAAAGAACAAAAAGGATCCCTCGGGGGTTGTGACTGCCCAGGGTGAGAGCTTGAGGGGAACATGGGGTAAAAAATGGGGAAATTGGGCAAAAGTGGGGAAAAAATTGAAAAAAGGGAGAAATAAAGTTTAAAAATTGGGGGAAAAGGAGACCAAAAGGGACCCTCAGGTGTTGTAACAGCCCAGGGTGAGAACTTGAGGGGAAAACAGGGAGAAAATTGGGGAAATTGGGCAAAATGGGAGAAAAAAATTGAAAAATTGAAAAAAGGGAGATTTAAAGTTTAAAAAATGGGGGGAAAGTAGAAAAAAATGGGAGGAAAGGGACCAAAAAGGGACTCTGGGGTGTTGTGACAGCCCAGGATGAGACTCTGTGGAGGATTTATTTAAAATTTATTTATTTTTGCTGGGGAAAAATCCCAAATATCCACAGGGAAATGGGAACATCTGGGGAAAAATCCAGAATGAAAAGGGAAAGGGGAAATCAAGGGGGGAAAACCTGCAAAAATATATTAAAATCCCAAAAATGAAAGGGGAGAATCAGGGAAAAATTGCCAAAGATTAACAGGGGAAAACAGCGTGAAAGAGGAAAAAGAGAGGAAAAATAATCCTCAAAAATCAGGAGGAAAATGGGAAAATGATGGGAAAAAAAAAACTTGAAAATGAACAGGGAAAAGGGAAAATCAGGGGGAAAATCCCAAAAAATAAACAAAAAATCCCAAAAATGAAAAGGGAAAATCAAGGGGAAAAAAATCCCAAAAATCACCAGGGAAAAGAGAAGGGAAAAAAAATCCCAAAAAATCCCCCCAAAAATTCCCAAAAAATCAAGAGGGAAAAGGGAAAATCTGGGGCGGAAAATCCCAAAAATCATCAGGGAAAAGGGAAAAAAGCAGGAAAATTGGGATTCCCACCCCAAAATATCCCTAAATGTCCCCAAATGTCCCCAGTTGTCCCCAAATGTCCCCAAAATGTCCCTCAATATCCCCAAATGTCCCCAAATGTCCCCAAAATGTTCCCAAACATCCCTGAAATGTCCCCAGATATCCCAAAAATGTCCTCAAATGTCTCCAGATGTCCCAAAATACCCCCAAAATGTCACCAAAGCGTCCCCAGGTAAAATGTCCTCAAATGTCCCCAAATGTCCCCAAAATGTTCCCAAACATCCCCAAAATGTCCCTAAAATGTCCTCAAATGTCCCCAGATGTCCCAAAATGTCCTCAAAATGTTCCTGAATATCCCCAAAATGTCCCCAAACATTCCCAAAATGTCCCCAGATATTCCAAAAATATCTCAAAAATGTCCCCAGGTGTCCCTAAAATGTCCCCAAAACGTCCCCAGGTGTCCCAAAATCTCCCCCAAAGTCCCAAAATGTCCCCAGATGTCCCCAGGTGTCCCCAAAATGTCCCCATAATGTCTCCAAACATCCCCAAATATGCCCAAAATGTCCTCAGATGTCCCCAAAATGTCCCCAGGTGTCCCCAGGTGTCCCCGGTGTCCCACCTTGAGGACGTAGTTGCCGGGGGGGACGTCGGTGATGTCGATCCACTGGCAGTCGATGTCGGCGTTGTAGGTGTCGTAACAGCCCGGGGAGAGCCCCTGGGGAGAGAGGGTGAGAAACGGGGAAAACGGGAAAAAATGGGGGGAAAAAATGGGAAAAAGGGGGAGGAAAAAGGTGGAAAAATGGGGAAAAATGGGGAAAAACATGGGGGAAATGGGAAAAAAGGGAGGAAAAAGGGGAAAAAAATGGGGAAAATGGGGAAAAATGGGGAAATAGAAAAAAAGGAAGATAAAAAGTAAAAAATGGGAAAAAATGGAGAAAAAATGTCCAGAAAAAGGGACAAAAAAAGGGACCGAAAAATGGGGAAATAGAAAAAAAGGAAGATAAAAAGTAAAAAATGGGGCAAAAATGGGGAAAAAATGTCAAAAAAAAGGGACAAAAAAGGGACGAAAAAGGTTCTGTAGGTGTCACAACAGAGCAGGCTGAGACCCGGTGAGGAGAAATGGGGTGAAAAATGGGGAAATTGGGGAAAATGGAGAAAAATTGGAAAAAAAGGGAGAATAAAGGTGAATAAATGGAGGAAAATGGGGGAAAAAAAGGGACAAAAAGGGACCAAAAGGGACCCCACGGGTGTTGAAACAGCCCAGGCTGAGACTCTGAGGGGAAATGGGGTGAAAAATGGGGAAATTGGGGAAAATGGAGAAAAATTGGAAAAAAAGGGAGAATAAAGGTGAATAAATGGGGAAAATGGGGAAAAAAAGGGACAAAAAAGGACCAAAAGGGACCCCACGGGTGCTGAAACAGCCCAGGCTGAGACTCTGAGGGGAAATGGGGTGAAAAATGGGGAAATTGGGCAAAAATGGGGAAAAAGGGAGAATAAAGATGAAAAAATGGGGGGAAAGGGGAAAAAAATACAAAAAAGGGACCAAAAGGGACCCTTCGGGTGTTGAAACAGCCCAGGCTGAGACTCTGAGGGGAAATGGGGTGAAAAATGGGGAAATTGGGCAAAAATGGGGAAAAATGGGGAAAAGGGGAGAAAAAAGATGAAAAAGTGGGGGGAAATGGGAAAAAGATACAAAAAAGGGACCAAAAGGGACCCCTCGGGTGGCCAGGCTGAGACCTTGCAGGGAAATGGGATGAGAAATGGGGAAATTGGGCAAAAATGGCGAAAAGGGACAAAAAAAGGGACAAAAGGGGCACTGAGGTGGCTCAGGGACATTGGGCTGAGGGGACAGAAAGGGACAAACAGGGAGAAAAGGGGGGAAAAAGGGACAAAAAGGGAGGAAAAGGGACAAAAGTGACAAAGGTGCTGTCCCTAGGTGTCACATGGGTGTGGGCGGTGCAGACACAGCGTCACAAATGGGGACAAAAGGGACAAAAAGGGGGAAAAAAGGGAGATAAAAGGGAGAAAAAGGGAGATAAAAGGGACCAAAAGGGACAAAAAGTGACAGAAGTGACAAAGGGCGCTGTCCCCGGGTGTCACCTGGGTGTGGGCGGTGCAGGCGTAGCGCTTGAGGTGGCCGAAGTCACAGGTGGTGTCCTCCAGGCAGAAGCTGGCCTTGTGTCCCTCGGCCACGCGGCGGCCCGAGGTGACATCCAGCAGGTCATAGTGACTGAACTCCGCCATGCTGTGGTAGTGCCTGGGGACACCGGGGGACACCGTGGGGACACCAGGGGGACACCGTGGGGACACCGTGGGGACACCAGGGGACAGGTTGGGGACACCACGGGGACAGTGGGGGCACCCAGGGGACATTCAGAGGACAATTGGGACAAGCAGGGGACGAGCAATGGGATAATCAGGGGGACAGCAAGGGGACAGCAGGGGACAGTGAGGGCACCCAGGGGACATTCAGAGGAATTATCAGGGGACAGTCAAGGGACAATCAAGGGACAGTCTGGGGACACTCAGGGGGTGTCACAGTGGGGGTGTCCCCACCCTGTAGGGGGTGTGTGGGGAGGGGCACAGCAGGTGGCAGCTCCCACCTTGGGGACAGTCACTGGGGCAGAGGGGACATCAACTCCAGAGCGTGGTGGCTTTGGGGACAAAGAGCCCAAGGAAGGTGACACCGAGCCCAAAGCCACGTCACCGAGCGGGGAATGTCACTGAAACGCCTCAAAGGTGTCACCAGCTGGGTCAGGGTGGGGACAGGGCAGGGGACACTCCCTGGTGGCTTTGGGGACAAAGAGCCCAAAGGAGGTGACACCAACCCCAACAAAACACCAAAAAATGTCCCAAAATGGGGAAATGCCACCAAACAGCCACCAAAGCCCTTGGAGCTTCCAGCAGGGGCTGGGCCAAGGTTGGGGACAGCTGGGGACACTCACTGGTGGCAGCTGTGCCGCTGCCACCATTATGAATGGTGGCTTTGGGGACAAAGAGCTGAAGGAAGACCCCAAAATGAAGCCACCAGATGGGGAAATGGCACTGAAATTCCACTCAAAGCTGCCACCAGAGGGAGGGGACAGGCTGGGGACATTCGGGGACACTCACTGGTGGCAGCTGTGGCACTGCCACCAACATGGTGGACAAAGAGCCCACGGAAGGTGACACCAACCCCTCATATTCAGACCTCAAAGCAACGTCATCAAATGGGGAAATGCCACTATAAAACTGTCACCAGAGGGAGGGGACAGGCTGGGGACAAGGGGTTAGTGGAGGGGACAGGGCTGGGGACACTCACTGGTAGCAGTGGCATCACTGCCACCAACACAGTGGGGGATGAAGAGCCCAAAGAAGGTGACACCAACCCCACACTCACTGGTGACACCTGTGCCACTGCCGTCAACATGGATGGTGGCTTTGGGGACAAAGAGCCCAAGGAAGGTGACACCACACAGCAAGGACCCAAAGCAAAGCCACCAAATGGGAAATGGCACTGAAATGCCACTCAAAGCTGTTCCCAGAGGCAGGGGACAGGCTGGAGACATCGGGGACACTCACTGGTGGCAGCTGTGCCACTGCCAGCAACACAGTGGCTCTGGGGATGAAGAGCCCAAGGAAGGTGACACCACACAGCAAGGCCCCAAAACAAAGCCACCAAATGGGGAAATGCCACCAAACGGCCACCAAAGCCCTTGGAGCTGCCACCAGGGGCTGGGCCAAGGTTGGGGACAACTGGGGACACTCACTGGTGGCAGCTGTGCCGCTGCCACCATCATGCATGGTGGCTTTGGCGATGAAGGAAGACAAAGAGATGAAGACCCCAAAAGGAAGCCACCAAATGCGGAAACGCCACCAAAGTGCCACCAAAGCCCTTGGAGCTGCCAGCAGGGGCTGGGCCGAGGCTGGGGACAGCTGGGGACACTCACTGGTGGCAGCTGTGCCACTGCCAGCGGTGGCGGGGCTGGCTGGGCAGGAAGTCGGCCGTGCCCTGGTTCTTGACGCGCTGCGGGAAGCGCAGCAGCACCCGCACGTCGTAGTCGGTGGCCTCGGCCGCGTACGCCGTGCTGGGGACAGGGACAGGGACACTGCCGGCGCTGCCGCTGTCCCCTCCCTTCAGGAGGAATTCCCTTTTCCAGAGGGATTTTCCTCCCGTGGGAAAGGAAGGGATAAAGAGAGGAACCGGCCGGGCTTGGCTTGGCTGCTCCCAGCGCCTTTTCCTTTCCATTTTTCCACTTCCTGTTCAATTTTTCTGTTTCCTTTTTCCCTTTCCCTTTCCTTTTCCCTTTCCCTTTCCTTCCATTCCCTTCCCCTTTTTCCACCCTTTTCCCCTTTTCCCTTTTCCTTTTCCCTCTCTCCCATCCCTCCCTCTCCCCTTTCCCCCTTCCCTCCTCCTCCCTCTCCCCCATCAGCACCTCCCCCTTCTCCACCCCCTACCTGACCCTCTCTCCCTCCCTCCCGGGGTATCCCCACCTCCCCCTCATCTCAAGATCCCTTTTATCTTCATTTTCCCCTCATCCCAATCCCCTCTCTGTCCCCATCTCCCCTCTCCCCATCTCCCCTCATCCCAGGACCCTCTCTCCCCTCACTTCACCCCATCTCCCCCCATGCCCTCCTTCCCAAAATTTCCCCATTTCCCCCTCACCCCAGTCATCCCTTCACCCCCCTCCCTCCCCTCTTTTCCCCCCACATCTCCCCGACCCGCGAGCACTCCCATTCCCAGGAATCCCCTCTCTCTCCCATTCCTGGATTTGCTTCTGACATTCCTGGGAACCCTCCCTCTCCCATTCCCGGGAATTCTCCCTCTCCCATTCCCAGGAACCCTCTCTCCCCTTCCCAGGGATCTCACCTGGCCAGGCACTTCCTTCTCCTCATCCTGGACCCTTCCCATCCCAGGAATCCTCCCCCTCCCATTCCTCTCCCATTCTTGGGATCCCATCTCTCCCATTCCTGGGTCCCATTCCCGTATCCCATGTCCTGTATCCTGGATCCCGTGTCCCATTCCCATATCCCATGTCCCATTCCTGTATCCCATTTCCCGTTCCCCAATCCTGTGTCCTGTTCCTATATCCTCGTCCCATTCCTGTATCCCGTGTCCCATGTCCCATTACCCCTGTCCTGTGTCCCGTATCCTGTTCCCATGTCCTGTGTCCCATTCCTGTATCCCATGTCCCGTAATCCGTCTCTCCCGTATCCCGTACCCCATCTCTCCCGTCTCTCCCGTATCCTGGATCCCATCTCCCCCGTTCCTGTGTCCCGTATCCGGTATCCCATTCCCGTATCTCATGTCCTGTTCCTGTATCCTGTGTGCTGTATCCCGTATCCATGTCCTGTATCCCGTATCCCATGTACTGTATCCTGTATCTCCTGTGTCCCATGTCCCGTATCCTGTTTCTGGATCCTATGTCCAGTTCCTGTATCCCATGTCCCATATCCATGTCCCATATCCCATATCCCATATTCCGTCTCTCCCATGTCCCATATCCCATCTCCCCATGTTCCCTTCCCATGTCCCGTCTCTCCCATGTCCCGTATCTTGTGTCCTGTATCCCGTGTCCCGTATCCCGTCTCCCCCATGTCCCATGTCCCATGTCTCATGTCCCATATCCCCTATCCTGTCTCTCCCATGTTCCATATCCCGTGTCCCGTATCCCGTCTCCCCCATGTCCCATGTCCTGTATCCTGTGTCTCATATCCCCTATCCTGTCTCTCCCATGTTCCATATCCTGTGTCCTGTGTCCCGTCTCTCCCATATCCCGTCTCCCCGGTGTCCCGTATCCTCTCTCTCCCGTGTCCCGTGTCCCGTGTCCCGTGTCCCGTGTCCCGGTGTGCCGGTGTCCCACCTGGCCAGGCAGCGCTCCTCGGCGGCGCAGCGCAGCGAGTACAGGTGCGCTCTCTGCACGTACGTGGAGGCCTGCACGTAGTTGGGGTCCGGCACCAGGTCCGGGAGACCTGCCGGGAAACGGGACCGGGATTGGGGAAATCCAGGATCAGGTCAGGGAGACCCGCTGGGAAATCGGGAAATAGGATTGGTGAAATCCGGGATCAGATCCGGGAGACCTGCCGGGAAATGGGATGGGGATTGGGGAAATGAGGGATTGGGGAAATCCAGGATCAGGAGACCTGCTGGGAAATGGGATCAGGGAAATCCGGGATCAGATCCAGGAGACCTGCTGGGAAATGGGATCGGTATTGGGGAAATCTGGGATTGGGTCAGGGAGACCTGCTGGGAAATGGGATCAGGGATTGGGGAAATCTGGGGTGAGATCACGGAGACCTGCTGGGAAATGGGAACAGGGATTGGGGAAATCTGGGACTGGGGACAGGGACTGGGGAAATCTGGGGTGGGATCACAGAGACCTGCTGGGAAATGGGAACAGGGATTTGGGAAATCCAGGATCAGATCCAGGAGACCAGCCAGGAAATGGGAATGGGCACTGGGGAAATCTGGGATTGGGGACAGGGATTGGAGAAGTCTGGGGTGGGATCGCAGAGACCTGCTGGGAAATGGGAACAGGGATAGGGGAAATCCAGGATCAGGAGACCTGCCAGGAAATGGGATCAGGGATTGGGGAAATCTGGGATTGGGGACAGGGATTGGGGAAGTCTGGGGTGGGATCACAGAGACCTGCTGGGAAATGGGAACAGGGATTTGGGAAATCCAGGATCAGATCCAGGAGACCTGCCAGGAAATGGGAATGGGCACTGGGGAAATCTGGGATCAGATCCAGGAGGCCTGTCAGGAAATGGGAACGAGAACAAGGACTGGGCACATTCCCTGGGGACACAGCTGCTGGAGACCCTGACATTTGGGATCCAGGATCAGATCCAGGACACCTGCTGGGAAATTGGGAACAGGGATTGGGAATGGGGTCTGGGGACATCCAGGATCAGATCTGGGAGACCTGCTGGGAAATTGGGAGCAGGGACTGAGCACAGGGATTGGGGACAGGGACTGGGGACACAGCTCCTGGAGACCTGGGTATTTGGGATCTGGGATCAGATCTGGGAGACTGGGAAAATGGGAACATCACTGCGGACAGGGACTGGGGACATCTGGGATCCAGGAGGCCTGGATACATGCAGGATCTGGGAATGACCATGGGGACACCCCTGGAGACAGGGACATCCATGGGGACAGGGACTGGGACCACGGCTCCTCCTCCCAGCAGCCCAGCGGGGACATTTCGGGTCCTCAGCCCGGCCAGGTTTCCCCAATTTCCAGCTGGAAAATCCTCCTTTCCCTCCTCTCCTCACTGCAGCCCCCCTGACACATCCCAAAGCTGCACTTCCCGCCTGCCCGGGGGATGGGGATCGGGATGGGGATCGGGATTGGGATAAGGATCGGGATCGGGATCAGGATCAGGATTGGGATCAGGATCAGGATCAGGATTGGGATCAGGATTGGGATTGGGATCAGGATAGGGATTGGGATCAGGATCAGGATTGGGATCAGGATCAGGATTGGGATCAGGATTGGGATTGGGATCAGGATCAGGATTGGGATCAGGATTGGGATTGGGATCAGGATTGGGATCAGGATTGGGATTGGGATCAGGATCAGGATTGGGATCAGGATCAGGATTGGGATCAGGATTGGGATTGGGATCAGGATCAGGATTGGGATCAGCATCAGAATTGGGATCAGGATCAGGATCAGGATTGGGATTGGGTTTGGGATCACGATTGGGATCGGGATCAGGATCAGAATTTTGGGATCAGCATCAGGATGGGGATCGCTCCAGTCTCTCCCTGGAAGCCATTCCCTGTCCCAGCCCCGGGATGGGACCCTGGGACAATGCCTGGAAGAGCAGCATCCCGATTCCCTGCCCTATTCCCTGGTTTTCACCCCAAAACAAGGGGAAAGCGGGGTTATCCCTGCCTTTATCCCTCTTTTCCTTGAATTCCAGACAATTCCAGAGCCAGAATGGACAGAGGGATGCGGGAACAGACGGGGCTGCCTCGGTTTCCCAAATTTATGGAGCCCAGCTGGAGCTGGAATTCCGACCCCTTCCAACCCTCCCATTCCCTTCCAGCACCTGGAATTGTCCTGGAATCAGCCCATTGGGAAGGATTGGGATGGAGGGGATGCTCTATGCCTCAGTTTCCCTTCTCCATGTCCCATTTCCATCCCCATCCTTGTCCCTCTCCTGTTTTCCCTCATTTTCCCCTCTTTCCCCCCATTTCTCTCTTTTCTCCTTTTCCTGTTTTCCCCTGTTTTCCTATTTTCTCCCATTTTTCCCCTTTTTTCCCAGTTTTTCCCCAATTTTCCCTCACATTCCCTATCTTTCCCCTTTTTCTTTCCATTTCTCCCCATTTTCCCCCTGTTTTTTCCCAGTTTCCCCCCATTCTCCCCTTTTTTCCCCCGTTTTCCCCCGTTTTCCCATTTTCCCTCATTTCCTCCCCTAATTTCCCGATTTTCCTCCCCATTTTCCCCGTTTTTCTCTGGAAAGGAGAACAATGCCTCCTTGTTTCTGGGCCTGCTTTCCCGGGAGGGATCACGTCATTCCTTTGGAGCTTATTTCCTGCCCCATTCCCGCTGATGTAATTCCCGGGGGGACCCAAAAGAAACCGGGAGAGCTCGGCAAAAACTTCTGCCCCATCCCTTAAAAAAATTCCTAACAAAAAACCCCATGGAAAACCACCCTGGCCCGTCCAAGGAAAAGTTTTCCATCCTTTCAGAAATTTTTCCCCTCCCCTGCCGTTGTTTATTCCAAGGAATTCTTGGAAGCTCCGGAGCGAAATCCGACTCCAGGACCAACGGGGAGTTTTATGGGATTTGGATTTTCCCCTTCCCCGCTGAATTCTGCCCTGGGATGGCCCCGTTGTTTTTATAGGATCTCACACCTCCTTTTTGGGGTCAAACCTCTGGAATTCACAGGATATCGGGATCCCCACCTCTGGAATTGTCCCTGTCCCACCCCAAATTCCAGGGGGTTTTGCTGAGGCTTCCCAAAAACCCAGGGAAAATCAGCCCCAGATCGGGACAATCCCATTGGGAAAAGGTTTTTGGTTTTCCTGTCCAGCCCCTCAGTGGCCCCGGGAGCTGCCAGAGGAGACTTCCATCTGTTCCTGGGGAAAATCAGGATCATCACCCCTGTTTGTGCAGGTGTGTGGGATCAGCGGGAAAATCCCACTGGCAGCCGTGGAAAAGTGGGAGCAGGGGAGGCCAGGAGCGGAGGGAATGGGAATGGGGATGCCTGGAGAGACCCAGGGGATTCCGACTTCCCATCCCATCAATCCCATCCCAATCCCAATCCCATTCACAATCCTAATTCCAATTCCAATTCCATTCACAATCCCTATCCCATCCCATCAATCCCAATCCCATCAATCCCATCCCATTCCCAGTCCTAATTCCAATTCCATTCACAATCCCAATCCCATCAATCCCATCCCAATCCTGTTCCCAATCCCATCCCAATTCCATTCCCAATCTCAGCAATCCAATCACATTCCCAATCCCACCCAATTCCATTCACAATCCCAATCCCAACAATCCCATACCATCACTCCCATCCCAATCCCAATTCCTTTCACAATCCCAATCCCACCCCACCAATCTCCTCCCATCAATCCCATCCCAATCCCATCCCATCTCATCCCAATTCCAATTCTAATTCTAATTCCAATTCCAATTCCAATTCCAATTCCATTCCTAATCCCATCCCATCAATCCCAATCCCAATCCCTCCTCCATCCCCACAGAATCCCAGAATTCCCAGCCCCCAGAACCACCCCAATCCCAAATCTGACCCCACCAAAAGGAGACTTTCCTGGGAATTCCGACACCTCCCGGCCCATCTGGGGGTGACACCAAACTCCCGCTTGGTGGGACCCAAATTCCCAGTGCCCCTTGGAATTCCCAAATCCCTCTTTCCTTCCAAAACCAATCCTGGGGGACCCAATCCATGGGGTCAGGGGGAGAAAATGGAGATGGGATCAGGGCGAGAAATCCCTGGAAATGGGATCAGGATCAGGACTGGGATGAGGAACACCTGGAGATGAGATCTGGATCAGGATTGGGGTGAGGAAACCCTGGAAGTGGGATCTGGGCAGGGACTGGGGCCAGGAAGTTTTGGAAATGGGATCAGGGTGAGGGAACCCCTGGAGATAGGATCTGGATAGGGATTGGGATTGGGAAGCCCCTGGAGGTGGGATCAGGGATCAGAGAGCCCCTGGAGATGAGAATGGGGTGGGATTGGGGTGAGAGAACCCCTGGAGATGGGATCAAGGTGGGATTGGAGTGGGGAAATTCCTAGAGATCGGATTGGGGTAAGAAACCCTTGGAGATGGGATCTGGGCAGAGATTGGGATGAGAAATCCCTGGAGATGGGATCCGGGTCAGGACTGGGGTTGGGAAACCCCTGGAGATGGGATTAGGGTCAGAAAGCTTTTGAAGATGGGATTGGGATGAGGAATCCCTGGAGCTGGGATCAGGGTCAGGATTGGGGTGAGGAACCCCTGGAAGTGGGATCTGGGCAGGGATTGGGGTCAGGAAGCCTTTGGAGATGGGATCAGGATGAGGAACACCTGGAGGTGGGATCAGGGACCACAAAGCCCCTGGAAATGGGATTGGGGTTGGGATCTGGGTGGGGAAAACTTTTGGGGTCTGGATCCCCTTCCCTTCCCCACCCCAGGAGCTGATCCCATCCCTCCCACCTCTGGATCAGGCCTGGAATTTTCCCAGCCCCTCTTCCCAGATTTCCCCAGCCCCCTGTTCCCCCAGAAACCCAGAGAATTCCCGCTAGAACCAGCGGGATCGGATTCCTTCCCTCATTAACCCCGGCCGGGGGCCGGCAATGCCGAACATTCCTGCCGGATCCGGCCAGGATTAGGAGGCTCCCGAGGAGCTTTGGCCATGGAATTAATCATTAATAATTAATAATTAACAATTAACGGCGGATCTGGCGCCAGCCATCGTTTGCTCCAATTAGGATCCCCAGGAGGTGACAGGGAGGTGACAGCATTCCCAAAACACCACGAATGACTGGGAATTTGAGGGGATCAGCTGGATTCCTGGGAAATTTCTCCAGAAAAAGCAGGAAGCTCCGGGAATTTGGGTGTCCCAAATTCCCTGGCGGAGCCACCGGCACCTCGCGGGATCCTGGAAGGACACAGACGCTGCCAACAGGGAATTTGGCCGGAATCTTTCCCAGGGAATTTGGCCGGAATCTTTGCCGGGTCATCGTCGGGGCAGCTGTCCTTGGGTGTCCCTCCAGAGCCTCGGGAATTCCAGCATTCCCTGAACGTGTTCCCGAATTCCTCCCATCCTTCACCACCCCTGCACCCCATTCCCGGCTTCTCTGCGATCCCAAAAATCCCCATTGCCGAGTTTTTCCCGCAGCGTTCCCTCCCTGGCTGTGTAGGGCAGGGCTGGGCCCTTCCCACTGCCCCAAATCCTCCGGGATGGCTTTTCCCAGAAAACTGGGATGGGGCTGGGCAGGGCACGGGGTCAGTCTGGGATGGGATTCCCGAGGGATGGGCTGGGAGCTGCTCCGAGGGCTCGAAAGCTTTTGGAAAGCTCAGCCCAAATCCATGGGATTTCGCCGGGATGGGGAGGGAGCCACCCCTGAGTGACCCCTGAGTGACCCTGGAGTGACCAGAGCATGGATTCATCCATCCTTCCCAAAAATCTGGAAATGGAGGGTGTCCCAGCCGGGATAACCGGGATCCAGCCCTGTCCCATCCCATGGAAAACCCAAATATCCCACGGATAACTGGGATAAACACCCCATGGATAACTGGGATCCAGCCCTGTCCCATCCCAAATACCCCACAGAAAAATGGGATCCAGCATGGAGTTATCTGGGACAGGCCTCCGGAATGCTCTGGGACACGGCACAGCCCCATCCCACAAATTTGGGATTACCTGGAGCACAGCACAGCCCCAGCCCAAAATTATGGGATGTCCCGGGACAGATCCCAGGTGTGACCTTGGACATGACATAGCCCATCCCAAAATTATGGGATGGCCTGGGAAATGGCACAGCCCCATCCCACAAATCTGGGATTACCTGGGACAGATCCCAGGAATGCTCTGGGACACAGCCCAGCCTCATCCCACTAATTTGGGATACCCTGGGACACGGCACAGCCCATCCCAGAACGTTGGGGTGCTCTGGGACACGGCACAGCCCATCCCAAAATGATGGGAAGACCCTGGATACGGCCCAGCCCCATCCCAATCCCAGCCCCCCGAGCGGGCCCTGCTCCTCCCCTCCCGACTCCCATCATTCCCAAACCCCCTGTGGCGAATCCCGGGAATTCCTCCCATCCCAAGGAAACCCCAAGGAAACCCCAAACTCACCTCTGGCCCCAAAGCTGGGCCTGTAGACGCTGCCCACGCTGAGCCGGGCTTGGCTGTCGGGCACGGCCTGAGGAATTTCGGGAACGAAGGGCTCGGGATGAGCGACCCCAAAGGATTCGGGCGCCCGGAACGGCGGCTGCGCCTCGTGGGGCGGGAACTGCGCCCCAAATCCCAGATTTTCCATGGATCCCGTCCCGGTTTGTGCCTCGGCATCGGCGTCGTGGTACAGGCTGTGCGAGTAGCGGCGATCCAGCGGCACCCCCGCGGCTCCGTAGGGCTGCGGCTCCTCCCCGAAATCCTCGGGAAGCGCGCGGGGCTGGAGCGGGAATGTCCCTGTCCCTGTCCCCATCGGGGTCCCCATTCCTGTCCCTATAGGTGTCCCTATTCCTGTTCCCATCCCTGTCCCTATAGGTGTCCCCATCCCCGTCCCCATTCCTGTCCCCATCCCTGTCCCCAGAGGTGTCCCCATCCCTGTCCCTATAGGTGTCCCCATAGGTGTCCCTATTCCTGTCCCCATCCCTGCCCCCACAGGTGTCCCTATTCCTGTCCCCATCCCTGTCCCCGCCGCCACCGCGCTCCGCGACGCGGGGACACCCTCGGGGCGCTCGCCGTGCGACGCCGCCCCCGCGGCGACAAACGGCGGCTGTCCCGCCGAGGCGAAGGCGAACGACGACACGGCCACCCCCTGCCGCCCGCGCGCCGCTTGTCGCCGCTGTCCCCCCGCGCCGTCGCCCAGCGGGCCGTCCCGCCAGTTGGGCGGCACCTGGCCGAACCCGAAGGGATGTCGCGCTTGTCCCCGCACGGTCCCCGAGGCGGGGGCCTGGCGGCGGACGCTGCCCGCTGTCCCCGCTGTCCCCGCCGTGCCCGCCAGCCACAGGCGGCTGCCCGGGGGCCGCTCCTGCCCGGCGGGCACGAACTCGGCGCCGCTGTTGAGCAGGCTGTAGAGCCGCCCGTTGTTCTCCCACTGGATCAGCTGCCGCCACGGCTCCTGCGCCGCCGCCAGCAGCAGCAGCGCGGCCCAGAGCGCCCCGAGCCGCCACAGCCCCGCCGCCATCGCCGCCGGGGTCCCCGTGTGGCTGGCACCGCCGGTGGCAGCGCTGGTGGCAGCGCTGGTGGCACCGCTGGTGGCAGCGCTGGTGCTGCTCCCCCAGCCGGGCAGCGCCGCCCGGGCCCGTCCCGCTCGGAGCGCGGGGCCGGCAGCGCCGCTGCCTCCTGCTGCTCTCCCTCCTCCTCCTCCTTTTCCTCCTCCTCCTCCTCTTTTTCCTTTTTTTCTCCTCCTTTTCTTCCTTGTGCTTCTCCTCCTCTTTCTCCTCTTTTTCCTTCTCCTCCTCTTCCAAGCCTTCCTCCCTCCACTTCCTTCTCCTCTCCTCCTCCTCCTTTTCCTTCTCCTCCTCCTCTTTTTCGTCCTCCTCCTCCTTCTCCTCCTTTTCCTTCTCCCTTTCCAAGCCTTCCTCCCTTCTCCTCCTCCTCCGACCCCGCCTCCTCCTCCTCTTTTTCCTCCTCCTCCTGTCCCTCCTCCTCCTCCTTCTTTTCCAAACCTTCCTCTCTCTCCCTCTTCTTTTTCCTTCTACTCCTTCTTCTCCTTTTCCAAGCCTGCCTCCCTCCTGCTCTCCTCCTCCCCTCCTCTTTTTCCTCCTTCTTTTCTTCTTCCTCCGCCTCCTCCTCCTTCTCCTCCTTTTCCAGGCCTTCCTCCCTCCTCCTCCTCCTTCTCTCTCTCCTCCTCCCCCTGTCCCTCCTTCTGCTCCTCTCCCCCTTTTTCCAAGCCTTCCTCCCTCCTCCTCCTCCGACCCCGCCTCCTCCTCCTCTTTTTCCTCCTCCCCCTCTCCCTCCTGCTCCTCTTCCTCCTTCTCCGAGCCTTCCTCCCTGCTCCTCCTCCTCCTCTTTTTCCTTCTCCTTCTTTTTCAAATCTTCCTCCTCTCCCTCCTCTTATTCCTTCTCCTCCTCCTCTCCCTCCTCTTCCTCCTCCTCTTTTTCCTTCTCCCTCTTTTCCAAGCCTTCCTCCCTCTTGCTCTCCCTCCTCCTCCTCCTCCAGGAGGAATTCTGCTGGAATTCCGCGGGACTCGCTCCAAGACTCCGCTCCCAGAGCGGTTCCCGCACTCCGGAAGTGCATCCAGGCGGGAAAAACCTTGGAATTTTCACTTTTCCCTACTTTTTAAACGCCGGATGACTCGCGGAGTGAATTTTGGGTGGAATTCCTCGGGATTCGGTCCCGGGAAGCGCTTCCAGAGCAGATCCTGCCCTCCGGGAGAAGGCGGGAATTGCATCCAGTCGAGAATTAAAAAAGTGGAATTTCGCTTTTCCCCGCTTTTTTAACCCTTCAGGGATCCCTTTTCCCTCCCAGTTCCCTCCACTTCCCGATTTTCCCCGGAAAATCCCCTGCCCGAAGGAAAACCCTGCCCAAAAAATGGATTTTTCTCCCAGATTTTGCCCCTTTGGGGCCATTTGGGGTTTTCCTCCTGGATATTAAATCCTGAATTATGACGGAGAACACCTGGAATTAATTGGGAATTCGGCTGGAAACTCCTTTTTTTTTACTTGGGACATTTAATAAAAAATGGGATCAGAGGAGGGAATCCCCAAATTCCAAATCCCCTGGCTGGTGGGACCCCAAACCCCTCCGGATCCCCCAAGAATTCCCCGGTTTTCCCCTCTGGAAATGCCGGAGTTGATGGAGCAGGGCGGGAAATCCGGGAGAATTCCCAACCCCCCAATCCCAAACCTAAAATCCCGGATCCTAAATCCCAAATCCCCAAAGCAAATCCCAAATTTCCATGGCCACAATGGGGAGAGGGACACGGGACTGACAATGGGGACACAGGGAGGGGACAGTGGGTCCCAGAGCCCAAATCCCAAACCCCGAGATCCCAAATCCTGGATCCCAAACCTCAAACCTCGGATCCCAAATCCCCAAAGCACAAACCCCGGATCCCAAACAACAAACTTCGAATCCCAAAACCCCAAATCCCGGATCCCAAATCCCAAATCCTGGATCCAAAACCACTAATACCAAATCCCGGATCTCATGCCTCAAATCCCAAATCCTGGATCCCAAATCTCGAATCCCAAACCCCAGATCCCCAAACCCCAAACCCTGAATCCCAAATCCCAAACCCCACGGTTATCACCGCCGCCAGGGGGCGCCAGCAGCCCACGCTGGACCAGCCAGTCTCGGCGAAACCCGGGAATTTTTGGACTCGGGATTTCTCGGGATAGCGAGAGCGGGGAATCCCCAAATCCGGTCTGGAATTGGGGAATCGCCTCCGTCCCGGCATTCCCGGCCGGAATTCTCCATGTTCCAGAAGGTTCTGGGGCTCTGGAAGGTTCTGATCTCAACATCTGGGCAGGAGAAATTCCCAGATCCAGGGGATGGAGAGGATTCCCAAAACACAAATCCCCAATCTCCAATCCCAAATCTCCAAATCCAGCCAAACATCTGGACAGAACAAATCCCATTGTCCAGGAGCTCTAGAAGATCTTGATCCCAACATCTGGGCAGGAGAAATTCCCAGATCCCGGGGGTAGAGATGATTCCCAAATCCCACAATCCCAAATCCCCAGTTCCAAATTCCCAAGTCTCCAAATCCCCAATCCCCAAATGCCCAACCCCAAATCCCAATCCCCATTCCCAAATCCCCAATCTCCAATCCCAAATCTCAAATCAAAAATCCCAAATCTCCAAATCCTCAATCCCCAATCCCAAATCCCCAAATCCCCAAGTCCAGCCCAACATCTGGAGAGAACAAATCCCATTTTCCAGGGCCTGCAGAAGATCCTGATCCCGACATCTGGACAGAACAAATTCCCAGATCCAGGCGCTCCAGAAGGATCTTATCCCAACATCTGGGCAGGAGACATTCCCAGCATCTGGAGAGAACAAATCCCATTATTCAGGGACTCCAGAAGATCCCGATTCCAACATCTGGGCAGGAGAAATTCCCAGATCCTGCAGAACGTCAAGATCAAGCGCGGTGGCCGCGAGCTCCATCTCGTGGGGTCCCCGACACGAGGGGACAGCGCGGTGGCCGCAGGGTCCATCCTGTGGAATCCTGGCTCGGCTCGGAGTGGCCTCGAAGGTGACCCCGGGCCCGTCCCACCCGGTGTCCCCAAGGCCCCAGCACCGTGTCCTCTCCGCCCAGATCCTGGAGAACTTCAAGATCGAGACCATGCGGGCCGTGGAGATCGGCACCAAGTTCGACCTCATCCTGATCCCGGACCGGCCCATCCAGCTGACCCTGCGGCCCCTCGAGGGCCAGCCCTGAGGAGGGGACACCCCGGGGACACCCCCACGTCCCCCGATGGCATTTGGGGACAGCGGGGACGCTCCCAGGGCCGCGGCCTCGGCTCGAGGCCTCGCTTTACGGGGAGACAAAGCGGGGCCGCCCCGCGGGGAGGGGATGGGGCTGGGGGTCCCCTCTGGGTCCTGGGGGTCCCACCGAGCTGCCCCGAGCCTCTGGAATGTCCTGGAGCCTCTGGAATGTTCTGGAATGTTCTGCCTGGCTCCGCTCCATGGGAAAGGGCTCCGCGGGGTCAGGCCAGGGGGGCAGCGCCCGGGGGGCTCGGGAAGGGCCGGGAGGGGCTGGGGGCACAGGGAGGGCACCCATGGGGGATCCAGAACCCTCTCTGGGGGGGCAGGGGACACCGGGGACACTGGGGACACTGGGGTCACTGGGGGCATTGGGGTCACTGGGGGCATTGGGGGACACCGGGGACACTGAGGACACTGGGGACACTGGGGGTATTGGGGGCAGTGGGGACACTGGGGACACTGGGGTCACTGGGGGTATTGGGGGACACTGGGGACACTGAGGACACTGGGGACACTGGAGGTATTGGGGGCAGTGGGGACACTGGGGACACTGGGGTCACTGGGGACACTGGGGACACTGGGGGCATTGGGGAACACTGGGGACACTGGGGATACTGGGGTCACTGGGGACACTGGGGACATTGGGGACATTGGGGGTATTGGTGGCAGTGGGGACACTGGGGTCACTGGGGGACACCGGTGACACCGTAGGTCACTGTAGGACACTGGTGTCACCGGTGTCCCCTGTCCCCGCGCTCACCAGGGCCAGGCTGTGCTCCCGCAGGCGCGTCCCCAACTCCTGCTGCTCCCGGGCCCGGCTGCGGGCGGCCTCCTGCAGCTGGGACAGACCCAAACAGGCTGGGACAGACCCCAAAATGGGCTGGGGACCCCAAAACAGGCTGGGACAGACCCAAACAGGCTGGGACAGACCCCAAAATGGGCTGGGACAGACCCCAAACAGCAATGGGGACACCAAAAGGGGCTGGGACAGAAACCAAAATGGACAGGGGGACCCCAAACTGGGCTGGGAACCCTAAACCACGTTGGGGGACATCAAACCGGGCCCGGGGACCCAAACTGGGCTGGGACAGATCCCAAACCGCCATGGGGAACCCAAAATGGGCTGAGGACCCCAAACTGTGCTGGGACAGTCCCCAAACCACGCTAAGTGACCCCAAAACAGACTGGGTGATCCCAAAGTACACTGGATGATCCCAAAAACATGCTGCGTGACCTCAAACAAGCTACTTGACCCCAAAACCCTCTGGGTGATCCCAAAACACTCTGGGTGAACCCAAAACTCTCTGGGTGACCCCAAACCCCTCTGGGTGACCCCAAAACCCCCGGTGCCGCGGAGCTGCGCCGGCTCCCGCAGCCGGGCCAGGCTGTGCCGCAGGTGCCCGTTCTCGGCCTCCAGGCTGGCGACGCGCCGGCGCAGGGACAGAAGGTCCCCGGCCATCCTCTGCAGCGCCAGATGGTGGCTGCCACCACCCTGGGAACAGAGCAGAGCTGGCACTGCCGGACAGCCCAAGCACAGCCTGGCACTGCTGGACAGACAGGGATGTCCCCGTGGACAGGGATGGGATGTGCCCCCGGCCCCAAGAATTGGCTTGGGATGAGGGTCAGACACACTGTGGGGGAGCTGAGAGATCTGCAGATTGTTCCCAGTTCTTGTCATCATCCATCCATCCATCCATCCATCCATCCATCCATCCATCATCCATCCATCCATCTGTCCGTCCATCCATCCATCCATCCATCCATCATCCATCCATCCATCTGTCCGTTCCTTCCATCATCCATCCATCCATCATCCATCCATCCATCCATCCATCCATCCATCCATCCATCTGTCCGTCCATCCATCCATCCATCCATCCATCCATCCATCCATCCACCCTCCCTTCTCTCCTTCCCAACCTTCTCCTCTCCTTCCACTTCCTCATCTCCCTCTTTTCTTTTTTCCCACCCACCCCCTGTGGAATCTCCCAGGGATGTGGGGTTGGACCTGGGGCCCCCAAACTTGGAGCTTTTTGTGGCTTTCCAGCTCTTTAAAGGGGGATGGAGTGAAGGACAACAGAGGGATGAACATTCCCAATGGATTCTCCTGGACTTTTTTGGCCCGTGTGTGGCTAGAGATGCTGGGGGGTGGGGAAGAATTCCTGAGGAATTATCCTGGATCCCCTCTGGAAGGATCCTGGTGGGGGCAGGACCTTGGCCGGAGGCAGCCATGTGCCTCAGGAATGGCCTTGACTGCTGACCTGGCCAGGGGTGACAGTCCTGGGGGACCGTGGGGACAGGGAAAGGGAGGCAGGAGCAGCCACAGGCTCCAATCCTTCCTCCACATCTGCAGGGAATGGGGAAATCCAGGAATCGCTTCACTCCCAAGATGAACAGCAGCCAAGCCCGGCGCTGTCTCCTCCCAGGCCACCCTGGGGACATCGCTGTCCCCTCCCCGTGTGTCCCCTGTGTCACTCACCGGCTCCTGCTGGTGTCCCGTGCTCTCGTGGGCACGGCCAGGGAGAGCCGGGAAGGCTGGAGCAGGCAGGGCTTCCAAGGGGGGATCCAGGCTCGGGATGTTCCCGTGCCTCCGGAGCGGCTCCTGCGCGGGCAGGGCCCGGCCCGGGGCTGGCAGGGACATCCCGGGGGACACGGCTGGCAGGGACAGCGGGGACAGCGGGGACAGCGGGGACAGCGGGGACAGGGATCGGGGATCGGGGATCGGGGTGAGGGTGGAGGTGTCCCAGTCCTGTTCCTGGTTCTCCCATTCCCAATCCTGCTCTCTCCCATTCCTGCCATGTCCCATTCCTGATACCACCCTGTCCCCTTCCCTATCTCAGCATGTCCCATTCCCATTTCCAATCCTGGCCTGTCCCATTCCCATTTCCACTCTGTTTCCATTCCCGATCCTGCTGACTCCTATTCCCATTCCTATTCCTATTCCTATTCCCATTCCCATTCCCACTCCCAACCCCATTCCCATCCCCGTCCCCATTCCCATTCCCATTCCCATTCCCATTTCCTTTCCTATGCCATCCCATCCCATCCCATCCCATCCCATCCCATCCCATCCCATCCCATCCCATTCCCACTCCTATCCCCATCCACATTCCCATTCCCATCTCCATTCCCATCCCCGTTCCCATTCCCATTCCTCTTCCTCTTCCCATTCCCATTCCTGTTTCCCACCCCCAGCCGTGCCCCGGGGTTGCCAGGCTGGCGCGATCCCAAGCGAGCCCTTCCTGAACAATTCCCTGAATCCCGGGGATCGCGGGCACTCACGGGGCGGTGCCGGGAATGCAGTGGGAGCAGGAGCCGCTGTTCCCGGGATGTTTCTGCAGGATCAGCCGCCGTTCCCGGGATATTTCTGCAGGATCAGCCGTTCCTCCCGGCGCTCGGGCGCTCCCGGCGCCGTTGCCACAACAGAGCAGATCCGGCCCTTGGCAACCCCGGAGCGGCCACGACCCAAAGCCCGCGGGGATCCCGAATCACGGGGATCCCGAAAAACACCACAGGGAATCACAAATCCGCACGGGGAATTCCAGGGGTGATCCCAAAATCCACACTGGGGAATTCCAGGGACACCCCAGGGATCCCAAATCCACACAGGACAATTCCAGGGGTGATCCCAAAATACACATGGGGGAATTCCCACTGGATCCCAAAATCCGCATAGGGAATTCCAGGGACACCCCTGGGATCCCAAAATCCACATTGAGGAACTCCTGGGGATCCCAAAATCCACACGGGGCAATTCCAAGTGATCCAAAAATCTGTATTGATGAATTCCAGGGACACCTCGGGAATCCCAAAATCCACACGAGGGAATTCCAGGAGTGATTCCCAAAACCACATGGGAGAATTCCAGGTGACCCCAAAATCCACATGGGAGAATTCCAGGTGACCCCAAACCCCACCATTCCAGGAGCACCAGGGACACCCCGATCCCTCCCCATCCCATCCCATCCCATCCCATCCCATCCCGCTTTGGGGTTGATTTCCCCGCAGTTTTTGGGATTTTTCAGGCATTTCCCGCTCCATCTTTTCCCCGAATTCCCCCCGGATCTCTCGGCGCCGCCGCTTCCCGCGGGAGGCCGGGATGAAAGGCCGGGAATGCAGCTTTGAAATTCCACTTTTGAATATTTATTCCTTTTTTCCCTGATCTTTCCCGAGCCTCTGAAGCTTTGGGATCCTTTCATCCGCTCCCACATTTGCTCCTTCCGAGGGTTTTTTTCCTAATATTTATTTAACAAATCGCTCCGTGGGGTTTCCGTGGATCCCTCTGCAGGCGGGATGGGAAATCGACCTCAAAACCACCCCAGGAGCCCCAAAGTGTCCCCAAAACCGGAGGATTCGGGGATAATTTAGGGACAAAAAGGGGAAAGCAATGATTTCCTGTTTTTCTGCATTTCCCCCCATTTTCCCTTTATTTCCCCCCCATTTCCCCCATTTTTCCTCACATTTTCCCCATATTTCCCCTACATTTTTCCACATTTTCCCCATTTTTTTGCACATTTGTCCCCCCTCACCCCATTTTTTGCCACATTTCTTGGATTTCCCCCCCATTTCCCCATTTCTTTCCCACATTTTTGCCACGTTTTCCTCCATTTCCCTCACATTTCCCCCACATTTTTCCACACTTCTCTCCTATTTTTCCTATATTTCCCCACGTTTCCTCCCCATTTTTCCAACATCCCCTCCCATTTTCCCGCATTTCCCCTTTCCTTCCATTTTCCTCCTCCATGTCCCCCCACTTTTCCCTCATTTTTCCCAGATTTTCCCCTATTTTCCCCCCACTTTCTCCCAGATTCCCTCCTCATTTCCCCCTCATTTTTCCCAGATTTTCCTTCCATTTTCCTCCTCCATTTCCCACAGATTTTTCCCCTATTTTCCCTCCACTTTTCCCAGATTTCCCCCCAGTCCCACCCCTCATCCCCCTGGAATATCTGAGCAAATGAAGACATCCCAAATTCCCCAGGGCCTCACGAGAGCTGCTGTGACAGGTGAAAAAAAAAGGGGAATCAAACTCTTTAAAAGCATTTTTCCCCTTTTTTCCTCAGATATGTAAATCGCAGCTTATCCCATCTTCCCAACAATTGGGGAATTAGGGCCGCCACTCCTCCGTGGGATTGTCCCGCTCAGGCAGGAAATCCCAGCGGGGTTTTGGGGCCGGCATCCCTGGAGAGAGCGGTCCCAGCCAGGCAGGAATGGGGGAGAAATGGGGGAAAATGTGGGTGTATTTGNGGGGGGGGGGGGATGGGGGAAAATATTGGGAAAAACGGGGAGGAAATGTGGGGAAAATCCGGGGAAAATGGGGGAGAAATGGGGAAAAATTGTGGGGAAAATCCGGGGGAAATGGGAGGGAAAATGTGGGGGAGAATGTGGAAAAAAATATGGGGAAATGGGGGGGAAATTAGGGAAAAATGAGGGAGGGGAATGGGGGGGAACGGGATGGAAAATGTGGGAAAAATGTGGGGGAATGGGGGAAAAATTTGGAATCAGTGTGGGAGGAATGAGGGAGAAATGGGTGGAAAATGGGGGGATGAGGGGAAAATGGGGGGAATTCAGCAAAATGGGGGGAATATGGGGAAAATGTGGGGAAAATGGGAGGAATTTGGGGAAGGAATGGGGGAATGGAGGACAAATAAGGGGGAAATGGGGGAAAGGAGGGATGGGAATGGGGGGAATGGGGAGAAAAGGAGGGAATGGGATGGAAAATGTGGGGAAATGCAGGAGAAATGAGGGGGGAAATGGGGGAAAATGGGTGGAAAATGGGGGAGGACGGGGAGGATGAGGGGAAAATGGGGGAAATGGCAAAATGGGGAGAAATATGGGAAAACGGGAGGAAATAAGGGGAAAATGGGGAAAATGAGGGAGGGGAATGGGGAAATGGGGAGAAAAGCGGATAGGATGGAAAATGTGGGGAAATGGGGGAGAAACGAGGGGAAATGGGGGGAAAATGGAGGAGGAATGAGGAGAGAATGGGGAAATGTGGAGAAAATGGGGAGAAATGTGGAATAAATGTGGGAGGAATGAGGGGGAAATTGAGGAAATGGGGGGAAATGTGGGGAAATGAGTGGAAATAGGGGAAAGATAGGGAAAATGGAGAAATGGGGGGAAAGTGTGGGGAAAATCCTGGGAAAACAGGGGGAAACCACAAAAACCCGTGGGGAAAGCGCTGCTTTCACCTCCTACCCCTGAAATCCCGGCGTTTTCCCTCGGAACCCCAATTCCCGGGGGGATAAAAAGGAATTTTTTTTGTTTCTCCCCTCATCCCTGGGCTGTATCTGATGGAACCCGGGCTGAACTCTCTTATCCCGGTTCCAGGCAGGAGTTAATTGGATCAGGCGTTAATTGGGAGCGCTCCCGAACGCTGATAGCGGCGCTCGGTGGGATCTGAGGGGCGCTGGAATTCTCCCTGCGCCGCCGAGATAAGGCTCGGGAAGAGCCCGGGACTCCGCGGGGCGCGGCCCGGGAGTTCGCCTCAAAGGGAGTCGGGAAATGAAAGGGAAGGGGGAAATGGGAAAGGAAAGGAGAAAAAAGGGAAGGGAAAAAAAGGAGGGAAAAAAGAAAAAAGAAAAAAGAAAAGAAAGGAGAGCAAAGGAAAAAAAATTAAAAATGAAAAAAATAAAAAAGAAAAGAGAAAAGAAAAAAGAAAAATATGAAAAAAGAAAAAAGAAAAAAAAAAGAAAAAAGAAAAAAGAAAAAAAAAAGAAAAAAAGAAACAAATTTAAAAAAATGAAAAAGAGAAAAAATAAGGGAAATGAAAGGGAAGGGGGAAATGGGAAAGGAAAGGAGAAAAAAGGGAAGGGAAAAAAAGGAGGGAAAAAAGAAAAAAGAAAAAAAGAAAAAATTAAAAAAAATGAAAAAGAGAAAAAATATCAAAGGATAGAAGAAAAAAGGAAAGGAGAGGAGAAAAAAAAGAAAGGAAAAATGGAAAAGTAAAAGGAAGAAGGAGAAAAATAGGGGGGAAAGGAGAGAAAAAAGAATAAATAAGGATTTAAAATAAAATAAGAAGAAATTAAAGGAAAGGAGAAAAAAGGAAAGAAGCGAAAAATGAAAGGAGAAAAAAGGGGAAAAAGTAAAGAAGAAAGAAAAAAAATGCAAGGAAAAGAGGAAAAAAGGGGAAGAAAAAGGGGAAAGCAAGGGAAAGAAAAAAAAAAAAAAAAGGAGGAAAAAAAAAAGGAAATGAGCAAAAAGGGCAGCCGCATAAGGAGGGGATCACCCCAAAATGCCTCCCGGGATCAAATCGTGTTCCGGGGTCACCCCAAATCCCTCCTGCCATGGATCCGCGGCTCCCTTCCCAGCCCCGCTGTCCCCCTGTCCCAGCCTTGTCCCCGAATTCCCGGTGGCTTTTCCTGTCCCCAGCCCAGCGGGGACACCGCGGGTGGGTCTGGGGTTTGCTGTGACCCCGGGTGACGTCAGCTCATTAACTGGAGCTTTTAATTAATCGGGGCGGCACCTCGACCCCAAAGCGGGGTTCCCATCCCGATCCCACTCCCGGAATGCGGGGTTCCCATCCCGATCCCAAAGCGCCATTCCCGGGATGAGCCGTTCCCGCCGCGCACGGCCGCTAGATGGCGCTGGAAGATCAGCCTCATTTCATCTTCCTCTTCACCCTTCATCTTCAGCCTTCATTCTCATCTTCATCCTCATCCTCATCATCACCTTCATCCCCATCTTCATCATCTTAATCATCATCTACATCTTCATTCTCATCCTTCATCTTCATTCTCATCTTCACCCTTCATCCTCATCCTCATCTTCACCATCATCTTCATCCCCATCCTCATCCCCATCTTCATCTTTCATCCTCACCTTTCATCTTCTTCCTCATCTTCATCATCTTAATCCTCATCCCCATCCTCATCCCCATCCTCACCCCTCTCTCCCGCTCCCTCCTTTCTCCTCCTCCTCCTCCTCACTCTTCCCCTCCCTTCAGAGAACCCTCTCCCCTCGCCCACCTTCTCCCCGTGCTCCATCCCCCTCACCCTCATCCTCATCCTCATACTTTTCTTTCATCTTCACCTTTCATCCTCATCCTCATCTTCATCCTCATCTTCATCCCCATCCTCACCCTCACCCCTCCCACCCGTCTCCCTCACTCCCTCCTTTCTCCTTCTCCTCACTCTTCCTCTCTCCCTTCTGAGAACCCTCTCCCCTTCCAGCCCCTTTCCCCGTGCTCCATTCCCGTCCTCATCTTCATCCTCACCCTCATCTTCATCTTCACCCTCATCCTCATCCTTCACACCCCCCTCCCCCGCTCCCTCCTTTCTCCTCCCCTTCCTCTCCCCATCTCTCCCTTCCCTCTCCCCTCCCATCCCTCCCCCCATCCCTTCCCTCACTCTCTCCCCTCCCTTCCCTCTCCCCATTTTCCCCCCCAAATCCTCCCCAGCTCCCTCCCCCTCCCCGGGGCCGATTTTTGGGCCGATTTCCGCCGCTTTTCGCCCATCTCCCCTCTCCTTGCGATCCGACAGCCCCCGGAACAAAACACCGGCGACAGGGGGGGAAAAATAACAAATAAATAAATTAAAAACAAACAAGAAATAAATTAAATCCCCAAAAATAAATCAAAACCCCTCAAAAAATCCTTTTCCCCCTGGTTTTTGCCCCAGAGCCGCAAATCCCGGCAGGGCAGGGGGGAAGGGGGGTGGGAGGGGGAGGAAGGCTCGGAGGAGGAGGAGGAGGAGGAGGAGGAGGAGAACAAATGTTTGAAGAGGCTGCAGCAAAAATCCGCCCCCGTGATCGTTAAGTGCTGCTGTAAATTATTCATCGGGAGAGGCTCGGGAGAGGCCGGGAAACGCGGGCAGGGAAAAAGGGGGAATTTGGGATCGGGGGGGAAGGATTGGGGATAAAAAATCCCAAAATGGGATCGGGGAGACGCGATTTCCTCTTCTTTTTTTTTTTTTTTTTTTTTTTTTTTTTTTTTTTTAAGTGTATTTTTTATTTTTGAATGAGGCCATTAAGGAGCAGATCCTGAGGATTTATCCCTGGGGAGGCCGGGAAAACACGGGCAGGGAAAAAATGAAAAAAGGGAAATTTGGGATTGGGGGGGGGGGGAAAGGATTGGGGGGAAAGATCCCAAATCGGGATTTGGGAGCCGCGATTTCCCCTTTTATAAATTTTATTTTAAAATTTTTAGTGTTTTCTTTCATGTTTTAATGAAGCCATTAAGGAGCAGATCCGGAGGATTTATCCCTGGAGAGGCCGGGAAACACGGGCAGGGAAAAAAGGGGAAATTTGGGATCGAGGATGAAAAGGATTGGGGCAAAAATCCCAAATCAGGATCAGGGAGACGCGATTTCTCCTTCTTAAAAATTTATTTTCAGTTTGTTTTTTTTTTTAAATTTTTTTAATGAAGCCATTAAGGAGCAGATCCCGAGGGTTTATTCCCAGGAAAACACGGGCAGGGAAAAAAGGGGAGAAATTGGGATCGGGGTGGGGGAGGGAAAAGATTGGGGGGTAAAATCCCAAAATGGGATCGGGGAGCAGCGATTCCTCCTTTTTTAAATTTTATTTTTAGGTTACTTAATTTTTTTTTAATTATTATTTTTTAATGAAGCCATTAAGGAGCAGATCTCGAGGATTTATTCCCAGGGAGGCCGGGAAACACGAGCAGGGAAAAAAATGAAAAAAGGGAAATTTGGGATCAGGGGACTAAAAGGATTGGGGGGAATAATCCCAAAATGGGATCAGGGAGAGGCGATTTCCTATTTTTTTATTATTTTAAATTTTTTAACGTATTTTTTCATTTTTAATGAAACCATTAAGGAGCAGATCCCGAGGACTTATGCCAGGAAAACACGGGCACAAAAAAGGGGAAATTTGGGATCGGGGGGGGGGGAAGGATTTGGGGGGGAAATCCAAAGCCGGAAGAGGGAGGGAGATTTCCCATTTTAAAATTATTTTTATATTTTTAGTGTATTTTTGTCATTTTTAATGAAGCCATCAAGGAGCAGATCCCGAGGGTTTATTCCCAGGATAACAGGGGCAGAGAAAAAAGGGAAATTTGGGATCGGGGTGGGGGTAAAGGATTGGGGCAAAATCCCAAATGGGGCTCGGGGAGCGCAGCAGAGCCGCGAGTTCCCCTTTCATTATTCAATTTTGAATTAATTTTTAATAATTTTAGAGCATTTTTGTCATTTTTCCCGGAGCCGGAGGAGCGGGAGCCGCGGGCAGCGCCGGGAGCGGGGCTTGATCAGGAGCGGCCGCGAGGGGAGAAGTGACAGCGCTGTGATCCCCGAGCTGTCCCCGCGGTGTCCCCGAGCTGTGGTCCCCGGGAGCTGTCCCCGAGCTGTGATCCCCGAGCTGTCCCCGGGCTGTCCCCACGCTGTGGTCCCCGGGAGCTGTCCCCGGGGTGTCCCCGGGGTGTCCCTGAGGTGTCCCGGAGCTGTCCCAGGGGTGGGATCACGGGGAGCTGTTCCCGAGCAGTCCCCGCGCTGTCATTGCTCTGTCCCCGAGCTGTACCCGGGAGCTGTCCCCGAGCAGTCCCCGCTCTGCCCCGAGCTGTGATCCCCGAGCTGTCCCCGAGCTGTCCCCGAGCTGTGATCCCCGGGAGCTGTCCCCGCGCTGTCATTGCTCTGTCCCCGAGCTGTACCCGGGAGCTGTCCCCGAGCAGTCCCCGCTCTGCCCCGAGCTGTGATCCCCGAGGTGTCACCGAGCAGTCCCTGCGCTGTCCCCGTGCTGTGATCCCCGGGAGCTGTGATCCCCGGGAGCTGTCCCCGAGCTGTCGCCGCGCTGTCCCCGCCCCGGGGGTGGCGTGTCCCCATTATCAGGGTGTCACTCCCGATTATGCCGGCGCTGGCAGGAGATGGCTCTGCCAGGCGGCAGCGGCCGAGTGACAATAATTCCTGCTCCAGGCGGGAGGGCAGCAAACAGGGAAAAACAGGAAAAAAACGGGGAAAAAACAGGCGGGAAACAGGGGGGAAAAACAGCCAAAACCGGGGGGAAACCAAAGGGAAATCAGGGAAAAAAACTTCCTGCTCCAGGCGGGAGGGCAGCAAACAGGGAAAAACAGGGAAAAAACGGGGAAAAAACAGGGGGGAAACAGGGGGGAAAAAAGAGCCAAAAACCGGGGGGAAACCAACGGGAAACCAGGGAAAAAAAACAGGGGGGAGAAAATGGCCGGGGAAGGGGGGAAATGTTCATCCCAACAGCGGCTGGGTTGGAAAAGGGAAAATATCCATGGAAAATATTCCTGAGATCCTGTTGGCACATTTGGGCTGGAAAATATCCATGGAAAATATTTCTGGGATCATGCTGGCGTATTTGGGCTGGAAAAAGGAAAGTACCCATGGAAATGATTTCCTGGGATCGTGCTCCTCCCCATCGCTCCAGTGGCTTTCTGGGGACCTGGATTTTGGGTGAAGGGGACACAAAAAAATTTAAAAAAAAAAAAAAAAAGCCACTGGAATGACAAGGAGGAGCTGTGGGTGGGCACCAGGAAGGCTTTGGGGTTCCAGGTGAAGGACCCCAAAATCCAGGTCCCAGATTCTGCTGGAGTGACAGTGAGGAGCTGGGGGTCAGCACCAGGAAGGTTTTGGGGCTTTAGGGTGAGGGAGCCCGAAATCCAGGTCCCCAAAATGCTGCTGGGAGTGACAGAGAGGAGCTGTGGCTGGGAACCAGGAAATGTTTTGGGGGTTCCAGGTGAGAGACCCCAGAGTCCAGGTCCCCAAAACTCCACTGGCATGACAAGGAGGAGCTGTAGGTTTGGGATTTTTGGGGTTTGGGGGTCCAAGGTGTGGATGGGGCTGAGCTTGATGTCCCCTTCCCCCAAAATCCAGGTCCCCAAAATGATCCACTGGGAGTGACAGGGAGGAGCTGGGGGTCAGCACCAGAAAGGTTTTGGGGTCCAGGGTGAGGGAGCCCAAAATCCAGGTGCCCAAAATGCCACTGGAGCCATGGTGGGGGGGCGAGCTGAGGGCTGGCACCAGGAAGGTTTTGGGGCTTTAGGGTGAGGGACCCCAAAATCCAGGTTCCCAAAATGCCCCGCTGGGAGTGATGGGGAGTAGCTGGGGATTTGGGGGTTGGATTGGGCTGAGTTTAATGTGCCCTTCCCCTCAAAATCCAGGTCCCCAAAATGCTGCTGGGAATGGCAAGGAGGAGCTGTGGGTGGGCACCAGGAAAATTTTGGGGTCCAGGGTGAGGGAGCCCAAAATCCAGGTCCCCAAAACACCACCGGAGGGACAGGGAGGATCTGGGGGTCAGAACGAGAAAGGTTTTGGGGGTGCAAGGTGAGGATGGGGCTGAGCTTGATGTCCCCTTTCCCCCAAAATCCAGCTCCCAAACCACCGCTGAAGTGATGGGGAGGAGCTGTGGGTACAGGGTTTTGGGTTCAGGGGTTTTGTGTGTCCGAGGAGGAGGAGGAGGAAGAGGAGGAGCAGCTGCCCAGCCCCAGGGGGCTCTCCCGGGTGCCCCAGCCCGGGTGCCCCCGCTGTGCCCCCCCGGCCGTGCCAGAGCCGTGCCAGACGCTGCCGGCAGCGCTAACTCGATTTCCCGGGCCCTCATTTCCCTCTCCGGCCCGGCTTTGATGGACTCGGCCTAATCGGGTTAGGCCGGGAAGTGGGAGCCTAATGGGATAAAGGGAGCGCTGCTGGCCGCGGGCCAGCGGGGTCGGGCGGGGATGGCCTGGCACGGGATCCTCGGGGCGCTGTCCCGGGACATCCCGCCCAGCAGCCACGGGGCCCTGGGGGGGCTCTGAGCCGGGCCTAGGCCTGGCTTAGCCTCGATAGAGCGGCGGGAATGGCTCCAGAAATGGCTCTGGGAGTGGCTCCGGGAATGGTCAGGAATGGTCGGGAATTGCCAGGAATGGTCAGGAGTGGCTCCGGGAAGGGTGTCGGGAATGGCCGGGAATGGCTCTGGGAATGGCCCCGGGAATGTCTCCGGGAATGGCTCAGGGAATGTCTCCGGGAATGGCTCAGGGAATGGCTCAGGGAATGATAGGGAATGGCTCCGGGAATGGCAGGGAATGGCTTCGGGAATGGCTGGGAATGGTCGGGAATGGTGGGGAATGGCCAGGAATGGCTCCAGGAATGGTCAGGAACAGCTGGGAATAGCCCTGGGAACGACTCCGGGAATGGCCCCTGGAATGGTTGCGAATGGCTCCGGGAGCAACCCCAGGAATCACTGGGAATGGCTCCGGGAGTGGTCCCGGGAATGGCTCCGGGAACAGCTGCGGGAATGGCTCTGGGACGGGAATGGCTCCGGGAATGACTGGGAATGGCCCCGGGGACCAGCCGGGGTGGCTCCGGCAGCCGCTCCGTGCCCGCCTCATTAAGGCCGTGATGGCCCCGCGATCCCCGGCCCGCGCAGCTGCGGCCGGCCCGGGCCCGGCCCTTAATTCAATTAGCGCTGCCCCGAGCGCTCCCCCGGGGCCGCGCCGAGCGCTCCCAACAAAGACATCCCGGCCCCGCCGGAATCCTGCCGCAGCCCGCGGGGCTTGATTGGCAGCTGTCAATCAAGCTGGGCGAGGCTGGAATGGCGGCGGGGAGGGATTGTTCCGTGCGGGGGAAATTGCAGGAGAAAGGCGGATGGTACCTGGGATGGCCGAGGAGGGACAGCTGGGACAGGGGAAGGGTGGCTGTCCCTGGCGGGGTGGCACTGGGGGGGCTTGGGAGTCCCTTCCAACCCAAACCAGCGCGGGATTCTGGGATCCCCAAACCAAATATTTCCTGGGGACAAAACCCCGATTCTGGGATCCACAAACCAGACATTTCCTGGGGGCAAAACCCCGATTCTGGGATCCCCAAACCACACATTTCCTGGGGGCAAAACCCTGATTTTGGGATCCCCAAACCACACATTTCCTGGGGACAAAACCCCGATTCTGGGATTTCCAAAACCAAGCCTTTCAATTTTGGAACTCCCCAAACCAAACCTTTCACTGCCGTGATTTGGGGATAAAAACCCCAATTCTGGGATTCCCCAAACCAAACCTTTCCTGGGGACAAAACCCTATTTCTGGGATTCCCAAAATAAAACCCCGATTCTGGGATCCCCAAACCACACATTTCCTGGGGACAAAACCCCAGTTCTGGGATTTCCAAAACCAAACCTTTCAATTTTGGGACTCCCCAAACCAAAGCTTTCACCGCCGTGATTTGGGGATAAAAACCTCAATTCTGGGATTCCCAAAACCAAACCTTTCCTTAGCATCTCCACCGTGATTTGGAGCCAAAACCCCAATTCTGTGATCCTCAAACCAAACCTTTCCCAGCCATGATTTGGGGATAAAACCCCCAATTCTGGGTTTCCCCAGAAACTCAAACCTTTCCCCGGTGCCTCCCCCGCGATTTCGGGGATAAAACCCCCAATTTCGGTGCTCGCACTAGGCTGAAACACGGGCACCCCGAGTCCGCTCCCTCCCAAAGTCGCTCCCGGTGTTTTTCGGCCGGGCCGGGGCGGGTTCGATGGCTGGCTCGGTGACAGCTCCAGCCTGGCGCGGTGACAATCAGCGACAATCGGCGCCAGCCGCGGCTCCAGCGGGGCTTTCAGCGCAGCAATCCCATAAATTAAAGCTGTTTAAGCGCCATCAGCAGCTTTTCCCTGATTTCCCCGCTTTTCCAGGCTCTGCGTGTCCCCAAAGCCCCGTTCGGGTGACACTGCCAGGTCGGTGACACCCCAAAGGTCGCAGGTGTCAAATTAAGGGCGCCGAGCGAGGTCGGGCTGGGTTAAACCGAGCCTAAAACGCGGCCGATGATTAAATCTGGGATGGAAACAAACCCCTCTGGATTTGTGTTCTCCAGGCTCGGCATTCCCGGGATTCATCCCCTGGGATTCATCTCAGCTTTTTTTGGGGGGAAACGCCGGATTTGGGGTGAAAAAAAGAAAAATAAAGGGAAAAGAGGAGCCGCGAGAGGGAGGAGGAATTGGGCTGTTTCCCCTGGGGAAAAAAAAAAACTGGAAAAAAACCTGGGAAAGGTGGAGTTTGCCGACGTTAATTCGCTCGAACAGCAGCGTTTTGCTCAAGTCTTTGATTTCTTTGTCTCCCGCAGATGTCAAAGGCTTTTGTTCTCCAGAGGGAGAGCGCGGGGGATGAGGGAAAAGGGGGAAAAAGGATGGAAAAGGGAAAATTTGGGGGTCTCGGTGCGTTTTCCAAAGAGTGCACCTGGGATAACATTCCTGGGATTTGCTCGTCACGGTGCGGGGGCTCTGGGATTTTCACAAATCGCTCAGGGGTTGCGGGGTTCATTAGTCCTGGGACTGGGGGATCCCCAGATCCAGGGATTGTGGGATTCATCAATTATGGGATTGTGGGATCCCCAGATTCAGAGATCGTGGGATTCATCAGTTCTGGGAATGTGGGATCCCCAGATCCAGCGATTGTGGGATTCACCAATTCTGGGATTGTAGGATCCCCAGATCCAGGGATTGTGGGATTCATCCGTTCTGGGATTGTGGGATTCATCAATTATATGATTGTGGGATTCATCAATTATATGATTGTGGGATTCATCAATTATATGATTGTGGGATTCATCAATTCTGGGATTGTGGGATCCCCAGATCCAGCGATTGTGGGATTCATCAGTTCTGGGATTGTGGGATCCCCAAATCCAGGGAAAATCGTGACCTTCCTTGCAAAAATCCTGACCTGCCTTGGAAAATAGTGACTTTCCTTGGAAAATCAGGAGTTTTCCTTGGAAAACCGTGACTTTCCTTGGAAAACCCCGATTTCCCTTGGTCAATCCCGAGCCCCAGGCAGGGCGTGGGGAGCCGTGGCCCCGCTCAGCAGGAATTGTCTCCCTCATTTCCATCGCTCCGGATAAATTATCCAGATCTGCTTCCCTGGTTTTCGTCTCCACTCCCAGCTCTTCCATCCCTTACGGGAAGCCGCAGCGGGGAATGAGAGAGGTGGAGGAAGAGAGGGAAAAAAAAATCCTAAAAAAACAGCCCCTGGCAGCTCTCAGATCCAAACAATAATCAGGGAAATGAATTCCAAAGGCGTTTTCCCGCATGACCAGGAGCGATAATTTAGCGCCAGCTGGAAGCGCCGGGATTAATCCCGGGCGCCGTGAATAATTCATCAGGCGAATCCCCCTTTTCCCTCCTCATTCCAGAGCCGCTCCATCCCCAAATTCTGCCGGCGGAGGGGATTTGGGGATGTGGAAATGAGATCGATCGGGCTGGCGGCACATCCCGCCCTTCCCCGGGCCGTGATTCCCGGGAAAAGAGGAGCCGTCCCCGGGGACGGGGACAGATGGACATTTGTCACCGGGGTTAAGCAGCCTGGCCTTTCCCCCGCTCCCGGCTCCCCCTCCGGCCTCCCGCCGCGGTTTCCTGGGAATACCGGCACGTGCTGAAATTCCCGGAAAAGCCACGGATTTGCATCGTTGCTTTTTCCAAAGCCTCGGGACAAGATTTCCAAGGGATAAAAGCAGGATCCAACTCCGCTGACTCGGGCTGGGGAGGGGGTGACAGCTCCAAAGAGCTCCAGCCTTGTCCTTGTCCCCTTCCCTGTCACTCCCAGCCCTGGGGTTTGGTATTCCCAGGATTGCACACTTGGGATCATCCCAGATGGGATCTTGGTGCCTGGGGGAGGCAGAGGAAGGGTGGGATTGGGTTTTCCATGAAGTTCTTGGTGGGTTTGGGATTGTCCCAGTGTCAGCCAGAGAGGCAGGTTAGAGGCTGGAGAGAAGATCCTACATTCCTGTGGGATTGTTTGGGAATTCTGTGCCAGGACGGTCATGCAGGCCTCTAGGGGGGTCTGCATCCCAGAAACCCTGATCTATCATCCATCCATCCATCCATCATCCATCCATCCATGGATCCACCCATCATCCATCCATCCCCCCATCCAACATCCATTCATCCATCCCTCCACCATCCATTCATCCCTCCATCATCCATCCCTCCTTCCATCATCCATCCATCCATCCATGGATCCATCCATCCATCCACCCATCCTCCATCATCCATCCACCATCCATCCATCCATTTCTCAGAATAAAACAGAGAACTGGGTATTTGTGCGGGAATTTGGGATTTGTGGTGCACTCAGTCTCAGGAAGGCGCTCGGTGTCCTTCTGTCACCCTCAACCCTCTTTCCAAGCTGGAATTCCAGCTCATACAGAACAGTAAGAGTCGCGTCCTCCCCCGATCCACAATCCATCATAGGGATTGACATCGGCTTGTTGGGAATGACATTGGCCTGTCCCCCGCAGTGGCCTCACCTCGGGAGAGCTTTCCAAAGGTCAGCCCTGCCACCGCCATCCCAACACCTGGAATTTATCGACAGCAGCTCCTTCCCGATGCTGCTCCTCCAGGAATGAGATCCCTTTCCACAGCAGCACATTCCTGCTTCCCACCGAGGCTGGAAAAGCGGCGGGGTCTCCCTCTGCTCCGGCTTTGGGAGGGGGATGGGATCCCAGAGAGCTGTGGCCGTGCTTTACCCAGCCTTGGGAATGAGGGTTGGGATGCGCCATGCCCCAGCACCGGGATGGGATTTTTGGCAGGGACACAGCTGGATTTGGACACCAGGAATCCTTGGGAAAACGCTCGGCACCCTCCAGCTGCTCCCGTCCTTTCCCAGCCATCGAGAAGACCAATTTGGGGGAGAAACCTCGCCGAATCCCCCGAATTCCGGCGGATTGTCCTGGCCTCATCCCCGCACGTGCGGCAATGGAGATGGCCCCGCTCCAGCCCCAGCAGGGGACAAAAAGCCACGCTCGGGGACACGGCGCGGGTTTGACCCCGCTTGTCGCCCGCCTGGCTCCTGTCACCGGCACGGCGGCGGCGACATTCCCGCTGTCCCCCGGGGCTTGGCGGAGGGCCGGGCCGGGGGACAGATGGCGGCTCCGCGGGCGATGTCACCGCCGGTGCTCTGATCCGCGAGGACGTTTTGGCACCGCCACCCGCGGCCACCTGGAGCGGCACAACAAAGGGACCGGGGGAGGAGGAGGAGGAGGGGGGGGAAGGAGCCGCCTTCATCCCGCCGGGATGCTTGGCACGGGCGGGGCTGGAGGGGGCAATGCCAAGGGATGAGCGGGAGAATCCCCAAGGGAAAGACCCCCAAAATTAACTTAAATGAATTAAATTACCCCAAAAATTAATTTAATTTAGTCCAAGAAATAAATGTGTCCCGAATTCCCGGACCTTGGCGCTGGGAGGGCGGCTGGGATGGGGGTCTCTGCACCCCCGTGGGCTTGGTTCGTGCCCAAATCCATCTTTTTTGGTGGAAAAGTGGCTTTGGGCACCATGGGAACACCCCAGGAGCGCAGAGCACCCAGCGCTCCCACAGGTGGATCCCTGCAGAATCCCCAACTCCCGGCCAGGAATTCCAGCTCTCCGCGATGCCAGGGAAGGGTTAACCCCCCGGGATCCCAAAAAAAACACCAAACGCGGACAGAGGGGGTGTCCTGCTGAAGGTGAAGCCAAGCGCGGACCTGATGGGAAGCGACAGGCGAGAGGACGCGCGGGATCCTGCAATCCCATTATCCCGAGCCCAGGGAAAGCCATTAACCTCTGGAAGCGGAGCGGCCGCGCTCCCCCCTCCCCCTCCTGCTCCTCCTCCTCCTCCCGGCCTTTCCCAACATTTCCCCCCCAGGCAGGAGGAATTCATCCCCCCGGGAACAAAGCGCGGCCTACAGGTGGGGAAACTGAGGCAGGGAGTGTGGGGGAGAGCCCTCAGGGATGCAGAGGAGGAGGAGGAGGAGGATGAGGAAAAAGCAGGAGGAGGAGGAGGCTGGCGGCCAGGCCAGATGGCCGGGATTAATCATTCCTCGGGCTCCCGGCAGTGCCAGGGATGCGGGCTCCACCAATCCCACAAATTCCCGGCGGCTGTGTTTGTGTTCATCCCTCCGAACCCCCCAGAAACGTTTAAATTGGGAAATATCCCCGGGAAACGGCGGGGACTGGGGAGCCGGCAGGGATTTCCCTCCTGAAATCTCAAATCACAAATCCATGCCGGGGCGGGGGGAAGCGGGCAGGGATTTCCTTCCTGAAACCTCAAATCCCAAATCCATGCCGGTGCCTACCCAAACTGGGGGCCCTTCCCGTGCAGGAACAGGCCAAGACGAGATAAACCCAGAATTCCTGAAAAACCGCCCTGATTTTGGTGACAATCCAGCTCCTCACGGCCCACCCGGAATTCTGCCTGCCTCTTTTCCACGATATTTTATTTATGGCCTCCCGGGGCCCTGTTGATCCAGGGAATTTTGCTCCAGAGCGCCATCAAAATTCAGCGCACGGAGCGACCTGTGCTCCACCAGCTGGATCCGTGCTCCGGGCCCGGCTGGAGCTCTGACCCCGGCCCCGGGCTCTGCCCCTCCCGGGGATGGAGCTCTGCCCTTCCCGGGGATGGAGCTCTGCCCCTCCCGGGCTCTGCCCCTCCCGGGGATGGAGTGGCCCCAGCCCGAGCTCTGTCCCATCCCCTCCGCCCCTCCCGGGATGGAGTGGCCCCAGCGGAGCTCCCGCTGCTCCGGCCCTGCCCCGCTCCCTCCTCCGCAGTTTTGGGAACAAAAGCGCGGCCCGGAGCTCCGGTTGCCGCGGCAACGGCGAGTTTGAAGGTGCCGCGGAGGCACTTGAGGAGCGGGGAGGAGAAGGTCGCTGCTCCTTCCCTCCTCTCCTCCCTCCTCCTCTGCTTCCCTCCCTCCGGCAGCTCCCGGGCCTCGGGAGTGGGAAGAGGCCGGAGGAAGGCTCAGACCGCGGGGTTCGGGATGGGGGCGATGCTCAGCGCCCCCTGAATGTTCCCTGCAGGGTCACACCCGGCGAGAGGCTGGTCCGGATCCCGAAATCCCCAGGGATCGCCTCCCGCTTATGGGTCACACCCGGCCCCTGCAGTGGGGTCACACCCAGCCCCTGTAGGGTGGGGTGTACAGCCCTGCTGTGGGGTCACACCCAGCCCTACAATGGGGTCACACCCGGTCCCTGCAGGGTCACACCCAGTCCCTCAGTGGGGTCACACCCAACCCAGCAATGGGGTCACACCCAGCCCTGTTCCTGCCAGCTCGGTTTTGGAGGATCTCATTCCTGCCAGGTGGATTTGGGGGATCCTGTTCCCACCAGTTGGATTTGGGGGGGGGATCTCATTCCTGCCAGGTGGATTTGGGAGATCCCGTTCTCCCCAGGTGGATTTTATGGGGGGAGTGGGAAGAGGCCGGAGGAAGGCTCAGACCGCGGGGTTCGGGATGGGGGCGATGCTCAGCGCCCCCTGAATGTTCCCTGCAGGGTCACACCCGGCGAGAGGCTGGTCCGGATCCCGAAATCCCCAGGGATCGCCTCCCGCTTATGGGTCACACCCGGCCCCTGTAGGGTGGGGTGTACAGCCCTGCTGTGGGGTCACACCCAGCCCTACAATGGGGTCACACCCAGTCCCTCAGTGGGGTCACACCCAACCCAGCAATAGGGTCACACCCAGCCCTGTTCCTGCCAGCTCGGTTTTGGAGGATCTCATTCCTGCCAGGTGGATTTGGGGGATCCTGTTCCCACCAGTTGGATTTGGGGGGGGGATCTCATTCCTGCCAGGTGGATTTGGGAGATCCCGTTCTCACCAGGTGGATTTTATGGGAACAGAGTGACTTTGCTGGGCCTCAGCAGCACACGGAGCTCCCAGGGATGGAGAAATTCCAAAAGGAAGAGCCCGGGAAGCTGCCTCTCCCGGGTTTAATTAACACCCAGCTGCTTAACGAGCAGGAGGGGGAACAGCCCTTCCTGAAATCCCAAAATCCCCAAATCCCAAAATCCTGGCCCGGCACAAGGCCGGCCTTGTTCCCAAAGCCCGCAGTCAGGGGTCACACGAGGCTCCCTCAGCCCCGCTTCAGTCTGGGAAAAATCAGAATACAACCGGGATCGGGAGCACTCGGAGCTGCACCCGGAACGGCTGGGGTGGCAGCAGGAATGTCCCCAAAACCCGGCCAGCAGGGCTGGGGTGGCAGTGGGAATGTCCCCAAGGCCCCTTGCTGGCTTTGGCCCACAGTCTGAAGGGCAGGGAGGGATGGCAGCAGCCAGGATTGGGGCAGGGATTTGGGGCAGGGAGCAAGGCCCCTTGCTGGCTTTGGCCCACAGTCTGAAGGGCAGGGAGGGATGGCAGCAGCCAGGATTGGAGCAGGGATTTGGGGCAGGGAATGGGGAATGGACTGGGGATTTGGGGCAGGGAATGGGGGATGGATCTAATTCTGGCAGCTCCTTCCCCTCTCCAGCCCCAAACTGGGACAAAACCCCCGTGCACTCCAAGGATCCATGGCCAGCACTTCCCAGGAAGGGACAGTCCCAAAATTCCTGGTTTATTTCCCAAAGAGAACACACAGCCAACACATCCCAGGGAAGGGAAAACCCCAAAATTCCCGGCTTATCCCCCAAGGAAAACCCACTGCTAACACATCCCAGACACTCCCAGGAAGGGGAAACCCCAAAATTCCCGGCTTATTCCCCAAGGAGAACCCACTGCTAACACATCCCCGACACTCCCAGGAAGGGGAAACCCCAAAATTCCCATTGGATTCCCCAAGGAGGACCCACGGCCAGCACATCCCAGTCATCCCCAGGAAGAGAAAACCCCAAAATTCCCGTTGAAATTCCCGTTTATTCCCACTGCTCCATCCCAGCACACCCCGGACACTCCAGGGCAGGGAAAAACCCCCAAAACTCCCGTTGAAATTCCCATTGACTCCCGCTGCTCCGTGCCCGCCCCGGCTGTCGCGCGTGTCCCCTGGCGCGGTGACATCGCCACCCCCCTGCAATTAGCGCGGAGCCGCGATTGATGTGACAGGCGGGAGTGGGAGCTTTTCATGGAAAAGGGGACAAAAAAAAAAAAAAAAAAAAAAAAAAAGCCCCAAAGAGCTGACGGGAGGGAAAACCGCCCTCTCTTTATGCTGCCGGCTGCGCTCGGCCTTCCCTTCCCCCAGCCCAGCTAGGCGCGGCTTAACTCCTGCCTGGCCAGGCCGGGGATGAGGCTCGCGTGCCGCTGGAAGCGCCCCATTGATATGGAAATTCCCTTCGAGCCGGGAAAAGGATTTCTCGTGGGGTCGTGCCGGGGTTTATGGGATGGGAATGGGGTTTCGCACCTGGGGACGGCAGCTGTGGGGTGGGGGGAACACCTGGAGGCCCCGCGGCTCCAAATCCCCCAAATGGCCTCATTTTTGTTGGGATCAGGATCAGGGGGAGGTTTGTTTTGTCAGGAGATGCTTTTGTAACCAAATCCCGGCCCTAATTCCGTGGGGTTTGTCCCAGTTCCAGGAAAAGCGGCAGGAGGTGGCTGTAAGGTTTTGGTGGATTGCTGTGGGATGTTGTGGGATCATCCATCCCTCCTGGTCCCCTCTGCCTGGGAAAAATCCCGAATAATTGCCAGGAATAACATCCCCAGGAAGAGAAAACCCCCAAAATTCCTGTTTATTGCCTGTATGAGGCGAATCCCACATGCCAGTCTTGGCCATCCCTGTCCCCATCACTTTCAGCTGCCCGACACAAATCCCAAACCCCAAATCCCAGACTCCAAACCCCAAATCCAAGCTCCAAATCCCAAACCCAAAACTCCAAATCCCAATCCCAAACCCCACACCCCCAGCTCCTCCTCAGCCCTTCCAGCGTTTTTTCCTTGGGGAAAAAGCAGGAAGAGATTTCATGGCGGACTTTTGGGAACATGGCAGCCCCTGCTGCAGGGGAATCGGGGATTTGTTCCTGGAGTTTTGATCCCCTTGATCCCAAAATCCCGTTCCAGGCTCTGGGGGTTAATTATCCCGGAATTGATGAGGGGACAGGGAAAGGCCCAGGGCTTGGAATGTTAACGAGGGCCTCATTAGGATCGGCAGGGTTAATTATGGGGTGCTTGGGGCTCATTAATTAATTATGGGGTGTTTGGGGCTCATTAATTATGGGGTGTTTGGGGACCCTTTATCTGTGCTGTCCCGGCCACCTGGATCAATTAATCCCCCGTTAATTGGCTCGGTTCATTAAATAGCTCCCCACAGTTCAACGGGGCCAGTGGAGTGTTTAGGGGTCTCCGTTGTCCTCTTGGGGTCGTCCTGGGAGCCCCAAAACCATTGGGGGTGCCCCGAGTCCTGTCACAATGGGGTGGGGACATCCATGGGCACACAGGCTGGAATGGGAACGCTCTGGATTTAGTGTCAAAGAATGTTCTGGATTTAGGATCCAAGGAATGGGAACGCTCTGGATTTAGGGTCCAAAGAAGTGCTCTGGATTTAGGGTCCAAGGAAATGGGAATGTTCTGGATTTGGGGTCCAAGGAATGGGAACACTCTGGCTTTAGGATCCACGGAATGTTCTGGATTTAGGATCCAAGGAATGGGGACTCTCTAGATTTAGTCCAAGGAATGGGAACGCTCTGGATTTAGGGTCCAAAGAAGTGCTCTGGATTTAGGGTCCAAGGAAATGGGAATGTTCTGGATTTGGGGTCCAAGGAATGGGAACACTCTGGCTTTAGGATCCACGGAATGTTCTGAATTTAGGATCCATGGAATGGGGACTCTAGATTTAGGGTTCAAGGAATGGGAACTCTCTGGATTTAGGATCCACGGAATGGTAACACTGTGGATGTACGCTCCAAGAAATGTTCTGGATTTAAGGTCCAAGGAAAGGAGATGCTCAGGTTTACAGTCCAAGGAAAGGGAACGCTCTGGATTTAGGATCTAAAGAATGGGAATGTTCTGGATTTTTTCCCAGGATTCTCCAGGATGGATTCTCCATCATTATCATTAAGGGGAGATAAGAGATGATAAATGACAATAAAGGTTATATGGGATAGTAAGGGGTGGCATGGGATGATAAAGGGTGATAAGGGTTGATAGGGGTTGATAAGGGTTGATAGGGATTGAAAAGGGGAGATAAGAGTTGGGAAGTGGTGATAAGGGATGGTAAGATATGATAATTGATGATAAAGGACTGTAAGATGTGATAAGGGAAGATAAGGGTAAGGGTTGATAGGGATTGAAAAGGGGAGATAAGAGTTGGAAAGTGGTGATAAGGGGTGATAAGGGATAATAGTTGATTGTAAGGGATTATAAGAGGTGATAAGGGGTGATAAGGGATGGTAAGATATGATAATTGATGATAAAGGACTGTAAGAGGTGATAAGGGTGATAAGGGATGATAAAGGATGATAAGGGATGATAAGAGATGATAGTTGATTATAAGGGATGGTTAGGGATTACAAAAGGTGAGAAGGGACAAAAAGGGATGATAAGGGTTGATAAGGGATGATAAGGGATGATAGTTGATGATAAGGGATTATAAAGGGTGATAAGGGGTGATAAGAGATAAAAGATAAGGATTTATCCCATCCCAAGTTATTATCCCTGCAGAGTGATCTATTTCCTGGGCCCTTGTCCCACTTTTCCCAGCGCTCCCAATATTCCTGCCCTGTGCTGCTCCATCCTCATCCCAGTGGGGAGCTGAGGGGGAGGGCACAGCTCGCGGGCATTGGGGAGCCCTGAGGTGTGTTTTATTTTATTTTAATTATTTTAAAATTTGATTTAATTTAATTTCATTGTATTTTATATTTTATATTATATATTATGTTATATTTTATAATTTTAGTCTATTTTGTTTTCTGGTTTCTATTTTCTATTCTATATTTCATTCTAGTCTATTCTCCCGCAGCTCGGGGACAGGGGACAGGGCAGCCATGGGGACAGGGGGACTCCCCCAGTTGGGGACAGGGACAGGGCACCCCCCAGTTGGGGACAGGGGGCAGGGACAGGGCAGCCCCGCCCCCGGGAGCAGCTGCGGAGCCGCGGCCTTGAGGAGCTTTGTGGGCGCTGAAAGGAGCGGGGAGGGCCCGAGCCTCTAATTGCGCTAATTGCCTTAATTGGGGCCTCGGTCCCGCTCCAAGGTCATCCCTGAGTCCTTGGGAGAGGGGGAGGGAGAGGCTCCAAACCCCCTGGAAATGGGAATGGGGGATTTGGGAATGAGGGATTTGGGAATGGTGGAATGGGAATGGGGGATTTGGGAATGTCCAGGAACCCATGGAAGTGGGAATGGGGGATTTGGGAATGTCCTGGAACCCCTGGAAAAGGGAATGGAGGATTTGAGGATGGGGGATTGGCAATGGAGGATTGGGGATGGGGGATTCAGGAATGTCCAGGAACTCATGGAAACGGGAATGGGGGGTTTGGAATGGGGAATTTGAGAATGGGGGATTGGGGGTGGGGGATTTGGGAATGGGGGTATGGGAATGGGGGATTTGAGAATGTCCAGGAACTCATGGAAACGGGAATGGGGGATTTGGGAATGTCCTGGAACCCCTGGAAAAGGGAATGGAGGATTTGAGGATGGGGGATTGGCAATGGAGAATTGGGAATGGGGGATTCAGGAATATCCAGGAACTCATGGAAACAGGAATGGGGGATTTGGGAATGGGGGTATGGGAATGTCCAGGAACTCATGGAAACGGGAATGGAGGATGTGAGGATGGGGTGTTGGCAATGGAGAATTGGGAATGGGGGATTCAGGAATGTCCAGAAACTCATGGAAACGGGAATGGGGGATTTGGGAATGTCCAGGAACCCATGGAAGTGGGAATGGGGGATTTGGAATGGGGAATTTGGGAACGGGGGATTGGGGATGGGGGATTTGGGAATGGGGATTTGGGAATGGGGGATTTAGAAATGTCCAGGAACCCCCTGGATATGGGAATGGGAGATTTGGGAATGTCCAGGAACCCATGGAAATGGGGAATGGGAGATTTGGGAATGGGGGATTTGGAAATGTCCAGGAACCCCCTGGAAATGGGAATGGGAGATTTGGGAATGTCCAGGAACACCTGGGGGCAGGAATGGGGGATGTTTGGGACATCCAGTGGTGAGGAGTGGGGCTGAGGTGCTTCCAGGACCCTGGAGTATCCCAAAAGGAAGATCCTAATCCATGTCCCATCCTCCCAGGGATCTCCCACCGCTTTTCCAGGCCTCTTTTCCCTCCCCAAATCTCTGGGATTCCCTGGGACGCTGGGATCACATATTTTTGGGATGGGAACGTTCTGGGAGGGGTCTGTGGCTGCCACTTCCATAAAATCCCATTTTTCCTTGGAGTGGAGCTCCTGACTTCCTTGCTATGGCACCTCTCCTGTCCTGCATCCTGAAAAACACCCGGTTGCCATGGCAACGCTGTGATGGATCAGCAGTGATCCCATGGCTCGGGATATCAACTTTGGCTGGAACGGTCAAAGAGACCCAGCAAGATTGGGTCAGGGAATGGGGACAGAGCCAGCGCTGGAGCACGGCCCCGGCACCAGGGGCACTGAGGGCACGGAGTGATGGAGTCTGGGCAAAATCCTGCGCGGCTGGAACTCCTCCAGGAATCCCACACCCATCCATGGATCCCTCCGTCCATCCCTCCGTCCATCATCCATCCATCATCCATCCATCCATCCATCCATCCATCCATGACATTCCCACCTTTTCCCAACCCCATGTCCCTGTCCCTGCCATGGCTGGAGCCATTCCGGAATCTTCCCTGGCAAAGTGGGGGGAAAGCAGCAGAGGGGGCTCCTTTTCCCTGGAAAAAGGAAAATCCTGGCTGGAGAGATGACCTGGAAAACACGATCCTGAGGGCAGCTTGACCCTGGAGCTGATTTCTCAACTTTTCCATGGAAAAGGAGCTGCTTCTCCCATTTTTCCACAGAAAAGGAGTGGCTTTCTCCCGATTTTCCATGAAAAAGGATCTTCTTCCCCATTTTTCCATGGAAAAGGATCTGCTTTCTCCAACTTCTCAGTGGAACAGGAGCTGGATTTCCCACTTTTATATGGAAAAGGAGCAGCTTTCCCCATTTTTCCATGAAAAGGAGCTGCTCTTCCCGTTTTTCCATTGAAAAGGAGCTGGATTTCACAATTTTCCATGGAAAAGGAGTTGGATTTCTTGCTTTTTCATGGAAAAGGAGTTTCTTTCCCTTCATTTTTCCATGGAAAAGGAGCTGGATTTCCCCTATTTTTCCATGGAAAAGGAGGCTCTGACCTCATTTTCCATGGAAAAGGAGCTGGATTTCCCACTTTTCCATGGAAAAGGAGCTAGATTTCCCACTTTTCCATGGAAAAGGAGCTGGATTTCCCACTTTCCTATGGCAAAGGAGCTGCTTTCCCCATTTTTCCATGGAAAGGAGCTGTTTTGCCCTGGTTTTCCATGGAAAAGGAGCCGCTTTTCCCGTTTTCCAAGCCCCAGGCCGGGTGCTGGGACCGGAGATCGAAGCCCTCACTGTTAATTGCCTCCCCCGGCTCCTGCATAATGCACGAGCTGCTCCTGCTGCACCCCTGCCTCACTCAGCAGCCCCTATTTTATTTTATTTTATTTTATTTTATTTTATTTTATTTTATTTTATTTTATTTTATTTATTTTTTTATTTTTATTTTATTTTCATTTTATTTTCCCAACCCCTCCCATCTCCCGGCCCCGTGGATCCTCAGGCACGGTTTTGCATTTCCAACGTTGGGAATTCCAGAATTCCTTCCTGTCCCTCGTGTCCCCTGGTTAGCGGTGACAGCCGGCAGGGAGGGGACAAATTGGGGACAATGTCCTCTACAGATTGTCACATCCCAAACTTGTCCCCTGGCTAATGGTGGCACCCTGGAGGGAGGGGACAAATTGGGGACAATGGCTCTGGGACACCTCCATGGTCCCCAAGAGTGTGGCCTGGGGACCAGGCCAGGTTCAGTGTCCCCAACCCCTCCCCACATGCCAAACTTGTCCCTTGTTAATGGTGACAGCCTGCAGGGAGGGGACAGAGTGGGGACAATGTCTCAGGGACACCTCCATGGTCTCCAAGAGGTCCTCAAGAGGCTCCCAAGAGCATGACCAAGCCAGGACCGTGTCCCCAGAATGTCCCTGCATCCCAAACTTGTCCTTTGGTTGATGGTGAGGGCCTGGAGGGAGGGGACAGATCATGAACAGTGTCCCCAACAGATTGTCACATCCCAAGTTTGTCCCCTGGTTAACCATGACAGCCTGCAGGGAGGGGACAGAGTGGGGACAATGTCCCAGGGACACCTGCATGGCGCTCAAGAGGTCCCCAAGAGCGTGGCTTGAGGACCAAGCCAGGGACAATGTCCCCAATATGTCCCAGTCACTGGGGCCTCTCCCTGAGACCTGTGACCCTGATGGATGTGACAATGTCACCACAGTGCCACCCTCTCTGGGAGGACACAACAGCGTGCCCAGTCCAGCCCAGCATGCCACCCTGTGTCCCCTGAGCTGCCACCACCCCTGGGCCCCCTCCCTGCCATGCTCACATCCATGGGGACAGGGACTGGGACCGGAGCCCTTCAGGGGGATCTGGGGACTGCCACCACCCCTTGGCCACCTCTGAGCTGCCACCATGCCCTTGGCCAGCTCCTGTCCCCTCCCCACTACCCTTGGGGACAGGGATTGGGAGCAAAGCCCTTCAGGGCGATCTGGCGACTGCCACCACCCCTGGGCCACCTCCTGTCCCCTCCCACCCATCCATGGGGACAGGGACTGGGATCAGAGCCCAGCCGGGAGGATCTGGGGACTGCCACCACCCCTTGGCCACCTCTGAGCTGCCACCACCCCTTGGCCAGCTCCTGTCCCTTCGCACCCATCCATGGGGACAGGGACTGGGAGCGGAGCCACCGCGATTAATTAATGAACTCGTTAATTGCCGGCAGCTGCCGCCCCCCCCCGCTCCGCTCACAGCCCGGCGGGTGCGAGACGGCGCGTCTGGCACGGCAGCGCCGCCCGGCACGGCACGGCACGGGTTAAAAACTGGGATTCGGGCCTGCAGAAGCTGGAATTCCTGGATAAAAAACCTGGACTGGGGATACAAACCTGGAATTTGGGGTTAAAAAGCTGGGATTGGGGGTTAAAAAGTTGGAATTTGGGGGGGATAAAAAGTTGGAATTCGGGGGGGATAAAAAGCTGGAATTGGGGGGTAAATGCTGGGATTCAGGGATGAAAAGCTGGAATTTGGGGATAAAAAGCTGGAATTCAGGGATAAAAGCTGGAATTCCTGGATAAAAAGCTGGGATGGGGGGCTAAAAACTCGAATTCAGGGATAAAAAACTGGAATTTGGTGATTAAAAACTGGAATTCAAGGCTGTAAATCTGGAATTGGGGTATAAAACCCTGGAATTCCCGGATAAAAAGATGGAATTCAGGGATAAAAACCTGGAATTCATGGATAAAACCTGAAATTGTGGGATAAAAGCCGGGATCGCCTCTCTGTGCGTGCGGCCCCAGCCCCGCTCCAGCCCCGCGGGCTCCTCAGAGCCGCACCCGCAATTCCCGCCCGGAGCACGGGGACGGGCCTGAGCCCGCCTGGCACTCGCTGTCACCCCGTGCCGCTCGCTGTCACCCCATGGCACTCGCTGTCACCCCATGGCACTCGCTGTCACCCCGTGCCGCTCGCTGTCACCCCATGGCACTCGCTGTCACCCCGTGCCGCTCGCTGTCACCCCATGGCACTCGCTGTCCCCCCGTGCCGCTCGCTGTCGCCCCGTGGCACTCCCCAGCTCTCGGTGGCACTGCCGGCACCGCAGGGGTGGCTTTGTCCTGAACGCGGGCCCGTGTCACTCCCCTGTCGCTCCTGTGACACTCTGGTGTCACTCTGGTGTCCCTTCCAAGGGTGGCTTTGTCCTGAGCTGGGGCCCGTGCTGCCCCCGCGTCACACGCGTGTCCCTTATGGGTCCCTCCTGTGTCACTCCCAGGGGTGGCTTTGTCCTGAACCCCAGGCTCATGTAATTCCCGTGTCACTCTCATGTCCCTCTTTTGTCACTCCCATGTCGCTCCCGTGTCACTTTGGTGTCACTCCCAGGGGTGGCTCTGTCCTGACCCCGCTCCCGTGTCCCTCCTGTGTCACTCTCGTGTCCCTTTCCTGTCCCTTCCTGCACTGCAGGGGTGGCTTTGTCCTGAACCCGCCCCTGTCACTCCCGTGTCACTCCCATGTCACTCAGTGTCCCTCCCGGCACCGCAGGGTGGCTCTTCCCTTCCGTGACCTGCCAGCCTTTGGAATCACGAGCCCAAAGCTCCGGAGCCCCCGGGGTGGAAATCTGGGAATCTGCCCGGCAACAGCCAGAGAAACGCGGGAATCAGCGCTTTTCCAGGGATGTTTTCCCGGGATTTTCCTCGCTGGGGACAGGCGCTGTGACAGAAGGTGACACCGAGGGAGAGGAAAGCTTCCCCGAGCAGGATGATCCCAATCCACCCCGGGGGATTCCGGGTGCAGGGAGCCGGAATTCCGGGTGGGAATCGGGCCAGGGCTGCTCTGCCTGGATCCCCTCTGTCCCTGCGCTCTCTGATCCCAAAAATCCTGGAATGATTTCGGTGGGAAGGGAAACTGGATTTCTTCCTATATCCATGGGCACTTTCCAAACTGCTCTGATCCCATTCCATGGGCACTTCCCACTATCCCGTTCATGCTCTTATCCCAGAAATTCTGGAATGATTTCAGTGGGAAGGGAATCCAGAGCTGATCCCACATCCATGGGCACTTCCCAAATACCCCAAACTTCTCCAATGCCATATCCATGGGCACTTCCCGCTATCCTGGACTGCTCCCATCCCATTCCATGGGCACTTCCCGAATATCCCAGACTGCTCCGGGCCCCAGCCAAGCTCAGCTTGGCTGAGCCAGGCTTAGCCAAACGCTCCCTGCAAGCCGAGCTGGATGTATTCCAGCTGGGAATTCCAGCCCTGCTCCTATTGTTCCCACACCTCGGAACATTCCCAACTCCAGACCCAACGTTGGGATGTTTGGTTGTGGATTTTTCCCGATTTTCTTTCACATTCCTGGTTTTCCAGCTCTCACCCTCATCCCCGCTGTGATTGTTTCCATCTTCCCAAAAAACCGAGCTGGTTTTCCCGACAGCTGCTCTCCTCGGGAAAGCAAAGCATCCCAAACCCCTCCAACGATCAATGATCCCTAAAAAAAACCCCAAATCCAACAGGAGTCCCGGATTTCCCTCCTGGAATTTGTTTCCCTGCTTTGTTTTCCAGGGAGGAAAACTCCTCCCAAACCAGGAATTTGCAGCTCGTTCCTGGTGGGGGTGGAGGGAAAAGCCACTCCCGGTGTCCCCAAGGCGGCGGCCCCAAAATCCGGGACGTTTGGAGCATCCCTGGATCCCGCCGAGCATTCCCAGAGCCTTCATTCCCGGCCGCCCTGAGCACCTCATTAACGAGGGTCATTAATTATTCACGGCGCGGGTTGATTAGCGGCGCCTGCAGCCGGAATAATTTGTTTTTCCATCAACACTTCCCGGTCCCCAGCGGAGCTGCGGGAAGGAATCGCTGCCGGCTGGGAGCGGCCACGGCTGGATCGGGAATGGCAGCCCAGAATTGCTGGGATATCCGGGAATGGCAGCCCGAAATTGCTGGGATATTTGGGAATGGCAGCCCCACATCTCTGGGATATCTGGGAATGGCTCTGGGATATCTGGGAATGGCAGCCTGAAATTCCTGGGATATCTGGGAATGGCAGCCCAGAATTGCTGGGATATCTCGGAATGGTAGCCTGGAATTGCTGGGGTGTTCGGGAATGGCCCTGGGATATCTGGAATGACTATGAGATATCTGGGAATGGCAGCCTGAAATTCCTGGGATATCTGGGAATGGCAGCCCAGAATTGCTGGGATATCCGGGAATGGCAGCCTGGAATTGCTGGCATATCTGGGAATGGCAGCCCCACATTCCTGGGATATCTGGGAATGTTAGCATGGAATTGCTGAGATATCCAGGAATGGCAGCTCCACATCCCTGGGATAACTGGGAATGGCAGACCTGATTTCCTGGGATATCCAGGAATGGCTCTGAGATATTTGGGAATGGCTCTGGGCTATCCAGGAATGGCTCTCTGCCCACTCCTGGCTGTGTTTTCCCCACTGCTTTTTGGGTTCTCCTGGAATTTTTGGGATCAGCATTCCCCCCATGGCTCCAATTGCAGCTGGGATGCTCCAGCAGGAGCTGCCGGCCCTGAACCACCCCAGGACCCTTCGGAGGGAATGCCCAGACCCGGATAAAGGCGGGAGCAATCCGGGATAAATCCAGGAGCAATCCAGGATAAATCTGGGAGAAATTCCAGATAAATTCAGGAGCAATCCTGGCCAAATTCAGGAGTGATTTGGGATAAACCCAGATAATGACAGGAGCAATTTGGGATAAATCCTGGAGTGATTTGGGATAAATTTCGGAGTGATTTGGGATAAATCCAGGAGCAGCCGCTGCTCCGCGCCCTCCCTGCTGCCGCCCTGCTGCCAGTGATTTACGAGCGGCTGTTGGGAACGTGGCAGCTTTATCCCACTCCCGAGACTCCATAAATTCTGGAGGAAGATGGAGAGGCTGGGAATGCTTTTCCTGCCTGATGGCTCCCCAGGCTCCGTTCACGGCGCTAAACGCCCGGAGCGGAATAACGGGAATAACGGATTTAACCAGGCGGCATCGGGACATGGATGGGAGGGGGAAGGGCTGGAGCATCCCGGGGCTGGGCTGGGATATCCGGGAATATGGCATGGGCATCCCAAAGAACAGTCTGGATATCCCGGGATTTGTCCAGGATATCCTGGAATCCAGCCAGGGCATCCCAAAGAATGTTTGGGATATCCCATAGCCTGGGATGCTGAATTCCAATGGATCCTTGGGACATCCCAGCAAATCCTGTGACAGCCCCATCTCTGCGGATCTGTTCCCAACCCATCCCTATGGATCTGCCCCATCCCATCCCTATGGATCTGTTCCCATCCCATCCCTCTGGATCTGCCCCACTCCCAATCCCATCTCCATTAATCAGATCAGATCCTGGAATTCTCATTTTTGCCCTGTTAATTCCAGGAACAGATCCCAGCCTAGCTCCAGGGATGGAAAACCAGGAAAAACTTCCAGATGGGAAAAATGCTGCTCCTGGATCTGGCTGGATCCTGGGAAAAGGGAAAATCCAACCGGATCCATGCCTTTTCCATGGATGCTTTTCCCATCGTCTCCGAGGTTTCCCATCTCAGATTCCTCAGAGCTGCCGGGCGTGGGATGGGAGGAGGACACTGGAATATTCTGGATCTGCTGGAAAATCCCAAAAATCCTTGGAGAACGCCCTCAGCAGAGCCAGGACCAGGGCACAAACATCCAAGGATGGAAATTCTGGATTTTTCATTCGATCCAGCTGGGGTTTTCACTTGGATCAAGGCTGGATTTTCCTTTGGATCCAGCCGGGATTTTTCTCAGATCCGCTGGGATTTTTCCTTGGACCCAGCTGGGATTTTTTTCTTGGATCTAGCTTGGATTTTTCCTTGGACATTTCCTTGGATCCAGCCAGGATTTTTACTTGGATTTTTCCTTGGATTTTTCCTTGGATCCAGCCAGGATTTTTCCTTGGATCCAGACCTACCTGGATAAATTTCATGTATTCTCCTCATCCTTATGATTTTTAGGGAATTTCCCCCTGGAGCTGAGCTCATTAACAACCCCAGCATTTTCCCAGCAGTTCCCTCCTCCTTCCATCCCATCCCAACTTCTGGAATTTCCCTGGAGATCCATCCGGAATGGCCTCAGGATTCCAAATCTCCAAATTAATTTTCCTTCCCAATTCCGGGGCCGATTCCCAATCCACCTGTTCCATAATGGAATTCGCTGCCATTCCCACCCAGAATTCTCTTCCCAGAATTCTTCCATTCCCTCCCCCTCCTGTCCCACTTTTCCTTCACTCCCATGACACTTCCAGAGCCACGATGCCGGAAAATTGTGGGAATTAAATCCTGGAATTTGCACTTTTCCAGGCAAGCCGATGGAAAACCTGGAGATTTCCCAGCTTTTCCATCCAAGAACTTTTCCCCCTCATTTTTAGGAAAAAAAAAATTGGATTCCTGCTTTGTGCTGACCCATTCCCATCCTGCTCTTGGGGAATTTTTTTTTTCCCTCTTCTTCCCTGGGATTTTTGTCCCAGGAAGGTCCCATTTTCCTAACCCCCAGAATCTCCAGGAGTCAGAATTTTTCCATGGAAAATCCAGAGGGGCAAACCCCAGCATTAACAGAGCCAGGAGCAGCTTTGATTCCATTTTCCAACCCCTGGAAGCTCCACAAATCCCAAATCCACATCTTTTTCCCCTCATTTTCCCATCTTTTTTCCCTTCTTCCCCCCACTTTTTCCCCACCATTTCCCTATTTTTCCCATCTTTTTTCTCCTTTCCCCTATTTCCCCCACCTTTTCATTCTTTTTTCCTTTTTTTTCCCTCTTTCCCCCTTCTTTCCCCCTCTTTTTTCCCAATTTTCCCCACTTTTTTCACTCATTTTCCCCACGTTTCCCTCTCCTTTCTCCCTCTTATTTTCCCCTGATTTCCCCCTCCTTTCCCCCACCTTTCTGTCTTCTTATTCCCTCTTTTTCCTTCTTTTTCTCCCTCTTTTTCCCAATTTTCCCACTTTTCCCCCACCATTTCCCCTCCATTTTCTGCTCCATTTTCACCCTTCCCCCCCTTTTTCCCCTCCCTTTTCCCACTGTCTTCCCTTTTTTCCCTTCCTTTCCCCCTCCTTTTCCCTTCTTTTCCCCACTTTTCCCCCTCCCCTTCCCTCCCATTTTCCCCTCTTTTTCCCTCTTTATTCTATTTCCCCCTCATTTTCCCCTCCTTTTTCCATTTTTATTCCCCATTTTCCCTCCTTCTTTTCCCTCTTTTCCCCTTTCTTTCCCCTTTTTCTCTCCCTGCTGCTGTGAATGATCCGTGGGATAATCCCGGATCTGTGGCAGCAGCGGCTCCGTGCCTGGGAATTCGTCATCCAAAGTCTCCAATTCCCAGGAATTCATTATCCAAAGGCTCCAATTCCTGGGAATTTGTCATCCAAAGGCTCCAATTCCTGGGAATTCATTATCCGAAGGCTCTGGACAAATGAGGGAAAATCATTATCCCAGTGGCAAGGCCTTTCTCATCCATCAGCCGGAGCGGAATTCCCGCCGGGAGCGTGGAACCAATGGATGTGGCACTGGAATGCAGAATTCCTGAAATTTTGGGGTTCTAGGATCTTGGAGATGCCAAAATTCCTGAGGCTGTAATTGAGAATTCCCAAATTCTGGATCCCCCAAGCCCTGCCTGGATTTGGGGACAGATTCCCACATTCCAGATCAGCCAAATCCTGGGAATTTAGGGAAAGACTCTGGAAATTCTGGATTAGCCATGCCTGTGTTTATGGAGAGATTCCCAAATTATGGATCCTCGAAGTCCTGCTGGAATTCAGGAAGAGATTCCCAAATTTTGGATCCTCCAAATCCTGGGAATTCAGGGAGAGATTCACAAATTCTGGATCAGCCACGTCTGGATTCAGTATCCATCCCTGATCCATCCCATCCAATTCCCTGGAATTCTGGAGTTTCTCAGGAATGCTGGAGCCTCCTCCAGGGCCTGTTCCCACATTTTTTTGGGATGAAGTTCCCACATTTTTTGAGATGAAAGGCAAGCCGGGCCCACAGGTGGCTCCTGTCCCAGACAGCTCCACATTCCATGAAAATCCCACATTCCAGGCCTGAAACAACAGGATTATCCCGGGGGGAATGGGCTGGGATCAAATGGCGCAGGAGGCCCCAGGGAGGGGAAGTTTTGGGATTTTTTTGGGGGGGATTCCCAGGAACCTGCAAGGCATGGAGCCAGAATTCCAGCCCCAAAATTCCTGACCCCAAAACCCCAGCCCCAAGATTCCAGCCCCAAAATCCTGGCACCAAAATTCCAGCCCAAATTCCTGACTCCAAAATTCCAGCCCCACAATCCCTCTGCTGGAATTCCCAAATAAATCCCACACCTCCCTGGAAGCCTCCTGGGATGTCCTGGTCCTTTGGGATGAGGATGAGGTGGAAATTGGGATGAGGTGGGAATTGGGATAAGGCGCAATTTGGGATGAGGATCCCACGGAAATTGGGACAAGGATGAGGTGGAACTCGGGATGAGGATGCCACGGAAATAGGGATAAGGATTTCATGGAATTGGGATGAGGATGAGGCAAAAACTGGGATGAAGATTCCATGGAAATTAGGATGAGGCAGAATTTGGGATGAAGATACCACAGAAATTGGGACGAGGTGGGAATTGGGATGAGGATTCCATGGAATTTGGGATGAGGAGGGAATTGGGATGAGTTGAAAATTGAGATGAGTTGGAAATTGGGATAAAACAGAATTTGGGATGAGGATCCCACAGAAATCTGGATGAAGATTCCATGGAAATTGGGATGAAGATCCCATGGAATCCCACAGAATTGGGATAAGGATTCCATGGAATTCAGGATGAGGATCCCATGGAATTGGGATGAGGGTGAGCTGGATGACATTGGAATTCCCTGGATCCTTGTCCAGCACTCTGGGACAAAACCAGAAAAATGGAAGCCCCCGAGGGAATTCCCTGGAATTCCCATCTTTGGACGTATCCCTGGATAATCTGGGATGCTTTTCCTGCTTTTCCCATTCCTGCTTTTCCAGCGCTGCCTTCAATGTTGAGGCAGCCCAAAATCCGAGCCCCTTTTCCAGGAAAAAAACCCCAAACTCCTGCAATTCCAACTTTTCCAGGATATCTGGAGGGGTTTGGTGACCCCGCTGGGAACTGGGATGGATTTCCCCAGGAATATTTTCATTTAGGATTAAGGAAAACCCCTGAGGACTCAGAATTCCATCCATTTCTCAGGAATCTCCTTCGGGATCCTTCAGCGGTGTTTTCCCTTTAAAAACAACCCTGGGAAAAGTGGGAAAAGCAAAACAAATCCCAAAGATCCCTTGGGGTCACGAGGCTCGGGCTAAAATTCAACGGGATTTTCCGCCCGGATGAATTTTGCCGGTATTTGGTGTCACGTGGGGATTTGTCCGCATTCCCGAGGTTTTTCCCCGAGCCCCGGGATTTGTGGGATGGAGGATGGGCTTGGGGCTGCTCCTGCCCTCCTGGCATCCCAAAATCTTTTCCGTCCCTTTCTTGCATTCTCTGTCGGATCCCTGGGGATGATCTGAGGTTTGGTGTCCCTGAATTTTCAAGAAATCCCAAGAAAATGGCGGGATTTGGGATTTGGGGTTTGGGAAAAGGATTGGGCTTGGCTTTGTGCATCCTGATCCTTGTGGGATCATCCCAATCCCTGTGGGGTCATCCCAATCCCTGTGGGATCATCCCAATCCCTGTGGGATCATCCCGATCCCTACGGGATCATTCCAATCCTTGCGGGATCATCCCAATGTCTGCATTTCCCCCTCTACCCCAGGGATATTTTCCCCCAAATTCCCTTCCCAGATGTGCCAGGAGAGGAAAAATCCCAAAAAACCCTGTAGGGTTTGGGGAATCTGGGGAAAGGATCCCTGAATTCCCAAGAAATCCTAAGAAAACCGTGGGATTTGGGGATTTGGGGACTCAGCTTTCCTTGGATTTCATCCCACCAACAATGAGGGATGTTCCCATCCCAACCCCTGTGGGATCATCCCAAACCCTGCATTCCCCCTCCATCCCGAGGAGATTTGGCCCTAAATTCCCAAGAAATCCCAGTAAAACCTCGGGATTTAGGGGAAAGAATCGGGATCAGCTCCCCCTGCCCTTCCCTCTCCCTTCCAAGGAAGTTTTTCCCAAAATTCTCAACAAATCCCTATAAAACCTCGGGATCTGGGGAAAGGATCGGGCTCAGTTTTGCACATGCCAATTCCTGCGGGATCATCCCAGTCTTTGCCTTCCCCCTCCATTCCCAGGGGAGTTTAGCTGCAAATTCCCAGAAAACCCCAATAAATCTGTGGGATTTAAGGGTAAGGATGGGGTTCAGCTTCCCCTGGCTTTGATCCCGGTAGGAACGAGGGATGTTCCCATCCCAGTCCCTGTGGGATCATGCCAGTCCCTGCCTTCCCCCTCCATCCCAGTGCAGTTTAGCCCCAAATTCCCGAAAAACCCCAAGCAATTTGTGGGATTCTGGGCAAGGATCGCGCTCCGCTAGCGCCGCTCCTCATCCCGAAGTTCCCATCCCATTCCCGACATTCCCCGTCCATCCCAGCAAATCCCAAATCCCGGGAACAGCTCGGAGGCGCCTCCTCCCCCCCGAGCTCGGCCCCGAGCCCCGCTGGGCCGGGTTTAAATCCCTAAAGCCCCGCGCGTGGCCCCCGGCCAAGGCTCCATGGAGGGCATAAAGATCCCAAAGTTTTCCCAAAATCCCAAAGTTCCCGCAGTTCCCGGAGCCTCCGGAGCCTCGCGAGCTGCATGGCCGGGCCGGGCCGGCCTTTAGACCGAGCTTAGCAAAGCCCGGCTCGCCGGGGGAGTCGCGGGCGCGGCCGGAAGGAGGGGAAGAAGGAAAGGAGGAAAAGGTAAACCTGGATTTGGGGTTTTTCCCTCTTTTCCCCTCCCACTTCTCTGGGCTTGGGGTTGTTTCCTCTCCCGGCTCGGCTGAGAATTCCAGGGTGGGAATTTGGGATAGAATCCTGCCCCGGGGGGTGCGGGAATTCCCAAAAATCCCCCAAATCCCAAAAATCCGTAATTCCGCCCCCCCGCAGGGATTTAACCCCCAGAGGACCCAAATCCTGCCCGGGGAGTGTGGAAATTTCCAAAAATCCCAAATTCCACCCCCCAGCAGGGGTTTAACCCCCGGTTTCCTTTTTCGTGGAGGCTACAGAATCACAGGATCAGGAAAATCCCAAAACTCCCAAATTCTGCCCCCCAGCAGCGCTTTCATCCTGGTTTTTGCATCCCTGGGGGTTCTGGCATTCCAGCATCAAGAAAATCAAAAAAATAATTCCCAAATTCCGCCCCCCCCCAGCAGGGATTTTACCCCCAGAGGACTCAAATCCTGCCCGGGGGGGTGGGGTGGGGGGGTGNNNNGGGGTGGGGGGGTGGGTGGGGTGGGTGGGAATTCCCAAAAATCCCAAAAACCCCAAATTCCACCCTGCAGCAGCGATTTCACTCCCGGTTTCCCTTTCCCTGGGGGCTGCAGAATCCCAGGATCAGGATTTGGGATTCTGGGAATGGGGGCACTGCAGGGATTTTGGGGGAATTTTGGGGTGGGATCAAGGAGAACCAGGAATGGGGTTGGGAATGGAGTTGAGATCGGGAATGGGGTTGGGAATAGGATTGGGAATGGGGTTGGGAAAGGGGTTGGGAATAGGATTGGGAAGAGCTGGAGCAGCTCCTGGGGTTCTGGGAATGGGGGAACTGCAGGGATTTTGGGGGGGAATTTTGGGGTGGGATCAAGGAGAACGAGAATGGGGTTGGGAATGGGGTCAGGAATGGGGTTGGGAATGGGGTTGGGAAAAGCTGGAGCAGCTTCTGGAGCTCTGGGAATGGGGGAACTGCAGGGATTTTGGGGTGGGATTTGGAATGGGATTGGAAAGACCTGGAGCAGCTCCCAGGATTTTGGGAATGGGGGCACTGCAGGGATTTTGGGGTGGGATCAAGGAGAACAGGAATGGGGTTGGGAATGGGAATAGGGTTTGGGAATGGGGTTGGGAATGGGGTTGGGAAGAGCTGGAGCAGCTTTCTGGGATTCCTGGGGTTCTGGGAATGGGGGAACGGAGCAATTTTGGGGTGGCATCAAGGAGAACCAGGAACAGGATTGGGAATGGGGTCAGGAATGGGATTGGGAAGAACTGGAGAAAGTCCCGGCTCTCCCGGTATTTTGGGAATGGGGGAACCATGGGGATTTTGGGGTGGGCTCAGGAATGGGGTTAGGAAAAAGCTCCTCAATCCCTTGGGATGGTCCTGGAATCCCTCAGGAATCTCTGGGATGTTTGTGGGGTTTGGAGAGCTCCGGGGCTGCTCTTCCAGAGGCTTTTCCCCCCAAAAAAAAACCTGGGAGAGGCTTTGGGTGTTCAGGAGCTTTGTCCCTTTGTTCCCACAGCTTTTTTGGGATCGTTTTGGGGCCGGATCACCGAGTTTGGGGTCTCTTGGGGGGTGCTGGAGTGGGATCTGTTCCTAAATCCATTTTTAGGATTTGCAGGGATCGGGACTGGGAATTAAGGGCAATCCTGATGATCCCAACCCCTCAGCCCAAGAACTCCCTGGAAAACCCTGGAATGAAATTTGGATCATTTTAATTAAAAACAGGATTGGGATTTGGGAATTCCCTCCTGGATCCCTTTTCCCTTCCCAGTTTTATTCCAGGATTTGGAAATTCCCTCCTGGATCCCTTTTCCATTCCCCCTTTTATTCTGGGTATTGCCTCCTGGATTTCATTCCCGGTTTTATTTTGGGATCTGGGAATTCCCTCCAGATCCCATATCCATTCCTACTTTTATTCTGGGAATTCTCTCCTGGATCCCTTTTCCCTTCCCAGTTTTATTATGGATCCCCTTTTCCCTTCCTGGTTTAATTCCAAGATCTGGGAATTCTCTCCTGGATCCCTTTCCCATTCCTGGTTTTATTCTGGGAATTCCCTCCTGGATCCCATTCCTGGTTTTATCCCGGATCCCGAAATTCCCGGGAGCAGGGGAGTGGGGGATGGGCGGGAGTTTCACGGGGCGCTCCAAGGTCGCGGGAGGAGCGGTGGGATCGGATTCCAAGGAAAACGCGGGAGCTGGGAAGGGCCGGGCCGGGAATGCGGATCCCGCTGGGATCTTGGCGTTCCCGCCTCTATTTTTTTGGGATTTCGGGAGTCAGAAAGGAGCCGAGGGATCCCATTCCATGGGGGGACAATTCCTGCGGTGCTCCAGAGGTGGAAAATTGGGAAGGAGCCGGGAATGAGCGTTCCCAGATAATCGGGAATGAACTGTTCACTAAAAATCGGGAATGAGCCTTCCTGGAAAATCGGGAATGAGCCTTCCCTGTCCTGAAAATCGGAAATGGACGGTTCCCTGAGTCCTGGGAGGCTGAAAAAATCAGGAACTCTCAAGCCCCATTCCCAAAATCCCAAATCCCAAGCCCCATTCCCAAACTCCCAAACCGAAACTACATTCCCAAATGCCAGACCCCACTCCCAAATCCCAAACCCCAATCGCAAACCCAAACGCCATTCCCAAATCCCATACTCCATTCCCAAAATCCCAAACCCCATTCCCAGCTCCCAAACATAGGATGGGATTTTGGATGGGATTTGAGACCACTGGGATCCCAAGCTGGGATTTGGGATGGGCTTGAGGATGGGTTTTGGGATGAGGGTTTGGGATGGGATCTGGGATTGGGTTTTGGGATTTGGAATCACCCTGACAAGGACCGTGGAGGGGGCGGGCTCTGATTCCCGGTGGATTTTTGGGAATGGAGGCACAAATCCCAAATTTTCCATGGGGGCATGGGGGGAATCCCAGGAAAAGCTGCTGGGCCTCTGTGCCAGGCAGTGCCAGGGGGTGACAGTCGGTGACAGTGCCACTGCTGTGGGGCAGATCTCTGGGATCTGTCCTGATCCCAATCCCAATCCCAATTCCAACCCCAGTCCTGATCCCAATTCCGATCCCAATCCCGAGGGAATTCCAGCACTGAAGCAGAGCCAGCCCCAGCTGTCCCCTCACAGCCCTGGGGACATTGGTGACGTCCTGGAGCTGCTGCCGCTCTCCCTTGGGGACACTGGGGACATCCCAGACCTGTCCATGGGGTGACCCCAAGTCCCGGGATGTTCCCAAGGGTGACCATGGAGCTGCTCCTGCTGTCCCTGGGGGACATTTGGAGCCATCCCAGACCTGCTCCTGGGCTGTCCCCAAGCTCGGGATGTCCCTGAGCTGCTGCCGCTCTCCCTTGGGGACATCAGGGACATCCCCGAGCCGTGTCCTCAAACCCTGGAATGTCCCCGGGGCTGCTCCCGCTGTCCCCTCCCAGCCCTGGGGACACTGGGGCATCCCGAGCTGTTCCCGGGATGTCCCCAGGTCCCGGGATGTCCCCAAACCCCTCAGGTGGCATTTAGGGACACTGGGGTTGTCCCTGCCCCAAAGTGCTGCCGGAATTCCCGGGATGGCGCTGGGGACAGCTCCCGGCCTCGCGCTGTCGCCGCTGGTGGCACTTTGGGGACAGCGCCTCTGCCCCTCCCCCCCCCCGCGACCTTCGCGCCGCTTTTCCAGCGCCGAGAATTCCCAGGAAAACCCAAACAAAGGCGGGATCGGCCCTGGGAGTGGCGCCTCCCCCACTCCGGGAAGAGCGGGAATTCCACTGGGAGTTGGGATCAGAACAGCTTTTCCCGGTGTTTTTCCCACTTTTCCCGGCGATTTTCCCCACCTCTTTCACACTTTTCCCGCCCTCATCCCACTTTTCCTGGCGTTTTTCCCCCTTTTCCCCGCTTCTTTCCCACTTTTACAGCCCCCATCCCTCTTTTCCTGGCACTTTTCCTGGCATTTACCCCACTTTTCCCAGTGTTTTCCCCACTTTTCTCAGTTTTCCCCACAATCGTTCCCACTTTCCCATCATTTTTCCCACTTTCCCAGAGTTTTTCCCACCTTTCCCAGCGTTTTTCCCACTTTCCCCATAATTTTTCCCACTTTCCTGGGGTTTTTCCCGCTTTTCCAGCCGCGGGGATCCCGGAGGGGGAGGGGCGGCCATGGCCCCCAACGGCTCCGCGGGATTTCGGGATTCCCCCCTGGAGCCGGGAATTTTCCTGGATGAGGATTTGGGATCCGACTGGTACATCTACGAATCCACGGAGCCCGCGCCCCACGATGAGTGAGTGACCCTAAAATGTCCCCAAAATGTCCCCAAAAGTGTCACCAAAATATCACCAAAATGTCCCCAAAATATTCTCAAGTGTCCCTTCCCAGAGTTTTGGACCCTCTAAAAATCCTGGAATTTTTGATCATTCCCAGACTTATTCCTGGATTTTTAGCCCTGGAATTTTTGGGCCCAGCCCTGTCATTCTCAGATTTATTCCCATCAAAATCTGGGATTTTCCCTATTTTCCATCATTTTTCTTGGCCCTTTTAGAGTTAAACCCACCAAAATCTGGGATTTTTCCATTTTTCCAGCCTTTTTCCCGAAGCCATCCCGGAATGTCACCCCACAATCTCCCCCCAGATGTACCACACCATCATGGCTCCCATTTCCGTGAGTATCCACCCCGAAATTCCCAACCCCATCCCAAAATTCCTGGAAAAAAGCCCAATCCCACATCCCCACATTCCATTCCCTTTCATCTTGGATGAGTTTTCCCACCTAAACCATCCCAGAATTCCCGGATTCCTGGGATTTCACTTCCCTGTGGGACAAGAACTCCAAAATTCCTCCCAAATCATTCCCAGAACCCTTTCCCATGGATTTATGGGACCTCCACGAGGATCCCATCATTCCCATCATTCCCATTGTCCCCAGGATCCCTTTTCCATGGATTTATGGGGTCTCCATGGGGTTCCCATCATTTCCACCATCCCCAGAACGCTTTTCCATGGATTTATGGAGTTTCCATGAGTATCCCATAATTCCCATCATTCCCACCATTCCCAGAACCCTTTTCCATGGATTTATGGGGTTTCTGTGAGGATCCCATCATTCCCAGGTCTCTTTTCCATGGATTTATGGGGTTTCCATGGAGTTCCCATCATTCCCATCATTCCCAGGATCACTTTTCCATGGATTTATGGGACCTCCACGAGGATCCCATCATTCCCATCATTCCCACCATTCCCAGAACACTTTTCTATGGGTTTATGGGGTTTCCATGGGGTTCCCATAATTTCCATGATTTCCAGAACCCTTTTCCACAGATTTATAGGGCCTCCATGGGGTTCCCATCATTCCCATCATTCCCAGGTCTCTTTTCCATGGATTTATGGGGTCTCCCTGGGGTTCCCAGCACTCCAGGACCCTTTTCCATGGATTTCCATCCCATTCCAGCTGGCTGTGATGCTGGCCTTGTCCTTCCTGGTCAAGCGCCGCCGGCTCCACCTGAGCTGCTGGAACGGCGTCCCGGGATTGCTCAGGTATGGAATTCCCAAAACTCCACCGATCCCTCCCTGGGAAGGGCTCGGAATTCCCAAAATCCCACTGATCCTTCCCTGGAAAGGACTTGAAATTCCCAAAATCCTGCCAATCCCTCCCTGCTCAAAATTCCCAAACCCCACTAGTGCATCCATGGAAAGAGCTCAGAATTCCCAAAATCCTTCCTTGGGAAGGGCTCAGAATTCCCAAAAATCCCTCCCTGTAAAGGAATCAGAATTCCCAAATCCCCACCCTGGAAAGACCTTGGAAATCTGAAAATCCCATCCTTGGAGAGGACCTGGAATTCCCAAAATCTCCTTCCTGGAAATGACTTGGAATTCCCAAATCCCATCCCTTCAAAGGGCTCAGAATTCCCAAAATCCCCTCCATGGAGAGTGCTCAGAATTCCCAAACCCCGCTGATCCCATCCCTGGGAAGGAGCAGGAATTCCTGACATCCCTGGGAAGGAGCGGGGATTCTCACAGTGCCTCCCTGGGAAGGAGCAGGAATTCCCAAAAATCCCTTCCTGGAAATCACCCTGAATTCCCAAACCCTGCCGATCCTTCCTTAGAAAGGGCTCGGAATTCCCAAAATCCCCTCCCTGGGAAGGAGCGGGAATTCCCAAAATCCTTGGGAAGGAGCGGGATTTCCCACAGTCCCTCCCTGGGGAGGAGCGGGCATTCCCGACATCCCTGGGAAAGAGTGGGAATTCCCAAAACCCTGACATCCCTGGGAAGGAGTGGGCATTCCCAAAGTCCCGGGAAGGAGCGGCATTCCCGACTGGGGGCCGTTGCAGCCCCGGGAATCTCCTGGAGCAGGACGGGCACCGCGCCGTGGCCGCGGCCGTGCTGGCGCTGCTCTGCTCCGAGCTCTGCCGGCTGCTGCTGGAGCCGCGCCCGCTGCCGCTGCCGGGCACCGGGACACCGAGCGCGTCACCCGCCGCCCGCGGTGAGACACCGGGCCACACGGCCCCGGGAAGGGCTCGCGGTTCCCGAATCCCCACCTGGAAAGGGCTGGGGATTCCCAAATCCCCACCTGGAAAGGGCTCACGGTTCCCAAATCCCCACCTGGAAAGGGCTCGGGGTTCCCAAATCCCCACCTGGAAAGGGCTCGGGGTTCCCAAATCCCATCCATGGAAAGGGCTCGGAGTTCCCAAATCCCATCCATGGGAAGAGTTTGGAACACCCAAAATCCCATTCATGGGAAGGGCTCAGAAATCCCAAATTCCCCACTCTGGGAAGGGCTCAGAATTCCCAAAATCCCTACCCTGCAAAGGGCTCAGAATTCCCAAATCTCCACCCCACAAAGGCTCAGAATTCTCAATCCCTTTTCTGTGTAGGGCTCAGAATTTCCAAATCCCATCCCTGGGTAGGGCTTGGAACACTCAAAATCCCATCCATGGGAAGGGCTCAGAATTCCCAAAATCCCCACCCCACAAAAGGCGTGGAATTCCCAAATCCCATCCCTGGGAAGGGCTGGCTGGGCTGGTGGCAGTGACCCCATGTCCCTGGGGTGGTGGCAGTGACTGAGGTGGTGGCGGTGTCCCTGGGGCAGTGGTGGTGTCCCTGGGGTGGTGGCAATGACGTGATATCCCTGGGGCAGTGGCAGTGTCCCAGGGTGGTGGCAGTGTCCCTGTGTCTCCGGGGATGTGGCAGTGTCCCTAGGGTGGTGGTGTTGTCCCCAGGGTGGTGGCAGTGATGCGGTATCCCTTCCGGGGATGTGGCAGTGTCCCTAGGGTGGTGGTGTTGTCCCCAGGGTGGTGGCAGTGACGCGGTATCCCTGGGGTGGTGTCAGTGTCCCAGGGCAGTGGCAGTGTCCCCAGGGTGGTGCCAGTGTCCCGGGGCAGTGTCAGTGTCCCCGGGGCAGTGTCAGTGTCCCAGGGCGGTGGCAGTGTCCCGGGGCGGTGGCAGTGCCCCCAGGGCGGTGGCAGTGTCCCGGTGCGGTGGCAGTGTCCCGGGGCGGTGGCAGTGTCCCAGGGCAGTGTCAGTGTCCCAGGGCGGTGTCAGTGTCCCCAGGGCGGTGGCAGTGTCCCGGGGCGGTGGCAGTGTCCCGGGGCAGTGGCAGTGTCCCGGGGCAGTGGCAGTGTCCCGGGGCGGTGTGCCACCCCCGGTGACGCGGGTGCCCCCGCTGAGGCGGGTGTGTGCTGTGTCAGAGTTCTGGAAGGTTCTGGCCCTGCTCTATTTCCCGGCGCTCTACTCGCCCCTGCTGGCCTGCGCTGGCCCCCGGCACCGCCTGGGCTACGCCGCGGGGACCCTGCTGGCCTGGGGACACTGCGGGGCGCACGCCTGGCAGCGCGCGCAGTGTCCCCTGGCACCCAAGGTGGGTGGCACCGGCGTGGCACGGCCTGCTGCGCTGGCACTGAGGGCCTGGGGCTTCCTTGTCACCTCCTGAGGTGGCCCCAAGGGGTTGTGGCTCCCTTGTCACCTCCTGGAGTGGCCCCGAGGCCAGGAAAAGGACAGCAGAGGTGGCCCAAAGTGGACGTGGCTTGCTGGAGTGGCCCTGAGGGGTTGTCACCTCCCAGAGTGGCCCTGAGGGGTTGTCACCTCCCAGAGTGGCCCTGAGGGGTTGTGGCTCCCCGGCCAGCTCCCAGTGTGTCCCTGCAGTGCCCCTAGCTGGGCTGGTGGCAATGGCCCTGTGTCCCCAGCGTGGTGGCAGTGACCCCTCTGTCCCTAAGGGTGGTGTCCCCAGGGTGGTGGCGAGGTCCCCAGGATGGTAGGGGTGACATGATATCCCCAGGGTGGTGGCAGTGTCCCCAGGGTGGTGGTGGTGGTGTCCCCAGGGTGGTGGCGGTGTCCCCAGGGTGATGGTAGTGTCCCCAGGATGGTGGCAGTGTCCCTGGGTGGTGGCAGTGACCCCTTGTCCCCAGGGGCAGTGGCAGTGACCCCGTGTCCCCAGAGGCGGTGGCAGTGGCCCTGTGTCCCTGAGGGTGGTGTCCCCAGGGTGGTGGCAGCGTCCCCAGGATGGTGGCAGTGACCCCGTGTCCCCGCGCAGATCCACCGGCTGTACTCGCTGCTGTCCCATGTCCCCGTGCTGCTGTCCCTGTCCCTGCTCAGCCTCTGGTACCCAGCGCTGCTCCTGCGCAGCCTCCGGAATGGGGACAGCCCCGAGCCATGGTTACGGACACGGGAACTCGGGAACTCGGGAATTTGGGACTGAGAGGGGGATTGGGATTGGGGTTGGGATTCGGATCGGGATCAAGATTGAGAGCCTGATTGGGATCAGGATTGGGATTAGGACCAGGATTGGGATTGGGATCTCTGTGTTCCCCTCCCAGCTCTGCTGCTGGGGGTTCTCTGTTACCATCCCAGAACTTGGTTTGGGATTGGGATTGGGATAGGGATCTCCACGCGTTCCCCTCCTGGCATTGCCGCTGGGGTTCTCCATTGCTATCCCGGGACTGGGTTTGGGATCGGCATCAGGATCTCCGCATGTTCCCCTCCCCCTGCTGTGGGTTCTCTGTTGCTGTCCCTGCACCAGCAGCAGGGTCGGGAAATTCCTCCGGGATTTGAAATTTCCTCTTGTATAAGGGAAATCCCTTACACAAGAGGCTTCCAGCATCAATGGCTCTGTTCAGACCGGCTCCGGGCTCTCCTCGTTTTCCCAGATAATCTCTGAAGCCCGGAGCTTTGTTGGGAAGAGAGGAGGGAAAAGCGGGAAAGGCCTGAGGTGACCCTGGCAGGGGGCAACAAGGGATCCCGGAGGGGTTTGGGAACAAAATCCCACTTTATTCCCACTTTTCCGTACCAACACCGCACATTCCGTATGCTGGTTTGGGGTCGGGAATTCCCATCAGGATATGCCTGGGATGAGGGGGTAGCCAGGGCAGCTCTGCCACCCCAAATCCATCCGTTATCCTCAGATTTCTGGGAAAAGCTATTACAGGAAGTACCTCAAGGCTGTGCTGTCCAAGCGGGGCCAGAAGGGGAGGTAAGGATGGAAATTCCTATTCCCAACAAATCCCATTGCTGGCAATTCCCACTGCCGGCAAACCCTATTCCCAAAGGTCGGGAATGTCACCCTCTCCCACCTCCCGCAGCTCTGTCAAGATCGAGGAGAGCCTCAGCTCCCGGATCCGGTCCTACCTGCTCTCCTACATCTACGTTCCTGAGGAAGGTGGGCACCTGGAAAATCCCATGGGATCAGGGATTGGGATTTATGGATCAGCCAGGCCATTCCCAAAATCCCAGGTTGCTCCACGCCCTCTCCAGCCTGGCCTGGGTTGGAGCCCAAATCCAGCTGTTCTTGGGGCAGGGATCCACAAATCCATGGAAAAGGGGTCATGGGAGTGATGGGAATGATGGGAACCCCATGGAGGCCCCATAAATCCATGGAAAAGGGGTCCTGGGAATGATGGGATTCTTACAGAAGGGAATTGTCCTGCACTGTGGAGGTGAAATCCCGGGAATGCAGAGCCACCCTGGCTCTTTCCATCCATGGATGGGGCAGGGAATATCCCGCGTTTCCATGGAAAAGCAGGATGGAGTCATCCATCCATTCCCAACTCTCCATCCCAGCAGGAATTCCCTGTGGAAATCCCATTCCAAAGGGTGTTCCCTTTGCTGGGCGCACCCTGATCCTGTTCCACCACCCTAGTTTCCCAATTTTCCCTCCAGGATTCCGAATCCCGCTGAAGCTGGTGGTGTCTGTCACCGTGGCCGTCGTCGCCGTCTACCAGGTGACACCAGGGACATTCCCAGAGGATCCCGGGGGTCACTTGGGAATGGTGTTAAAATTCCTTCCAGAATTCCATGCTCCCATAAATCCCTAAATCCCACGGGATCCAAGCTGTAAATCCCTGAATCCCACAGGATCCATGCTGTAAATCCCTAAATCTCATGGGATCTGAGCCTTAAATCCCATGGGATCCGGGCCATAAATCCCTAAATCCCATGGGATCCATACCATAAATCCATAAATCCCGTGGGATCTGAACCGTAAATCCCAAAATCCTGTGGGAACAGTGCTGTAAATCCTGCAGGATCCAAGCCATAAATTCCTAAATCCCATGGGATTCGAGCCATAAATCCTGCAGGATCCATGCTGTAAATCCTGAAATCCTGCGGGATCTGACCATAAATCATGAAATCCCGGGGGATTCGAGCTGTGAGTCCTGCAGGATCTGAGCTGTAAATCCCAAAATCCTGTGGGATCCAAGCCGTACATCCCTAAATCCTGCAGGATCCGGGCCATAAATTCCTAAACCCCATGGGATCTGAGCCGTAAATCCTGAAATCCCATGGGGTCTGAGCCATAAATCCCAAAATCCCATGGGATCCAAGCCGTAAATCCCTAAATCCTGCATGATCCAAACTGTGAATTCCTAAATCCTGCAGGATCCAAGCCATAAATCCTGAAATCCCATGGGATCCAAGCCATAAATCCTGAAATCCTGCGAGATCCAACCATAAATCATGAAATCCCGTGGGATTTGAGCTGTGAATCCTGCAGGATCTCAGCCGTAAATCCATAAATCCCAAAACCCAGCGGGATCCCGTGTCCCCGCAGGTGGCCGTGCTGCTGCTGGTGGCGGTGGTGCCCACGCTGCGGATTGTCCGGGCGGGAATGACCAAGGACGTGGTGGTGCTGCTGGTGCAGTTCGGGCTGGTGCCCTCGCAGGGCGCGGCCGCGCCCGGGGACATGGAGCAGGAGCTGCGCACCGCCCGCCACTTCCTGTGGGCGCTGGAAGGTGGAGCCCCAGCCCCATCCCGATCCCAATCCCAATCCTGATCCCAAACCCGAGCCCAATCCCAAACCCAAGCCCAATCCTGATCCCGTCTGGAGCCACCCTCCAGAGGGGATTCCAGAGAGATTTCCCAATGATTCCTGGCTTGGAGGATGGGATGGGGCAGATTCCAGGGGGATTTTGGGAGGATGGGATGGGGTGGATTCCATGGCGTGGACTCCAGAGGGATTTTGGGAGAAAGGGATGGGGTGGATTCCAGGAGGATTTTGGGAGGAGTCATCACCTGGAGGATGGGATGGGGCAGATTCCAAGGGGATTTCCAAAAGATTCCCTACCTGGAGGATGGGATTGGGAGGATTCCAGAGGGATTTTGGGAAGATTCCTCACCCGGAGGATAGGACGAGGAGGATTTTGGGAGGATGGGATGGGGTGGATTCCAGGGGGATTTTGGGAAGATTCCTCACCTGGAGGATGGGATGGGCAGGTTCCAAGGGGATTGTGGAGGATTCCTCACCTGGAGAACGGGACTGGGAGGATTCCATGGGCATTTCCAGAGGATTCCTGGCCCCGAGGACAGGATGAGGCAGATTCCAGAGGGATTTCCAGAAGATTCCCTGCCGAGAGGATGGGACAGGAAGGATTCCAGAGGGACTGTGGAGGATTCCCCACCTGGAGGATGGGATGGGGCAAATTCCAGGGAGATTTGGGAAGATGGGTTGGGGCAGAATCCAGGGGGATTTTGGGAGTGGCTGGCAGGGATGGAGCAGATTCCAGGGAGATTTCCAGAGGGTTCCCTACCCAGAGGATGGAATGAGGAGGATTCCGGGGGTATCTGGGGAAGATTCCTGGCCAGGGGATGAGATGGGGCAGAATCCAGGGGGATTTTGGGAGTGGATGGCAGGGACTGGGTGGATTCCAGAGGGATTTCGAGAGCAGCTGGCAGGGATGGGGCTGTGCCAGGCTGGCGCGTGCCAAGGCGGGAAGAGACTCCGGGAAAAGCCGTTGGGAAGAGCCAGAGGGAAGAACTGGCAGATGCTGCAGGCTTGGAAACGTGCTGGAAGTGAACAGATGGACCTGGATCCCTGGAGAGTGGAAATCCTTGGATGGGGGATGCGGGAAGAACAGGGAAGAAGGAATAGCAGGGATGAGGGAATTTCAATAAAGGAATTTCAGGGATGAGGGAATTCCAGGGATCAGGGAATAGCAGCGATGCTCCCTGCGTTCCTGGGATCCCACCAGCTCCAGGGAGGATTTCTGGGGCTTTTCCTGGATCCCCAAACCTCTTTCATGCCATTTTTTCCCTCCTCTCTCTTTCCCGCAGATCCCCTTTCCCAAGACCCCCAGCCCAACCTGCCCATCCCAGGTTGCTCCAGGGATTTTCCTGGGTTTCCCTTCTCCTTTTCCCTCACTCTGTCCCCTCCATTCCCCCTTGGGAGCTGAAGGAGACAGAGACAAAAGAGGAAACTGAGGCATGCTGACAATCCCAATGTTTCTATCCCTATCCCTGAGGTGCAATTCCCGGCAAAACCCCACTCCCAGCGTTATTCCTGACACCAAATCCAGGATTTTCCCCCATTTTTCACAGTGTGTTACATCTGCTCGCTGGTGCTGTGCTGCCTGCTCACCTGCGCCATGCTGCTCCGGAGCCTGGGCATGCACAGGTGGGGCCGGCCCTGCTCCCGGTATTCCCAGTCCTGAGATTCCCATTCCCGAGATTCCCATTCCCAATATCCCCAGCACCATTCCTGAGATTCCCATCCCCATTCCCAATATCCCCGGCCCCATCCTTGATGTCCCCATGCCCATTCTCAATGTCCCTGGCCACATTCCCAATATTCCCATCATCATTCCCAATGTTCACACTCCCAAAGTCCCCATCCTCATTCCCAATGTCCCCGTCTCCATCCCCATTCCCAATATTCCCAGCCCCATTCCTGATATTCCTGCCTCCATTTCCAATATTCCCATCATCGTTCCCAATTTTCCCATTCCTGATGTCCCTGTCCCCATTCCCAATGTTTCTACTCCTGATATCACCATCCCCATTCCCAATGTCCCCATCCCTGTTCCCAGTGTTCCCATCTCCATTCCCAATATCCCCAGCCCCATTCCCAATGTCCCTGACCCTATTCCCAATATTCCCACCATCATTCCCAATGTTGCCACTCCCGAAATCCCCGTTTCCATTCCCGATGTTCCCAGCCCCATTCCCAATGTTCCCATGCCCATTCCCAATATTCTCAGTCCCAATCCTGATATCCCATCCCCATTCCCGATATTGCCAGGCCCATTCTCAATATTCCCATTCCCAATGTCCCTGACCCCAGTCCCAATATTTCTATCCCCATTCCTGATGCTCCCATTCCCGATATCCCCATCCCCATTCCCAATATCCCTGTCCCTATTCCCAGTACTCCCATTCCTGATATCTCCGTCCCCATTCCTGATTTCCCCAGCCCCATTCCCAATATCCCCGGCCCTATTCCCAATGTCCCTGGCCCCATTCCCTATATTCCCATCATCATTCCCAATGTTCCCATTCCCCATATGCCCTTCCCCATTCACAATGTTCCCATCCCCACTCGCGATATTTCCATTCCCATTCCCAATATTCTCATCCCCATTCCTGATGTTCCTGTTCCCGATATCCCCATTCCCGATGTCCCTGCCCCCATTCCTGATATCCCCATCCCCATTCCCAATGTCCCTGCCCCCATTCCCGATGTCCCCGTCCCCATCCCGGGTGGGGATCAATCCGGGCTGTTTTCCATCCAGGTCCAACCTGCGGGCGCTGTACCAGGGCGCCGTGCTGGACGTGTTTTCCAAGGCCCACATCCTGCGACCTTCCCGGGAATCCCTGGTCTGCTGGATGGCCTTCTCCAGCTTCCAGGCTGCCTTCGCCTGCCTGGGTAACGGGATTTTGGGATCACGACGTGGGAATCCCAATTTTCCTAAGGATAAAGCAGCGATTCCCCATTTTTCCCCATTTTCAGGGGGGGTTTTAGCCCTCTTTCCTCAAATGGAATATGGTGGATTTTTGGAACATCGATGATTGGGAACTGGGAAAAACTGGAAAAAAATTGGGAATAATTGCAAAAAAATCAGAAAAATTTGGTTGGGAATTCAAAGAGGATGAAGGGGTGGAATGATGCCTGGGTAACAGAATTTTGGAATCACAGGGTGGGGATCCCACTTTTCTTAAGGATTAAGGAGCAATTCCCTGTTTTTGCCCTGATTCCAAGAGGGTTTTTAGCCTCCTTTCCTCAAATGGAATCTGGCGGATTTGTGGAATACCGGATGGTTGGGAATCGGGAAAAACTGGAAAAATAATTGGAAAAGTTGGAAAAATTGGAAAAATTGGGTTGGGAATTCAAAGGGAATGAAGTGGGTTTGGCTCCATCCCAAATATTTGGGTGGGAAAAGCTCTGGAAGCCTGGTCCTCAGTGCATTCTGGGGGCTCCTCATCCCCATCCCAGCCTGGATCATCCTGGGAACGGGGTGGGGGACCCCAAAAAGAGGGAAAATCTTCATTCCACCCCCAGGAATTGTGGGGACAATCCCTTGGGAATGCAGACCTGGTTTTGGGGACTGGTAGGGGTTTTATGGGATTGTCAGGAAAGCCCTGTGCAGGAATTTGAGGAATGAGAGCCGTTTTTCCATCCCTGATTCCTGCTCCGTGTTCCCATTCCAGGTCTCCTAATCCAGCAGGTGATTTTCTTCCTCTGCTTCGTGGCCTTCACCTTCCTGGTGGTGATCCCGCTCCAGATCGGCACCAGCTCCCCCCTCTTCGGGATCATCCGGAACATGTGGTGAGCTGGGAAGGGATGGAAACCCCAAGGAATGGCCCTGGATGGGTTTGGGGTGTTCCGTTTGGGATTTTTCCAACACCATTGGAAGCTTCTGCCTGTGGCGGTGTTCTGGAACATTCCTGGTGTTTTGGGACGTTCCTGTTGATTTGGGACATTCCCAGTGTTTTGGGACATTCCTGGTGCCTTGAGACATTCCCAGTGTTTTGGGGCGTTCCCAGTGTCCATCCCACTCTTCAGGATGATCCGGAACATGTGGTGAGCAGGGAAGGAGTGGAAACCCCAAGGAATGGTCCTGGATGGGTTTCGGATGCTCCTTCTGGGTTTTTTCCAACACCGCTGGAGTTTTCTGCTGCCTGGGTGGTGCCTTGGGACATTCACAGTGTTTTGGAGCATTCCCAATGTCCATCCCACTCTTTGGGGTCATCCAGAACATGTGGTGAGCCCTTGGGAAGGGCTGGAAAACCCAAGGAATGGTCCTGGATGGGATTGGAATTTGGCATTTTTCCAACACCGCTGGAGGTTTCTGCTGCCTGTGGTGGTACCTTGGGACATTCTCAGTGTTTTGGGGCACTCCCAGTGTCCATCCTGCTCTTAGGGATCATCCAGGACATGTGGTGAGCCATCGGGAAGAGCTGGAAACCCCAGGGAATTGTCCTGGATGGGTTTGGGATGCTCCATTTGGGGTTTTTCCAACACCACTGGAGATTCCTGCCTGGGGCGATGCTTTGGGACAGTCCTGGTGTTTTGGGACATTCCCAGTGTCCTTCCAGGCCCTTCTGGCTGACCCTGGTGGTGGCCGTGCTCCTGCAGCATGTCCTGGCCCATTTCCAGTTCCTGGAGCAACATTCCCTGCAGAAGGAGATCACCAACAGGTACAGGGACACTGCCATCATCCCCCATTGTCCCCAGTTGTCCCCCATTGTCCCCAGGGGGGTTTGGCAGGAATTCCAGGTTCCCAGGAGGTTTCTCCAGATGTTCTGGCCTGAATTTTGGTGGGGTGACACTGGCGAGGGTGGCCCTGCTCCACTGACCCCGTTTCCAAGGCTGGGCAAGCCCAGATCCCTCGGGATTGTCCGGGTAGGGTTGTTCACCGCTGGCAGATGTCCCCCACTCAGGGATGGTGTCACCACCTGTGACCACGGTGACAGAGGAACCCAAGTGCCACTCCCTGACAGAGCACAGAGGTTCTCCTGGTGTCCATCCCAAACCACCAGCAGGTGTCCCTCACTCAGAGATGGTGTCACCACCAGAGACCGGGGTGACAGAGGGACCTGAGTATCCTCCTGGTGTGGCAGCGACATTCTCCTGGAGCCGGTTTCCATCCCAGGCCGCCAGCAGATGTCCCTCACTCAGAGGTGGTGACACCACCTGAGGCCACGGTGACAGAAGGACCCAGGTGTCCTGTGACACCCCCTGGCAGAGCACAGAGTCTCTCCCGATGTCCATCCCAAACCACCAGCAGCTGTCCCTCACTCAGGGATGATGCCACCATCCCAGGCCAGGGTGACAGAAGGACCCAGGTGTCCTCCTGGCAGGCCAGTGAGGCTCTCCTGGAGCTGGTGGCCTCCCTCCCAAAATCCCAACCCCACATTTTGGATGGCTCCTCACTCTCCGAGTGGACAAGGAGCTCCTGATGGTTCTCCAGGAGCCTGGGGAGGCGTTGGCTTCTCCCAGCGGAATGGAGCCACCTGGCCGGATGCGGGCGGGGCTGGGTGGTTTGGGGTGGCTGGAGTTTTCCCGGGAAGGGCCATCCCGCGGGTCTGTGTGCCCTGCAGGCGCGCACTGTACATCGTCACCTTCCTGCTCTTCCCCACCAACGTCCTGGTGGGCGTCATGGCCGCAGTGTGGCGCATGCTCATCTCCGGCCTCTACAACGCCATCCACTTCTGCCGGCTGGACATCAGCCTGCTGCACCGCGGCGTGGAGACCTTCGACCCAGGTGGGACATCGAGAGGCCACCGTGCCACCAGCAGGATCCTTGTCCCACCACGGGGGGTTGGGATGGGGGCTTGGAGCTGCTGGGATTGAGGGTGGCCCCAAATGTTGGGAGTGGGACACCTGGAGAAGGTGGCTTCTCCTGATTCCTGCTTTTTATCTCAAAAAAATGAGTGGTGACCTTGGAGCTTCACCAGCGGTCACCTTGTGTCCTGGCATAAAGAAGAAAGGACCTCAGGCCTTCCCCTGTTTTTCCTGTGGGATTGAGGGTGGCCTGGAAATGGGACGATGGCAACAGGTGGCTTCTCCTGGTTCCTGCTTGGTTCTGCTCTTTGATCCCAAAAAACAGGGGATGACCTTTGGAGTTCCACCAGCAGTTACCTCATGTCTTGGGATAAAGGAGATGAGACCTCAGGGGACCTCTGGGGACCTCAGGTCTTCCTCTGTTTTAATGCTGGGAGTGAGGGTGGCTTCAGACCATTGGGAATGGAACACCTGGAGCAGGTGGTGCCAGCTGGGTCCTATATATTTATCCCCAAAAAAGTGGATTGAGCTTTGTGGTTTCCGCTCATCTCCTGGGATAAAGGGGAGGGGACCTCAGGGGAGCTCAGGCTTTTCTGCTGGGATTGTGGGAGCATGGAGACCAGAGCTGGATCTGTCCCTGGGCTCCAGAGTGGGAATAGGGAATGCGGTCCCAAACGAGGGCGCGGTGTCCCCACAGGGTACCGCACCTACTGCCACTACCTGAAGGTGGAGGTCAGCCAGTGCCACCCGCTGCTGAAGGCCTTCTGCTTCCTGCTGCTCCAGCCCGGCCGGACGGAGCCGCCGGCACCGCCCCGGGACACCCAGCTGGAGGAAGGTGGGACCTGGAGGCACAGGGGGAATGGGGGGAAGGGACACGGTGGTGACCTCTGGGTGGCACCTTTGGTTGGTGTGGGGACACCTCCATCCATCATCCATCCATGGATTCCTCCATCCATCATCCATCCATCCATCCATCCATCCATCCATCCATCCATCATCCAATGGCTGATTCTGCTCCAGGGATGGGATGGGGCTCTTTGGGGTGCTGTGGGATCTTTGTGCCTCCCGGGAAATGAGGCTGAAATCCGGGAATCCTGGAACACTTTGGGTTGAAAGGCCTTTGAAGCCCATCCAGGGACACCTTCCTCTATCCCAGGCTTCTCCAAACCTGTTCAGCCTTTCCTTGGGCACTTTGGGCATCCAGGGGCAGCCACCGTTCCTCTGGGAATTCCATCCCAGCCAGGAATTCTGTCCCAACCTCCCCTTTCCCAGCAGGAATCCATCCCTCTGCACCTCATCCCAACCCCTCTCCCGCTCTCCTGGTGCTTTTCCAGGCCCTGAATCCTCTCCCTGCTGCTCCCGTCTCCTTCCAGGCCTCCAGCTGATGCATCCCAAGCACCCGGCTCCAGGAAGAGCGCGGATCCGGCGGATCCGGGCGCGCTGGTGGGTGGCCTACACGCTCCTGCACAACCCCTCGCTGACCGCTTCCCGAAAAACTGCGCTGGCCGATCCCGCAGCCAACGGTGCCCAGCTCGGCATTCCCAGGCCCTGAATTCCCGGGAATCCCACCCCATCTCCCATCTCCCACCTCCCATCCCCAAATTCTGGACGTTTCCCTCGCCCTTTCCCAGCCTCTGGACTCACTCTGAGGGTTTATCCCTAAATCCACACCGAGCCACTCGCGAGGTCCGGAGGTGACACCTCCGAGTCCAGCCTGGATGGAGCCGAGCCAAGGAAAAACACTCCCAGCATCCCAAAAATATTTTGGGATTCACTCCTGCAGCCAGCCGGGTTCTCAGCAGCTTTTCCAGCACTGGACAATTCCCAGAGAACTGGGAGAGGAGCTGGGAGGGATTCGCAGCTGGCCGAAGGAATTCTCAACCACCAGGAATTACCCTGGGAGCTCCACGTGGGAGAAAATTCCCATTGCTGGCTTCTCCCTTCCTGATCCTGGCTCCATTTGGGATCCACATCCACTCCTGGGACATTTTTTCCCTGATTTTTGAAGGATCAAATCCCGCCCTGCTCCCCGTCCTCTTCCATTCATGGTTTTGTGGTGATCCCGGGGTTTTCCAGGGCTGGGATCCATGGAAAGCCTCCCTGGGAAGTGCAGGGGAAGGAGAATAAACAGATACCTCGTTCCTACTCCCGGGATGTGCAGTTTTCCTTGGATATTCCCACTTCCAGTGGGATTTGGGACCATCCCAGCCCCAAACCCAGGGAACGGTTGAGTTGACTTCGCCCAGCAGAGATTTCAGGGTTCTGCTCCAGCTGGGAATGTTGGGATCCGATCCGTGATCCCGCTTTAGGGCAGTTTTATGGGAAAACTGCTCCCTTCGCATTCCCACAGCTTTGGGAAGGGTGGGAATGGGAATGGGGAATTTTGGGGATAAAACACCATCAGGATGGGAATGAGGGGCTGCTGGATTATCTCTTCCTGCTCTTAAATCCTGGAATTCCTGCCTTTTTGGGCTGGAATGAGCAGGATCCTGGTGGATCCCAAACACCCCAAGATTCCCTTGGGAATTCTCAGCCCATGGAGCTGCCAGATCATCCTGGATTTCCTTTGGGGTTGGCCAGAGGTGCTCTCTGCAGGATCCCAGGGACCCCATTCCCTCCCTCTGGAATGTTCCCAGCACCCTCAGGACGATTTGGGGGCACCGGGGGTGATTCCCATGCTTTTGGTTTTCCTTGGACAGACCCCTCCCTTTTCCCAGGATTCCCACCCAGCCTATCCCAACCCCTGCAGCTACAAAGGCAGCCTGAAACACCTTGAAAAAATCCCTTTAAAAATCCCTAAAATCTCTAAAATCCCTTTAAAAATCCCTAAAATCTGTGGCAGCTCAGTGCTACGGGCGGGGCTGAATTTTGGGATCTGTTTTCACAGCCCCACCCAAGGCTCCCTGGAGATCCATGGAGTTTGTGTGGTATTCGGGATAGCAGCAGCATCCTGGGCGGAATTTGGGATTTTCTTCCCCTTCCTGGTGCTTCCCGGCTCACAAGGAAACCCCAAATCCGCATCCTCAACTCTGCTTCCCAGCTGGAATTTTGGGAATAATCCTGGATCCCACTATTCCCAGGGATAAAATGGAGTTTAAAGGTCAGATACTGTGAAATGAACCCAAAACTTCCATTGGGGCCATGATTTTTATCCCACAGTGGGAAAAATTTATGGGAATCCAGGAGCTCCCCACAGAGACTCGGCTGCCCTTTCCTTAAAATACCTCTGGACACGGAATTTTGGGGCTGGTTAGCTCCAGGCTCTGATTTTGGGGTCACTTCCATTCCCAGGGAGCTGCAGGGTGGGAATTTGAGGTGTCCCAGGATTTTGGGAGTTCCTTATAGTTTTGGGGTGGGGGGGGTGGGGAGCAGGGAAGTTTGGAAGATCTTGGGATGCTCCAGAATTGGGAAGAATCTGGGGATTCTTCAGCATTGGGAAGGATTTGGGATAGCTGGGAATGACAGAAGTGTCCCCTGTTCCAGGAGGGTTGGGGACAATCTGGGGAAGCCCAGGAGCTGATGGCTCGAGGGGATTTTGGGATGCACAGACCAAGTGAAGCCCAGCTGGTTTAGATAAAAAAAAAATGAGTTTATTCAAGTCGTTTATAAAAAAGTAATTATTAATTCAAGGTATTTATTAAGTCAAGGTATTTATTAAGATTGTTTCTTTATTACAGGTGTTTATGATGGGTATTTTGTAATTAAAGGCATTAATTAAAGGCATTAATTAAAGGCATTTATTGCTGTCCCTACAGGGCATTACAAGGCCACGGGGCTGCAGGGCGCGCCTAGATTCCCACTAGGAATTCTGGTGCTGTATCCCAGTCCAGGTGCCATGGACATTCCCAAAATCCCCCGAGGTTTCCCGGTACACCTGGAGAAGGAATATTTGTCCTGCTAGGAATTCTGGAGCACTCGGGGAATGTTTATGGCTTCAAGGCAGCTCAGGTTCTCTGTTGTTCCCAATCTTTCCGCCATTCCCACTGGGAACAGTTTGGGAATCTTTGGCTCAAGCCCGGTGGGTCCAGCCCAGATGGGTTTTTGGGATGGCAGTCGGGGTTTTAGGGATTCCTGCAGCATTCCAGGGCCTTGGTGGTGCTTGGAATGCTCCTACAGGGATAAAACCCAGGAATTTCTTCCCCATCCAAGGTTGTGGGTCCATCCCAATCCTCTGTCCCATATGTATCCCCCAGGACCCCATTCCCAGGGATTTTGTCCTTGGATCCCTCCCTGCTGGCAGCTGTGGTGGCTCTGGGGCAGGATTGTCACCACTGTCACCTCCTGTGGCCACCCTCGTATCGGGGCAGGGAAAAATGCAGGAAGTGGCGCTTTGGGACAGCCGGGAATTGGCGGCAGATCCTGGCTGATCCCGGCTGGATCAGCCCCACGTTCCCTAAGCTCCTCCAGGAGCGGGAACGTCAAGGGCTGGACCACCCGCCTCGGGCCTGTGGTGGCCCCATCGGGCTCCGGAGCGCTCCCGGATGCCAGAAGCTCAGCAAAGGCACTACGAGAGGAAAAACTACGGAAAAACGGGAATCCCGAGGCGCCGCTCACCCTTCACCAGAGCAGCAACCCCAGAGCCAGTGAAAGAATCCCCAGGTGGAATTCCCGGGCTCCCGCGCCGCTCCGGGCCTGGCCGGACACGCGGTAGACGATGACCAACTTCTCGCCCATCCCGGACGGGTCCAGCTCGTCCCCCTTGGCGCAGCTGTGCCCGCCGGGGTGCCCGGCCTGGGGGTCATCGCGGGGCAGCTCCTCGGCCGGGTTGGCCGAGCCGGCCAGCGCCACGTTGATGGACACGTCCCTCGTCCCCACGTCGTTGACCGCCAGGCAGGTGTAGGTGCCCTCGTCCTCCTTGCCGAAGTCGGGGATGGCCATGGTGCCGTTCTTGAAGGCCAGGAAGCGCTGCCGGCCCGCTTTGGCGCCGCCGTCCCGCGCCACCGTGGGCCCGTGGATGTCCACGCGGCGGCCGGCCGTGCGGATCTGCCAGCGGATCTCCGGCGGGGGGCTGCCGGCCACGCTGCAGTGCAGGGTCAGCGTCAGCCCGTCCCGGGGGCCGGCCGCGGCCGGGCCGGACAGGTAGGTCAGCTGGGCCGAGGGCGGCACGCAGAGCGCGCCGGGGATGTCGGTGACCGGCCGGCCCCGCAGCCGCGCGGGCGCGGCGCACAGCGTGGAGCCGGCCCTGGAGAGCACCACCGAGGTGCCGTGCGCCCACTCCTTGAGCCAGAAGAGCTTGCAGGAGCAGTTGAAGGGGTTGTGGAAGAGCTGCAGCTGCGCCAGCGCCGGCAGCCCCTCGAAGGTGCCGCGGGCCAGCGTGGCCAGCTCGTTGTCGTTGAGCCACAGCGAGCGCAGCTCCCGCAGGCCGGCCAGCGCGCCGCGCGGCACCGCGGCCAGCCGGTTGTTGCTGAGCTTGAGGATCTGCAGCGCGCTGAGGTTGCGCAGGTCCTGCCAGGGGAAATCCGCCAGCCGGTTGTGGCTCAGGTCCAGGTTCTTGAGGTGCGGCAGGGCCGCGAAGGCGCCGGGCTCCACCGAGGAGATGTGGTTGTAGCCCAACCACAGCGACTGCAGCTCGGGCGCCTCGGCCAGCGAGGCGCGGCCCAGGCGGCCCAGGCGGTTGGCGGAGAGCGTGAGGATGGTGACGTTCGGGGACAGGCCCCGCGGGACGTCCCGCAGCTCGCGGTAGGCGCACTCGGCCAGCAGCCGCCCGTTCTTCTTGGTGGAGCAGGAGCACGGCGCGGGACAGGCCAGGCCTGGGGACAGGAGTGTCACCAGCGCCAGGGCGCCGAGCAGCGGCCTCATCCTCGCGTCCTGCCGGGGACAGAGACGGGAATGAGCCCGGCCGAACAGCCGGGATGGAAAACAATTCCAGCTGGCAAAAGCAGTTTGGGAGATCCCCTAAATCCCAGCCTGAGCAGGGGAGTCCCCCCTCTCCCCCTCGAGCTTGTCCTTCCCCCTCTGGAAAACCTTTTCCGGGTTTGGGATGAAACGTTGTTTGGGATGAGGAGCGGGAGCCGGGGGGTTCCGGGTTCCTCCCGCTGAGCTGAGGACAAACAGAGCCGCCGCAGCTCTTTCCCAACCAGCCCTCCCATAAATCAAGGAATTTTTGGGATTTCCAGTGGGCTGGCAGACCGTGTCATGGAAAAAACCCGGCGCCTCTCTCAGCCAGGGGCTGCGGGGTCCCCGCGGCCGCTGGAATTCTCGGGAAGGGAATTTTTCCCAACTTAACTCCTCATTCCCCTCTCCGTGACTTTTCCAGGGCACTCCAGAGGTTCGTTCCTGCTCGGAATTCCCAGCAGCTGGCAGCCAGACCCCTTTGTCTGAGCCTCGCAAGCGAATTCCCCTGCCCTCCATTCCCAGCCATGCCATTCCCAGCGGGAATTCTCGGGAATAAACCCCATCGGGATCTGAGGGGTGGCAAAGGCACCCCGCTGGCTCTGGGGGAGCTCCAGGTGACATTTTGGGGTACTCAGGGAGGGACAGACCCCATCTCCCGGGGACTGGGGAGGGGAATCTTGGAATTTTTTCCCTCCTGGAGCTCCGGGTGGCATCCCACCCCTTTTCCAGAGCCCCCCGGGGCTCCTCCGCCGCCTCCCGGCGCATTCCAGAGCCGTGAATAACCGCCCTGCCTCCTTCCTTCCCTCCTTTCCCGGAGTTTTTTCCCGATTTTTTCCCGTTCTTTCCCGCTCCAGCCCCTCTCCCCAGGCCCGCGCCCCCGCCCCGTCACCGCCGGCGGATCCCCGCTGTCCCCGCTCCGCTGGACTCGGCCCCGCCGCTCCCGGGCCCTCCTCGGCTTCTCCTCCTCCTCCTCCTCCTCCTCCCGGCCCGTCCCCTCCCCGTCCCCCGGGCCCGGATTGTTTTCCATGGCACCGACCCGCGCCCGCCCGCGGGGCCCGTCCTCGGCTCCTCCAAAATCCCCTAAAACCCGTTAGCACACACCCCTGAGCCCAAAACCCCCTAAAAAACCGTCACCCCAAATCCCTGCCCCCCAAAATCCCCTAAAACCCATTACCCCACACTCGTGAGCTTCCGAATCCTCTAAAAAAAGTTATCCCCAATTCCTGTCCCCCAAAATGCCATAAAACCCCATCACCCTACACCCCTACCCCCCAAAATCTCCTAAAACCTTGTCACCCCACATCCCTGCCCCCCAAAATCAATCTTAAAACCCATTAGCTCAATTCCCTGCCCCCAAAATCTCCTAAATCACATCACCCCACTTCTCTGCCCCCCAAAATCCACTAAATACCCATAAACCCAAATCCCTGACCCCAAAATCCCCTAAAACCCCATCACCCCAATTCCCTGTACCCCAAAATCCCCTAAAACCCATCACCCCAATTCCCTGTACCCCAAAATCACCTAAAACCTTGTCACCCCACACCCCTAACCCCTAAAAACCTCATCACCCCACACTTCTGCCCCCAAAATCCCCTAAAACCCCATCCCCCCACCCCGTCCCCCCCAAAATCCCCTAAAACCTGTCACCTGACACCTCTGATCCCCAGAATTCCCTAAAACCTCTCCCCCCACACCCTTACCCTACAAAATCCCTTAAAACCCCATCCACCCACACCTCTGCACCCCAAAATCCCCTAAAACCCCATCACCCCAATTCCCTGTTCCCCAAAATGCCCCTAAACCTCTCCCCCCACACCCCCGACCTCCAAATCCCCTAAAATCTTGTCCCCCCTTCAAACCCTTGACCCCCAAAATCCCCCAAAGCCCCATTTGGGGACAGGCTTTGGGGACATCATTTGGGGACAGGCTTTGGGGACACAGGGTGGCGGGGTGACCCGCAGAGGGGTTGTGGGACCGGGGCTGGATCAGGAGGGAGGAGGAAATTCCCGAATTCAGGGATGACACCAGGGATGGCACCGGGGATGGCTCCTGAGATGGGGATGGCACTGGGGATGTCCCCAAGGGCCACCTCCTCATGTCCCTGCAGAGAATTCCTGAGAAAAGGCCAGAAAATTTGGATTGTGGGGATTTCATCCTGCAGATCCTACATGGGAATGGAATGGGAATGGGAATGGTCCCTGTCCACCCCAAACTGGTCAAACTGGGAAATTCCTGACTGGTCAAACTGAGACCTTCCCAACTGGGTCATACTGGGCCAATCCCAACTGGTCAAGCTGGGCCACTTCTGACTGGTCAAACCGGGACATTCCCAACTGGCCCATTCCAACTGGTCAAACTGGGAAATTCCCAGCTGTTCAAACTGGGACATTCCTGACTGGTCAAACTGGGACATTCCCAATTGGATCCTACTGGGCCTGCCCATCCCAACTGGCCAAACTGGGAATTCCCGACTGGCCAAACTGGGAATTCCTGACTGGCCAAACTGGGATATTCCTGACTGGTCAAACTGGGACATACCCAACTGGTTGAACTGGGACATTCCCACTACAAGGCTTGAATTCCCTCCAGACCTCTCCGCTCATTCCAGCCATGGGGATAAAACCAGAGGATTTTTGGGAGTTCCAAGCACTCCATGGATGCTTTAACCATTCCCAGCAGGAATTTTTTTTCCAGGAAAAATGTAAATCCCCACCCCCCTTTATTTGTGGCCTCCTGGAGAGCAGCAAATCCCAGCCTCAATCCCGGATTCCCGGGAATCTACGGATCCCTAATTAAAGGCAGCTGGAATCATTGCTCTTTTTCCATTCCCGCCGTGACTCCCGAGCGCGACGCTCAATTATGGGAACATCCACAATTATGGGAACATCCACAATTATGGGAATGTCAGCAATTATGGGAATATCCATAATTAATTATGGGAATGTCAACAATTATGGGAATGTCAACAATTGTGGGAATATCCACAATTAATTATGGAAATAGCAACAATTATGGGAATGTCAACAATTATGGGAATATCCAGGCTCTGCCAGGCAGATCTGAACACCTGGAGCAGCCTCAGACTCCCGGGATTTGGGGGGATTTTGGAGGGATTTGGGCAATTTTTCCCCTGGAGAAAGGAATGTTGGATCGCCGGGGGGGATTTCATCGGTGGGATGGGATTGGGAGCAGAAATCCAGCGGGAATTTTGGGATCACTGCTGGGAGTGCTTGGGAACCGAGGTGGCACCGGCAGCGAGAGGAGTTTGGGGAGGAAAAAAGTCAAAAAGACCTGAGGTTTGGGGTTATTTTTTTACCAAAAAAAAAAAAAAAAAAAAAAAAGATGGAGATTGTAGAAATTCCATCAAAAATTAAACACACTACAGGAAAAATGACAAATAAAAGATATCTGAAATGACAGAAATCGTATCTAAAATGATAAAAACATATTTAAAATGATAGAAAGCATATCTAAAATTATATAAAAATGATAGAAATGATAGTTAAAATTATAGAGAATTATCTGGAAAACGACAGAAAATGATCCATGAAATGATGGAAAACACACATCCGTGGGATGTTTCCTTGCTCCAGCGGATTCCGATGCTCACCGGGGGAAAATGGAATTCCTTTTTTTTCCCCTCCGGAGTGAATTTATAGGGAAGATTTAATAGATTTGGGCGATTCCGTTCGCACGCAAACGCGATTTCCGCGCCTGCTTTATGGCCGGAAAAAATGAACTGATGTTTTTACGATATTAAAAAAATGTGGTAAAACACATAAAAGGAGGCGGCTGTGGCGGTGCCACCTCCTGGCTGTCCCCTCCCCGCCCTGGGGACAGGATCCCGGTTTTTCCCCCCAAGCACGGAGGCGGCTCCACTTTCAATCCCTTTTATTGACTCGTCACGGACAGAAGCGCGCAGAGAAAGCGCCCGCGGCTCTCCGCGGCACCGGGGCGAGTGGCCAGCGGGCTGGCGGCCACCGCGGCCACCGCGGCCACCGCTGCCGCCGGCTCCGGGCCCGTCTGCGGCACACACACTTGGCTACAAGGCTACTCTACCCAAAACACACCGAGGGGACGGGACGGGGAACGGGAATCGGGGATTGGGGAGCGGGAATCGGGGACTGGGGAGCCCCCGGCGCCTCGGGGGCGCGGAGCTGTCCCGGTGAGCCCGGTGCTGAACGGGGAGAGCGGGACCCACCGGGAACGGGAGCGGCGGGGACCGGGGAGCACCAATATCCATCGGGGGCTGGAGAGAACCGCCCGGGAGCGGCGGGGACCGGGAATGTCGGCACCCACCGGGGCGCGGGGAGCATCGACCGGGAGTGCCGGGGAGCGAGGAGCCCCGGGATCATCGGGGAGCGGGGGAAAACGCCCGGGAGTGGCGGGGACCGGGAATGTCGGCACTCGCCGGGGAAAATCGGGATGAGCCGGAGCGCGGTGGGCACCCACCGGGGAGCGGCGGGGACACACCGGGGAGCGGCGGGGACAGCTCCGGCCTCGACAGGAGAGAACCGGGGAGCCGAGGGGACTCACCGGGCGCCGAGGATCGGCGGGGACTGAACCGATTCCAGCAAAGAGAATTTGGGGCTATCGGGCTTTTTGCTTTTAGCCGTTTTCTCGGGGTTTTTTCGTTTTTTAACTCGGAGGGGAAAGAAAATCCGAGGCTGGCGGGTGGCGGAGGGAGGCGGGGGAGAGGGAATCGTTGTTTCCGCCGAGCCGGCAGCGAGCACCACCGGTGCCCGAAATGGAAACGAAATCGTGGGAGGCTCATCCCGGCAGCACCGGACGAGAAGGGGAAGGGGAGGGAGGAGGAGGAGGGGGAGGAGAGGCGGGGGCGGCTCCGCTCGTTCCCAGAGGTTTTTCCCCGGGCGAAGCGGCGGTGGGCAGCGGGGGCGGGGGCTCGGGGGCTCAGCGGGGCCGCTGCCGGTAGTTGCCGTTGATCTCCGGGGAGATGGTGACGGCCTCGGCGCCCAGCGGCAGCTTGTCGCTGTACTCGGAGCGCACCTCGAACTCCTCGGCGCCGCCCTTGGACTGCGACTCCGCCATGGAGCTGGCGGCCACGCTCTCCTCCCTCTCCAGCTCCGCCGCGCCTTCCCCCTCCCTCCCGCGCCGCCACCGCGCTCCTTCTTCATCCCCCGCCTCCTCCTCCTCCTCCTCCTCCTCGGCCTCGGCCTCGCCGGGACCGAAGTTCTTCTCGGACTCCAGGTAGGAGGCGCGGGGGTCGAAGTCGGCGGCCATGCGCTTCTCCATCTGGTCGGGGTTCTGTGCCTTCATGATCAGCTTGTAGGGCTTGGCCTGCAGCTTGGCGAGCAGGTGGCACCACGTGGCGCCCAGCAGCGGCAGCGTGGCCAGCAGCAGCAGGAAGATGCTGACCACCACGATGATGATGAGCGACGGGATCTCCTTCTTGGTGGTGAACACCACCTGCACCCGGCACTCCTCGCCCGGCGAGCTCAGGCACACCGAGTAGTTGGTGCCGGGGCTCAGGCCCTGGAACCAGTACGAGTTCACGCCGGCCTCGATCTGCGACCACTGCAGCAGGGCGTGGCCCTGGCGGCCCTGCTGGCACAGGTAGAGCACGCCCAGGTGGCCCCCGCCGGGCTGGGTGGGCGTCAGCTGCACCCGGGCGTCGCGCTCGGCCACGTCCAGGGCGATGACGCCCAGCTCGAAGCTGTGCCGCTTGAAGTCGCCGCTCTGGTTGAAGGCGTGGTTGGAGATGTACTTGGAGCCGCCCGCCGAGGCCCCGCACTTCTTCTCCAGGCCCGGCGGCTCCAACGGGACCCGGCCCCGGCCCTCAGGCTCCGGCCCCGCCGCCGAGCCGGGCCGGCTCTGCCGGGTGGGGCCCAGCGCTTTGCCCCTCTCCTCCGGGGTCAGCACGCTGTTCTTGGCCGCCTCGGCGTCGGGTTTCTTGTCGCCCGCCTGCCCCTTGCCGCCCAGCGGGTCCCCTCCGGGCGCCGGCGGGTATTTCTGCGCGCCCGCCACCGCCACGTTGACCGAGGAGTGGTTGCTGCCCACCTCGTTGGTGGCCACGCAGGTGTAGGTGCCCTCCTCGCGCTTGCTCAGGTGCGGGATCACCAAGGTGCCGTTCTTGAACGCCACGAAGCGCTCGGGCTCCGGCCGCGGCTCCTCCTTGGCCGCGCTCTCCGGGCCGCTCCCGCCGAGCTCCAGGCTCTGGCCGGCCGTGCGGATCTTCCAGCGCAGCTCGGGCGGCGGCGAGCCGCTGGCGGCGCAGTGCAGGCTCAGCGTGAAGCCGTCGGGCAGCTCGGCCGCGTCCAGCTCGGGCGAGTAGGTGATGCTGACGGCGGGCGCGGCGCAGCGCAGCTCGGGCAGCTTGGCCAGCGGCACGCCGCGCAGGCGCTCGGGCAGCGCGCAGGCGATGGAGTCCTTCTCGGGGATGGAGATGAGCGTGCTCTCCATCCAGCGCTTCAGCCAGCGCAGCGCGCAGGAGCACTCGAAGGGGTTGTTGTAGATCTGCAGGTGCGACAGCGAGCCCAGCGAGTCGAAGATGCCCTCGGCCAGCGTGGCGAAGCGGTTGTTGTTGATGCGCAGCGAGCGCAGGTCCTTGAGCGTGCGGAAGGCGTCGGGCGGCACCAGCGCCATGCGGTTGTTGTTCATCTTGAGCAGCTGCAGCGCGCTCAGGTTGCGCAGGTCCCGCCAGGGGAACTCCACGATCTGGTTGTGGCTGATGTCCAGGTTCTTGAGCTGCGCCAGCACGGCCAGCGCGCCGGGCTCGATGGTGGCGATCTCGTTGTGCGCCAGCCACAGCGAGCTCACCTGGGTCACCTCGGCGAAGGCGCCGCGGGGCAGCGAGCTGATCTTGTTGGCCGACAGGCTCAGGGTGGTCACGTTGGAGGGCAGCCCCGCGGGCACGGCCTGCAGCTCCTTGTAGGCGCAGTCGGCGAACTGGTGCGCGTACTTGTCCACGCAAGCGCACGGCTCCGGGCACGCCCGGCCCGAGCCCAGCAGGGCCGCCAGCAGCAGCGCCAGCAGCGGGGCCATGTCCCCCTGGCAGGGGACAGCGCGGGGCTCAGCGCCAGCGCGCCCCGGCCCCGCCCGGCGGCGGGAGGTGGAGGCGGCGGGGCCGCGCCCCATTGTCTGTGCCCGGCTCCCCCCGGCTGCCGCCCGCTGCCTCCCGCGCATCCCCTGCTCGCCCTCTCCCCCGCTTTCCTCCCCTTCCCGGCGGCTCTTCCCACCCTTCTCGCTCTCTTTTTCTCGGCTCAGTCAGGTTTTTCTTCCCTCCTTCCCTGGCCGGCTCTTCCCACCCTTCTCACTCTCTATTTCTCGGCTCAGTCAGGTTTTTCCTTCTCTTCCCACCCTTCTCACTCTTTTTCCCGGCTGGATCAGGTTTTTCCTTCTCCCTTTCCCACCCTTCTCACTCTCTATTTCGAGGCTCAATTAAGGTTTTCCTTCCCTCTCCCCTGGCCGGTTCTTCCCACCCTTCTCACTCTCTATTTCTCGGCTCGATCAGGTTTTTCCTTCTCCCTTTCCCAGGCGGCTCTTCCCACCCTTCTCACTTTCTTTTCCCCGGCTCTATCAGGCTTTTCCTCCCACACTCTCCCCCGCGAAATAACCAACTAATTAACCTCCATTTTCTTTATCCTCTGCTTTCATCCCTCCTTCCCCAATTATTTCTTTCGCTTCCCTCTCCTCTCCCTTCCCTCCAGCTCTCCCCTCCCTCTTTCCCCCGTCTCTCCCTACTTCATCCCCGCCCTATTCCCCCTCTCCTGTCCCCCTGTCCCCCGCCACTCACCCTCTCCTAGGTGCCTCTCCGCCACCCTCAGCCCTTCCCGGCGCTCCTCATCCTCCTCCTGCCAGCCGGCCGAGGGGCGGGGGGACCGGGGGGACCCCGCCCGCTGCCCCCGCGCCTGCCGGGGCTGAGCTGCGAGCGGCGGCGGGGCCGTGCGGGCTCTGGGCTGCCGAGGCACAGCGAGAGGCAGCGATTTGCATTTCTGCCAGCCTCCCCCTCCGCCCGCTCGCCACCCCCTTCCTTCTCCCAGCCCACCACCCACCCACCCACCCACCCGGTCGGCGCCGCCCGCGGCCGCTCCCGCACCGCCGGTACCCCCGAAAACGCAGAAATAACGCCCCCAAAAAAGCGGAGGCGCCCGTGCTGCTCGGCCCTCCGCCGCCGCTGTGCGGTTCCCGCTTTCCCCCGGAGCGGCGGCGATGCCGTCGGGGCGCGGCTCCCGTCCCGCCCGCGCATCCCTCGGAGGATGGAGGCAAAGCAGGTCGGACTCTCCCGTGCTGCTGCTATTCCCGATCCATGCGGGAATTCCAGGGGCGATGCCGGCCCGTGCGGGCGCTCAGCGAGCCTTGAGTCGGGAGGGAGGACGGGGACGGGAGAGGGGGGGGATGCTGCTCCCGCGTCCCGCCCCAGGAGCGTTCCCCCCGCGGAAAAGCGGGATCCGGGGAGCGCGGTGTCCCCCAGCTCCGGGCAGGAACCATCGATCCGGGCAGGAATCGATCCCCGCCTCGATCCCGCCCGCCTTTCCCGCTCCCGACCCCGATTCCTCAGTCCCCGCCCCGCGGCGAGCGGCCAGGGCCAGGGGGACACGGTGCGGACGGGGGAGGAGAGCGGCTCCTCCCGGTGTCGCCGACACGGCTGAGTCGCGACAGAGACGGCCCCGCCCCGAGCTGTGCCTGCCGGGCACAATCCCCAACCCCATTCCCAGGGATGGATGGATGGATGGATGGATGGATGGATGGATGGATGGATGATGGATGGGTGGATCCATGGATAGCACAGATCCGATTCCATCCCCTTCCCAGATTTATTCCATTATATTCCCATCCCATTTCCCCCTCTCCCTCTCCTGGCTCCCTTTTCCCATTGTTCATTTGGGAATTGATTGATATGGCTGGAAATTACTGATCACATCCCTTCGGGATCATCAATGTCATTCCAGCAGAGCCATTCACGGCCCTAAAAACCCCCAGAAAATGGCATTTTCCTGGCAGAGAAGGGAAATTTAAGACAGTGGGTTTTTTGCAGTATTTTTAGACACCTTTTTCCAGGATTTGGGGGTTTTGGGAGCTGTTCTGCCCCTCTGGAAGTGCCAGTCCTGTTTTGGGATGGATGAGCTTTGGGGCAGGATCGGAGCAGGGAAAAGCTGATCCTGATCCCACAGCCTGGGCCTCCGGGAATAACGTCCTGGGTCGTTTGGGATCACTGCGGGATTTAGAACAACATCCTGATCCTTTGGGATCGCTGTGGGATTGGGAATAACGTCCTGATCCTTTGGGATCGCGCCCCCTCCCACCCTTCTCCCTCCTTTCCATCCCCTCTCTCCCACCCCTCTCTTCCCTCCCACTGCTCTCCTTCCCCTCTCTCCCCTTTCCCTCCCCTCCCTCTCTCCCTTCTCCCGCCCCTCCCACCCTTCTCCCTCCTCTCTCCCTTCCCCGCTCCTGCCCAGCAGCGCCGCCACCCGGGGGTGACCGAGGGACATTCGGGGGGACACGCGGGGGGTCCGGGTGGGCGCGTGACCACTGGCGGTGTGACAATGGCAGTGTGATAATGGCCGTGTGACAATGGCAGTGACACCGTGTCAGTGTCACAGGGTCAGTGTCACACGTGTCAGTGTCACCAATGTCAGTGTCACAGTGTCAGGGTCATCGTGTCAGTGTCACAGGGTGTCTCACAGTGTCACACGTGTCAGTGTCCCCAGTGTCACAGGGTCAGTGTCACCAATGTCACACTTTCAGTGTTACCGTGTCGGTGTCCCCGTGTCGGTGTCCCCGTGTCCCCAGAGCAGCGCCAGCCCGCGAGCCGCTGTGCGAAGGGGACACCTGGTGGTGGCACTGCCTTGTCACAGCCAGCCCCGCTCGAGACAGCCCGCGACACGCGACTGCCACCCAGTGCCACCTGCATGGGGACACCCAGTGCCACCTGCATGGGGACACCCGGGCACACCAGTGCCACTTCCATGGGATGGAGGGACGGGAGCCGGCGCAGCTCCGCGGCACCGAGCTGGACGTGCTGACCCGGGAGGAGCTGCTGGACAGGCTGGGTGCGTGCCGGGCACGGGCAGGGCACTGCCACCCTGTGCGTGACAGGGACAAGGCACATTGTCCTGGGGGGAGAGGCAGGTGGGCAGCGCGGGGTGGGGAAGGGGTCACCCAGGGGCTTTTGGGGGCACCCAGAGGGTTTTGGGGTCAAGTAGCATGTTTTTGGGATCACCCAGTGCGGTTTGGGGTCACCCAATCTGTTTTGGGGTCACCTAGTGCGGTTTGGGTCCCCCTGCCTGGTTTGGTGTCCCCAGCCTGGTTTAGGGTCCCCCATCGTGGTTTGGGGTCGTCAGCCCCTTTTGGCATCCCCATCGCTGTTTGGGGTCTGTCCCAGCCTGTTTGGGGTCTGTCCCAGCCTGTTTTGGGGTCCCCAGCCCATTTTGGGGTCTGTCCCAGCCTGTTTGGGTCTGTCCCAGCTGCAGGAGGCCGCCCGCAGCCGGGCCCGGGAGCAGCAGGAGTTGGGGACGCGCCTGCGGGAGCACAGCCTGGCCCTGGTGAGCGCGGGGACAGGGGACACCGGTGACACCAGTGTCCTACAGTGTCCCCAACGCCCCCAGTGACCTCAGTGTCCCAAATGTCCCCAGTATTCCCAGTGTCCCTGGTGACCCCCAGTGTCCCCAGTGACCTACAGTGTCCCCAGCATCTCCCAGTGTCTCCAATGTCCCCAGTGTCCTACAGTGACCCCAATGCCTTCAGTGTCCCCAATATCTCCAGTGACCCCCAGTGTCCCCCAATGTCACAAGTGTCCCCAGTGTCCCCCAGTGACCCCTGTCCACCACAGACCCCTCCCCCGGGAGTGACTCCCGGTGTTCCTGATGTCCCCATTGTCCCCCATGTCCCCAGTGTCTCACTGCTCACTGCAGAGCCCTCCCCTGGGAGTGACTCTCTGTGTCCCCAGTGCCCCCAATGCCCCCAGTGTCCCCAGTGTCCCCCAATGCCCCCAGTGACCCCAGTGTCCCCAGTGTCCCCGGTGTCCCCTGCCCCCCCAGAGAGGGTTCTGGATCCCCCATGGGGGCCCTCCCTGTGCCCCCAGCCCCTCCCGGCCCTTCCCGAGCCCCCCGGGCGCTGCCCCCCCGGCCTGACCCCGCCGAGCCCTTTCCCATGGAGCAGAGCCAGGCAGAACATTCCAGAACATTCCAGAGGCTCCAGGACATTCCAGAGGCTCGGGGCAGCTCGGTGGGACCCCCGGGAGCCAGAGGGGACCCCCAGCCCCATCCCCTCCCTGCGGGGCGGCCCCGCTTTGTCTCCCCGTAAAGCGAGGCCTCGAGCCGAGGCCGCGGCCCTGGGAGCGTCCCCGCTGTCCCCAAATGCCATCGGGGGACGTGGGGGTGTCCCCGGGGTGTCCCCTCCTCAGGGCTGGCCCTCGAGGGGCCGCAGGGTCAGCTGGATGGGCCGGTCCGGGATCAGGATGAGGTCGAACTTGGTGCCGATCTCCACGGCCCGCATGGTCTCGATCTTGAAGTTCTCCAGGATCTGGGCGGAGAGGACACGGCGCTGGGGCCTTGGGGACACCGGGTGGGACGGGCCCGGGGTCACCTTCGAGGTCACTCCGAGCCGAGCCAAGCCAGGATTCCACAGGATGGACCCTGCGGCCACCGCGCTGTCCCCTTGTGTCGGGGACCACATGGGGACAGACCCCACGGGGACAGACTCCATGGCCACTGCGCTGTCCCCTCATGTCAGGGACCGGCAGGACGGACCACATGGTCACCACACTGTCCCCTCACCTCAGGGACTCCATGGGGACAGAGCCTGGAGCCACCCCAGTGACACTGTCCCCTGGCATTGGGGACCCCATGGGACAGACCCCACGGGCACCGCGCTGTCCCCTCATGTTGGGGACCTGTGTGATGGACCCCACGGCCACCGCCCTGTCACCTCGCATCAGGGATCCTGCAGGATGGACCCTGTGACCACCATGCTGTCCCCTCACACCGGGGACTCCACGGGGATGGAGCCCGCAGCCATCGTGCTGTACCCTCATGCCGGGGACTCCACAGGACAGACCCTGTGGCCACCACACTTTCCCCTCGTGTTGGGGACCCCGTGGGACAGACCCCACAGCCACCACGCTGTCCCCTCACCCACGGGGATGGAGCCCACAGCCACCACGTTGTCCCCTCATGTTGGAGACTCCGCGGGATGGACCCCACTGCCACCATGGTGTCCCCTCACATCAGGGACCCCATGGGGACAGATCCCACCGTGCTGACCCCTGGCATTGGGGACCCCGCCGGATGAACCCCACAGCCACCGCGCTGTCCCCGGGCGCTGGGGACAGGCGACACTCACGTGCATGAGGAAGAGCTGCATCTCCAGCTCGGCGATGCGGCGGCCCAGGCACTGGCGGGGCCCGAAGCCGAAGCCCAGCCCCAGGAAGGGCTTGGGGCCGGCGGCCAGCCAGCGCTGCGGGCGGAAGCGCTCGGGCCGCGGGAACACGGCGGGGTCGCGGCCCATGGCGTACAGCCCCACCTGCACCAGCGTCTGCCGGGAGCAGCGGGGGACGGGGGCCTCGTGTCACCGTGTCATCCTGCATCCCCATGTCCCCGTGTCCCCGTATCCTCGTGTCCTCATGTCCCCATGTTCCCATGTGCTCGTGTCCTCGTATCATCATGTCCTCCTGTCCTTCTGTCCCTGTGTCCTCATATCCTCATGTCCCTGCCTGCCTGCATCCCCATCTCCCCACATCCCCACCTCCACATGTCCCTGTGTCCCAGTGACCACCTGTCCCCATATCCCTGTGTCTCTGTGTCCCCTCCTCTCCCCACATCCCCATGTTCCCTCATCCCCCATCCCCTTGTCTCCATGTCCCTCTGTCCCAGTGACCCCCTGTCCCCATATCCCCATGTCCCTGTGTCCCCATACCCCTGTCGCCATGTGCCTGTGTCCATGTCCCCACATCCCCATGTCCCCTTCTCCCCTGTCCCCCCCTTCCCCATTTCCCCATGTCCCCACATCCCCCCATCTCCCTGTCCCCCCTATCCCCATGTCCCCAAAACCCCACATCCCCCTGTCCCTGTGTCCCCATGTCTCCACATCCCCATATGCCATGTCCCCACTGTCCCCGTGTCCCCCTCTCCCTGCTGTCCCGCTGTCCCGCTGTCCCCTCACCCCTGGCGGGATGCGGTAGTCCTGCAGGATGACCTCGTGCGTGGTGTACCTCTGCAGGGTCACGGCCACCGGGTGCAGCCTGCACGACACGTGCCACCGGGGGCTTTGGGGACACTCCGGGGAGGGCGGTGTGACTTCCTCCCCTGAGCGGCCCCTCCTCACCGGACCCCCTCCTCCTCCTCCTCACCTGAGCAGCCCCTCCTCCTCACCTGAGCTCCTCCTCCTCCTCCTCACCTGAGTGTCTCCTTGATGGCGGCTTTGAGCAGCCGTGTGGATTTCAGCATCTTCTCACGGTCACCGCCCGCCTCGCGCTTGGCTGCCAGGACCTCTGCCCGCAGCTGCTCCTGCACGCCCGGGGCCCGCGCCAGCTCCAGCATGGCCCACTGCAGGGTCATGGACGTCTGGGGACAGACACAGGGCACACGGCTGCCAGGACCTGCTCGGTGCTGCCAGGACCTGCTCAGAGCTTCCAGGACCTGCTCAGCCCTGCCAGGACCTGCTCGGTGCTGCCAGGACCTGCTCAGAGCTGCCAGGACCTGTTCAGTGCTGTCAGGACCTCCTCAGAGCTGCCAGGACCTGCTCAGTGCTGTCAGGACCTGCTCAGAGCTGCCAGGACCTGCTTGGTGCTGCCAGGACCTGCTCAACCCTGCCAGGACCTACTCGGTGCTGCCAGGACCTGCTCAGCCCTGCCAGGACCTGCTCTGTGATGCCAGGACCTTCTCTTACCAACTTGGCACTGCCCCACCCATCACCAACCAGAACCTTCTCCCTGCCCCACCCATCACCAACCAGAACCTTCTCCCTGCCCCATTCAGGACCTTCTCCCTCCCTGTCCCACCTATCACCAACCAGGACCTTCTCCCAGCCCCACCCAGCACTTTCTCCCTGCGTGTCCCGTCCCCAGGCAGGCCGTGTCCCCAGGCCCGTACCGTGTCCAGCTCGGTGCTGTCAGGACCTGCTCAGTGCTGCCAGGATCTGCTCAGAGCTGCCAGGACCTGCTTGGTGCTGCCAGGACCTTCTCCTACCAACTTGGCACTGCCCCACCCATCACCAACCAGAACTTTCTCCCTGCCCCATTCAGGACCTTCTCCCTCCCTGTCCCACCTATCACCAACCAGGACCTTCTCCCAGCCCCACCCAGCACTTTCTCCCTGCGTGTCCCGTCCCCAGGCAGGCCGTGTCCCCAGGCCCGTACCGTGTCCACCCCTCCGGCCATCATCTCGGTGACGCTGGCGCGGATGTCGTCCAGGGGCAGCTTGTCGCGCAGGATGAGGTTGCCCAGGATGCCCATGTGCTCCTGGCTGCTCTTGCGCCGCAGCCGCAGGTCCCGGTACACGTTCTGGATGCACTGGTCCGCTGAGGGGACACGGGGACACCCCGGGGACACATCAATGTCACCGCCTTGGGAGCGGCTTCATCGTGGAGGTGAAACCTCCCAGAGGTGCCCTCGTGTGGGAAATGGATTTGTAGGAAATTTTAATATTTACACGTAAATTTTGAGGTAAGAAATGTTGGTTTAGAAACATTGTGGAAGAGGATGGATAATGCTGAGAGAGAAATTGGATCAGGAATAAGTTTTGGAGGAGGTTTTGTAAGAAAGGTTGGATCAGGAATGAGTTTTAGGGGATAGTTTTGTAAGAAAGGTTGGGTGTTTTGGAGAAATGGAACGATGGAGGATGGCTGCAGCGGGATTTATGGGGGTGGTTTGTATGGTTGGTTTTGAGGTGTCTGCGGGGTGCCGTGGGAAAGGCTGAGAGGTGAAGAAATGGTCATGGGGTGACACAGAGGTGACAGGGTGAAGTGTCCCCAGAGGTGGCAGGGTGAGGTGACAGGGTGAACTGACGGGGCGAGGTGGCAGGGCAAGGTGTCCCCAGAGGTGGCAGGGACAGGTGGCAGGGTGAGGTGGCAGGGCAAAGTGTCCCCAGAGGTGGCAGGGACAGGTGGCAGGGTGAGGTGACAGGGCAAAGTGTCCCCAGAGGTGGCAGGGACAGGTGGCAGGGCATACCCAGAGGCATCCTCAGAGGTGTTCCCATAGGTGGCAGGGCGAGCTGGCAGGGTCACATGACAGGGTGAGGTGGCAGGGCAAGGTGTCCCCAGAGGTGGCAGGGTGAGGTAGTAGGGTGAGGTGACAGGACAAGGTGGCAGGGTGAAGTGTCCCCAGGGGTGGCAGGGAGAGCTGATCCCCAGAGGTGGCAGGGACAGGTGGCAGGGTGAGGTGACAGGGCAAAGTGTCCCCAGAGGTGGCAGGGTGAGGTAGTAGGGTGAGGTGACAGGACAAGGTGGCAGGGTGAAGTGTCCCCAGGGGTGGCAGGGAGAGCTGATGGGGTGAGGTGACAGGGCAGGGTGACAGGGTGAGGCATCCCCAGAGGTGTCAGGGTGAGGTGACAGGGGGAGGTGACGGGGTGGCACTGACCCTGGTAGAAGATGGCGTCCCAGGCCTGCACGTGCTCGCGCCAGGTGCGGCTGCGCAGGCGCTGCAGCAGCGCGGGCGGCAGGTACAGCATGGGCGCCGTGGTGTGGAACATGCGCGACACGGCCTCGATGAAGCGCTGCGCCTCGGGCTGCACGAAATCCTGCAGCAAGCCCAGGCGCTCCCCGTACAGCACGTGGCACACCGCTGGGGACGGGACAGGGACAGGGACAGTCAGGGACGTGTCCCCGTGGCCAGAGGGACCTCCCTGTACAGCACGTGGCACACTGCTGGGGACGGGACAGGGACAGTCAGGGATGTGTCATTGTCATTGTCCTCATCCCCATGACCACTGGGACCTCCCTGTACAGCACATGGCACACTGCTGGGGACAGGACAGGGACAGTCATGGACATGTCATTGTCCCTGTCCCCATGGCCATGGCACCAGCCCCAGGCGCTCCCCGTACAACACATGGCACACCACTCGGGACAGGAACAGGGACAGTCAGGGACATGTCATTGTCCCTGTCCCCATGGCCATGGCCACAGGGACCACCCCCACGTGCTCCCTGTACAGCACATGGCACATGGCTGGGGATGGGGATGGGGACAGTCAGGGACATGTCCCCATGGCCACAAGGACCAGCCCCAGGCACTCCCCGTACAACACGTGGCACACTGCTGGGGACAGGGACAGTCAGGGACATGTCCCCGTGGCCAGAGGGACCTCCCTGTACAGCACGTGGCACACCACTGAGGATGGGGACAGTCAGGAACATGTCTTGTCCCTATCCCTGTCCCCATGGCCACAGGGACCAGCCCCAGGTGCTCCAAGTGACTGTGAGGGACCTGTCCTTGTCCCCAAGGCCATGGAGACCTGGCCCAGGCACTCCCACTGACCGTCAGGGACACGTCCCTGTCCCCAAGGCCACCTCCAGCCTTGCCGTGGCCATGGAGACCTGGCTTGGCCTCCTGTTTGTCCCTGAGGGGCTGGGTTTGTCACCAGCTGGTGGCCAGGAAAGGACAAAAAGCTGCTCTGCCAACAGTGTCGGGTGCTCTGGGGGACAGCCCATCTGGAGAGGGGACATCCCACCAGGAGAGGGGACATCCCACCTGGGGAGGGGCCACCCTTCTTCGCTCTCCTTTAGCCAATCCCTGAGGCCGGGCCGGGGCTGGTGGTTTTGGGGAGTTTTGAGGGGTTTGGGGGGGTTTTGGGGGGTTTGTGGGGTTTTTTGGGTTCTTTGGGGGTTTGGGAGGTTTTCTTGGGTTTCGGGGGTTTTTTGGGGTTTGGGGGGTTTGAGGTTTTTTAGGGGGGGATTGGACTTTTTTTTGGGTTTTTGGTTTCTTTGAGGTTTCTTGGGGGGGTTGGGGGTTTTTTGGGGGGAGTTTTGGTGTTTTGGGGGTTTTTAGGAGTCTTTGGGGGGCTTTGGGTTTTTTTTGTGTTTGGGTGTTTTGGGGTTCTTTTGGGTTTTGGGGTGTTTGTCACACTCAAGGGCGAAGCGGAACAGCTCCTGGCTGAAGTCTCCCGTCCAGCAGCCGCGGCCGCTCTGCCGCGCCTGGGCCCGCGCGCGCCGCACGAAGTCCTCGCCCACGGCGCTGAGCAGCGGCACGAAGCCGGGCACGGCCGCGGGGGCCAGCGCCTCCTTGTTGAGCAGCAGCCGGTCCGAGCGCCACGCCTCGCCCGTCCTGCCCCGGGGACACGCCCGATGGCACCCCCAAAGCCCGGCCATCGTCCCCAAACCCGGCCATCGTCCCCAAAGCGCGGCCAATATCCCCAAAGCGCGGCCAACATCCCCAAAGCACGGCCAACGTCCCCAAAGCGCGGCCAACATCCCCAAAGCATGGCCAATGTCCCCAAAGCGCGGCCAATGTCCCCAAAGCACGGCCAATGTCCCCAACGCCCTCCGGCCGCGCCTGTGTCCTGCCCTGGGACTGTCACGGCAGGAGCCCAGATTTGGGGCCCCCACATCTGGGGATGTGGGGTCAGCACTCACTTGAGGAGCCCGGGTTTGGGGTCCCCACTTACTGGACGGGATTTGGGGTCTGCACTCGCTTGAGGAGCCCGGGTTTGGGGTCCCCACTCACTAGAGAGGATTTGGGGTCAGCACTCATATGAGGAACACATACTCGGGGTCTCCACTCAGTGAAGGGGATTTGGGGTCCCCAGTCACTTGAGAAGTGACAGGAGCCCAGATTTGGGGTCCCCACTCCTGGGGATTTGAGGGCGAAGCGGAACAGCTCCTGGCTGAAGTCTCCCGTCCAGCAGCCGCGGCCGCTCTGCCGCGCCTGGGCCCGCGCGCGCCGCACGAAGTCCTCGCCCACGGCGCTGAGCAGCGGCACGAAGCCGGGCACGGCCGCGGGGGCCAGCGCCTCCTTGTTGAGCAGCAGCCGGTCCGAGCGCCACGCCTCGCCCGTCCTGCCCCGGGGACACGCCCGATGGCACCCCCAAAGCCCGGCCATCGTCCCCAAACCCGGCCAATGTCCCCAAAGCGCAGCCAACGTCCCCAAAGCGCGGCCAATGTCCCCAACGCCCTCCGGCCGCGCCTGTGTCCTGCCCTGGGACTGTCACGGCAGGAGCCCAGATTTGGGGCCCCCACATCTGGGGATGTGGGGTCAGCACTCACTTGAGGAGCCCGGGTTTGGGGTCCCCACTTACTGGACGGGATTTGGGGTCTGCACTCGCTTGAGGAGCCCGGGTTTGGGGTCCCCACTCACTAGAGAGGATTTGGGGTCAGCACTCATATGAGGAACACATACTCGGGGTCTCCACTCAGTGAAGGGGATTTGGGGTCCCCAGTCACTTGAGAAGTGACAGGAGCCCAGATTTGGGGTCCCCACTCCTGGGGATTTGGGGTCCCCCTATCACTTGAGAAGCTCAGATTTGGGTTCCCACTCACTAGAGGAGCCTGGATTTGGGTTCCCACTCGCTTGAGGGCATTTTGGGGTCACCCAATGACTTGAGGGGATTTGGGGTCCCACAATCATTTGAGAAGCCCGGATTTGGGGTTCCCAGTCGCTGAAAGGCATTTGGGGTCCCCTAATCATTTGAGGAGCCTGGATTTAGAGTCAGCAATCCCTTGAGGAGCCCAGATTTAGGGTCCTCACTCGCTGGAGGGGATTTGGGGTCCCTCAATCACTTGAGGGAGTTTGGGGTTGGCACACACCTGAGGAGCCAAAATTTGGGGTTAGCACTCCCTTGAAGAGCCTGGATTTGGGGTCCCCATGCCTGGGGATTTGGGGTCCCCACTCACTTGAGAACAGATTTGGGGTCTGCACTCACTTGAGGAGCCCAGCTTTGGGGTCAGCACTCCTGGGGATTTGGGGTCCCCACTCCCTTAAGGAGCCCAGATCTGGGGTCCCCATTCACTTGAGGAGCCCGGATTTGGGGTCCCCACTCAGTGGAGGGGATTTGGGGTTCGCACTCATATAAGGAGTCCAGACTTGGGGTCTCCACTTGCTGCAGGGGATTTGGGATCCCCAATCACTTGAGTGACAGGAGCCCAGATTTGGGGTCCCTACTCACTTGATGAGTCTGGATTTGAGGTCCCCAGTTGCTTGAGGGGATTTGGGGTTCCCCAATCATTTGAGGAGCCCGGGTTTGGGGTCCCCACTCACTGGAGGGGATTTGGGGCCAGCACTCACTTGAGGAGCCTGAATTTGGGGTCTCCAGTTGCTGGAGGGGATCTGGGGTCCCCACTCACTTGAGGAGCAACAGGAGCCCAGCTTTGGGATCCCCAGTTACTTGAGGAGTGAGAGGAGCTGGGATTTGGGATCCTCACTCACTTGAGGATCATCAGGAACCTGAATTCGTGGAAACCCTTCTGGGGATTTGGGATCCCCCCTCACTGGAGGGGATTTGAGGTCCCCACTCCCTTGAGGAGCCCGGCTTTGGGGTGCCCCCGCCGGGTTTGAGCTCGGCACTCACTTGAGCAGCACGCCGTAGGGTTTGTTGCGGAAGTCGCGGTAGGCCACCCACGGGGGCACGCGGAAGCGCTCGGGCAGGGCCCCCTCGGCCTGGAACAGCGTGGCCGCGTCCCCGGGGCTGATGATGTTCACGCTCTCGTAGACACCCAGCTTCTCCCTGGGGGACCCCACAGTCAGCACCCCGCCCTGGGAATGGCCTGTCCCCATGGCAGTGTCCTGTCCTGTCCCCATGGCAATGTCCTGTCCCCATGGCAGTGTCCTGTCCTGTCCCCATGGCAATGTCCTGTCCCCATGGGAGTGTCCTGTCCCCGTGGCAATGTCCTCTCCTGTCACCAAGGCAATGTCCTGTCCTGTCCCCCTGCGAATGTCCTGTCCTGTCCCCATGGCAGTGTCCTATTCTCCTGGCAATGTCCTGTCTTGTCCCCATGGCAATGTCCTCCCCTGTCCCCCTGGCAGTGTCCTGTCCCCATGGCAGTGTCCTGTTCTGTCCCCATAGCAATGTCCTGTTCCCATGGCAATGTCCTGTCCCTGCTATCCCCAAGTCCTGCATCCACGGGGCCCTGCCCCACAGTCCCTGTCCCCTCTTGACCTTCACAGCCCTTTTCCCCTCCCTCCCCTCGGTCCCTGTCCCCTCCCTGTGCAGGTTTCCTGTCCCCTCCCAGGGCAGAGCATCTGTCCCCAGCTGCCACTGTGTCCCTGTCCCCTTCCAGGGCAGAGCATCTGTCCCCAGCTGCCACAGTGTTCCTGTCCCCTCCCAGGGCAGAGCATCTGTCCCCAAATCCCGTCCCAAGTTCCCTGTCCCCTCCCTGAGCACAGGATCTCTCCTCTCCTGACCCCCAGCCCCTGTCCCCTCAGAGGGCACAGGACCTGTCTCTGCCACCCCGCTGTCCCTGTCTCCTCCCTTCTTGTCCCTCATGGGCCAGGCTCCTCCAGCATCTCAGCCCCGGACTGGGAACATGGCCAGGCTGGGGACAGGAGGGGACACGGGAGGGGACATGGGAGGGGACACGGACAAATGGACATGGGCAGGGCACACAGAGAGGGGACACGAGCAAGGGACAAGGGAGGGGACATGGGCAGGGGACACAGGGAGGGGACAGGGGCAGAGGACAGAGCTGGGGACACAGGAAGGGGATACGGGGAGGGGACACAGCAGGGGACACGGGAAGGGACACGGGGACAGGAGAGGGGACATGGGCAGGGGACACGAGGAGAGGACACGGAGAGAGTACTGGGCAGGGGACAGGGACAGGAGACCGGGCAGGGGACACGGGAAGGGACACGGGGACAGGAGAGGGGACATGGGCAGGGGACACGAGGAGAGGACACGGAGAGAGTACTGGGCAGGGGACAGGGACAGGAGACCGGGCAGGGGACACGGGAAGATGACACAAGGAGGGGACACGGTCTGGGCACGGGGGCAGAGGTCCGGGCAGGGGACCGGGGAGGGGACACGGATGGGGGGACACGAGAGGGGCACACTAGCAGGGGACACGGGCAGGGGACATGGGCAGGAGACAGAGGCAGGGGACCGAGCAGGGGACGCGGGGAGGGGACACACGGAGGGGACACGAGGAGAGTACACGGGGAGAGGACACAGGGGGGTGGCAGGGGCAGGGTACACAGGGAGGCGACACAGGAGGGGACACGGGGAGGCGACACGGCCACCTCACCTGTAGATGGGCCCGAAGCGGCGGAAGTTGCGCGCCATGCTGAGGTGCAGGGTGCTCAGGCCGCCCTCCTGCCAGAAGCGGTACAGGTTGAGCCAGCCCGCTCGCCACTCGCCCGGCACCTGGTTAAAGGGCCGGGGAGCCGAGGGGACAGCCGAGGGGACAGCCGAGGGGACAGCCGAGGGGACTGCGCCGGCAGCCCCGCCGAGCCGGCGACACCACGCGGCTGCGGCTCGGGGACATCCCCGCAGGGCTCCGGGCTTGGTGACAGCTTGGGCGAGCATGGGGAGGGTGGCCCGGAGGGACGCGGTGGCCTCGCTCTTATGGCGAGCTCACGGAGCTGCTCCCGCCCGCCCCCCGCGGGGACAGCCCCCGCCACCGCCACCGCCACGCGCCGGGGGTGGCACCGCGCGGGCCCCGCCGGCCCCGGGACAGGTGACACGGTGGCCTTGGCAGAAAGGAGGGATGTGCCCCAAAAATGATAACGAGGCGCGGGGCGGGTCACCCCGGCCGGGGACAGCCTTGGGGGCCGCCAGCCAGGGTCACCCCGGCGGGGGGTGGCCTTGGGGACTCGGTGCCACTGCTGGGGGCGCCTCACGTGCCGGGGGGCGGGCCCGGCATTCCAGGGCTCCGTCCCAAATCCCCAAATCCTCAAGCCCAAAACCCCAAACCCAAAATCCCAAATCCCAAACCCCGAACCCCAAATCTCAAACCCCAAAATCCCAAACCCGAAATCCCAAATCCCAAACCCCAATCCCCAAATTCCAAACCCCAGACTCCCCCTGAGAGCAGGGAAGGGCTTTTGGGGTGTTCCAAGAGAGGTACGAAGCTTGTCCCTTGTCCCTTGTCCCCTGTCCCCAGGCGCGACAGTTCCCTCTGTTCCAGCCAGCGCTTGGGGCGGGGGACAATGGGGAGGGGGACACGGGGGTCCCCTCTTTGGGGTGTCCCCGCGACAGGGATGAGCAGTGGGGACGCCGAGCGGGGCTGGCGGCGGATGCGACATCGGCGACAGGCACCGGGGGGCGCGCCGGGCCCGTCAGTGCCACCGCGCGGGGACAGCGCTGTCCCCTCCCTCCTCGGAGCGCGGAGCTGTCCCCTGCCAGGCCACAGCGGCTGTCCCCTCCTGCCCCGCGGGCCCTGTCCCCTCCATCCCCATGGTCCCAGTCTCCCCTGTCTCCTCCCAGGCCCAGGATCTGTCCCCTGCTGTCCCTGTCCCTGTCCCCATTGCTGGCCCAGCCCCAAAGCCCACTGGCTGCAGCCCCACGCCTTGGGGACATGGTGGCACAGTGCCACCCCCTCCTGTCCCTCTGCACTGTCACCGTCCTGGGTGGGACCCGCTGTGTCCCCTCCTGCCACGGACACGGGGGCAGGGCCCAGGGGACACAGAGGGACACCGAGGGACACCGAGGGACATGGAGAGACACCGAGAGACACTGGGGGACACAGAGGGACACGGACGGACGCTGAGGGACATGGAGGGACACAAAGGGACACAGAGGGACACTGAGGGACACTGTGGGACGCGGAGGGACACCATGGGACACCGAGAGACACTGGGGGACACCGAGGGACACTGAGGGACACAGAGAGATGCAGAGGGACACAGAGAGACACGGAGGGACATGAAGGGACACCGGGGGACATGGAGGGACACCGAGGGACACACAGCTCCATGCCGAGCCATTGTCCCCACCCCTGACGTCACAGCCCCATCAGTGTGTCACCTCCGCACCTCCTTCCAGCCCCTTCCCGCAGGGTGGGCACACGCCAGCACCGCCCCTGTGTGTGTCCCCTCTCACACAGGTGTCCCCTCACGGGTCCTGCCCTTGTCCCCCACCCGGAGAAGTCACCGAGCCACTCCCAGAGCACGAGGGGACAGCCGTGTCCCCTGGCCCGGGGGCTCTGTCAGGAGCTGGGGGGACAGGAAGGGCTCGGGGGTGCCAAGGGACCCGCAGCGACACTTCGCCCCCAGCCCTGGTGACAGAAGCGGTGACAAAAGCGCTGCCCCGCCCCCGCAGCTCGGGAGGAGCGGGACAGATCCGCGTCACCTCCCCCGCGTGGCCTTGTCCCCAGTGCCACCCACGCCGGCCACCAGCGCGGTCCCTCCGCAGCGCTCTCGTCGCGCGGGGGAGGTGACACCGCGGGGGTTTTGTCACCTCTGGAGCGAGCGGGTGACACCAGGGCCACCCCTCCCCTCGGGAGTCACCCCCGGGGACCTCGGCACGCCCCGCTGCAGCGGCACGCGGGGATTTGGGGCCGGGAAGGGATTTGGGGGCGCAGCTCCCAGCCCCGCGGGGTCTCTGCCCCCCGAGCCCATGGGATGCGATGGCATGTCCCGCAGGGGACACTCAGGGGACAGTGCCACCACCCCGGGGTGCTCGAGGCCGCCCGGGAGCAGCGCCCGGAGCTGTGGCTTCGCTGCCTGACCCCGAAACTGCACCTGCTGCACAGGGACCTCCCTGCCCCACAGAAACCCTACAGAGACCTCCCTGCCTCATAGATACCCTATAGGGACCTCTCTGCCCCACAGAAACCCTACAGAGACCCTCTGCCCCATAGATACCCTACAGGCACGCGGGGATTTGGGGCCGGGAAGGGATTTGGGGGCGCAGCTCCCAGCCCCGCGGGGTCTCTGCCCCCCGAGCCCATGGGATGCGATGGCATGTCCCGCAGGGGACACTCAGGGGACAGTGCCACCACCCCGGGGTGCCCGAGGCCGCGCGGGAGCAGCGCCTGACCCCGAAACTGCACCTGCTGCACAGGGACCTCCCTGCCCCACAGAAACCCTACAGAGACCTCCCTGCCTCATAGATACCCTATAGGGACCTCTCTGCCCCACAGAAACCCTACAGAGACCCTCTGCCCCATAGATACCCTATAGGGACCTCCCTACCCCATAGATACCCTATAAGGACCTCTCTGCCCCACAGAAACCCTATAAGGGATTTCTCTGTGGGTCCCTGTCCCATAGAGACCTCCCTGCCCCATAGAAAACCCTATAGGGACCTCTCTGCCCCATAGAGACCCCCCCCATCCTAAAGGGACACCCCTGCCCCATAAATCCTACAGAAGGACCCTCCTGTCCCACAAAGTCTCCTCTGCCCTATCGAGGGACCCCCCCGCCCCACAGGGTCCCTCTGGGGGTCCATCCCCCCGCGGTTCCCCTCTGGATTTGAGGGATTTCCCCCCAATTTCTTCTCTTCCCCGCAGGGTTTTCATCCCGGGCTCCCCCCCCCGCTCTCCCCGAGTGGATCCGGGAAAATCCCGGTGGTGAAATCTCGCCCAGAACCCCCCGGGACTCGAATTCTGGCGGGGAAAATTCTTTTTTTGTCACAATCGTGTTGAAAATGAAACGTTTGGCTGACAAACGCACCCTGGAGGGTTTTCCCTGGCACGGGAGGAAGGCTCACCATCCTCCTCAGCATCCCTCAGGGATTTGGGGATGCTCGAGACCCAGAGGGGGGGTCCAGGATCGGCTTTGATGTGAAACTGGAATTTAAAAAATGAGGGGTTTTATTCCCTTCCTCCTCCGTTAAAACGAATTTCTGCTCGATGCTCGAGACCCAGAGTGGGGGTCCAGGATCGGCTTTGATGTGAAACTGGAATTTAAAAAATGAGGGTTTTTATTCCCTTCCTCCGTTAAAAGGAATTTCTGCTTGCTCATTTACTGCCAGGCTTCAAAGCTGCCAGGGGGATTGGGGCATCCCATCCCATGGGGGAAGGAGGAGGAGGAGGAGGAGGAAGAGGAAGAGGCTGGTGTGGGATCATCCCGAGTTTAACTTCCCCCGGTTTCTCCCGGGCCATCTCATTTCCCCTAAAGTGCCGCATTTCCCGCTCAGACCCCTCCCCATGCTCCGCCCAGCCCTTGTCCCGCCTGGATCCCCCTCGGGTCCCACCTGGATCCCTCTCAGATCCCGCCTGGATCCCCCTCAGATCCCACCTGGATCCCCCTCAGGTCCCACCTCGGATCCCTCTCAGATCCTCCTGGATCCCCCTCTCAGATCCCGCCTGGATCCCCCTCAGATCCCTCAGTCCTCCTCTCAGATCCCACCTGGATCCCCTTTGGATCCCACCTGGATCACTCCCCATCCCAGCCCTGGATCCCCCTCGGGTCCCACTCGGATCCCTCTCAGATCCCGCCTGGATCCCCCTCTCAGATCCCGCCTGGATACCCCTCAGGTCCCACCTCGGATCCCTCTCAGATCCTCCTGGATCCCCCTCTCGGGTCCCACCTGGATCCCCCTCAGATTCCTCAGTCCTCCTCTCAGATCCCACCTAGATCCTCCTTGGATCCCACTTGGATCACTCCCCATCTCTGGACCCCGGGAAAGCAGAGGGACAGACAGACAGACAGACCCCGGGTTAAACCTCGGGATCCTCGGGGAAAAACGGGGAGCACGGTAGCCAAAAATCCCCCAAAGCGGAGCCGCCGCATCCCGGGCTGGGAAAAGCGGCTGGGCAGGGCTGAGGCAGCCGGGAGCGAGCCGGGAGCGCCGCAGGGATCCGGGACCCCCACCCTTGGAATGCCGCAAATGGATTTTAAGTGAAGGCGTGGCCGGGATGCAGCAGCGCCTCTCCATCCCTGCAATCCCGGCTCCGGGGGATCCCGATCTTAGCAGGAAAGGATTCCCGGGGTGTCCCAATCCATCCGTGGGGATACAGGATGGTCCTGCATGGCAAATCCTCCTCCTGGAGCAGCCCCCGGGCTGGAATAGCCCCAAAAACGACCCTGGGGTAAAAACCCAAACGTTCCTGGTGGTTTTTGTTTGAAGCGTGTGGAATAGCGTCACTGCCATATTTTCTGAAAAATCCCTTCGCCAGGATTTCTCTCCTGGGAAGCTGAGAAGCCTCAGAGAAAAATGACAACAGTAATTATCTGATTTGCTTCTCCTGCGTTTTGCTGCTGTGGAATGTGTTTGGACATTGTTTACCAACAAGTGCATGCTTGATTGGTTTCACCTCCTGAGAAGCTGAGAAGCCTCAGAGAAAAATGACAACAGTAATTATCTGATTTGCTTCTCCTGCGTTTTGCTGCTGTGGAATGTGTTTGGACATTGTTTACCAACAGGTGCATGCTTGATTGGTTTCAAGTTAATTGTTTTGACTTAATGACCACTCACGGTCGGGCTGTGTCGGACTCTGAGGAGTCAGTCACGAGTTTCCATCATCATTCTTGTTAAACCTTCTGATGTATCCTTTTCTCTGTATAGTTTAGTATAGTTTGGTACAGCATCCTTTTAATATAACATAACACCATAAAATAATCAATCAGCCTTCTGAGATCATGGAGTCAGATTCATCTCTTCCCTCGTCCTGGGGACCCTCACAAAACCACAGAACAGCCCCAAAAATGGCCCTGGGGTTAAAACCCCAAACGCTCCTGGTGGTTTTGTTCGTCGCTGCTCCGCCTGTGCCAGGAAAAGCCTGGAAAAGCTGCTGGAATGGCTGACCCATGCGCTGGAGCTTCCCGGGAGAGCTCACATCCCAGAATAACCCCCGGGACAACGAGGTGACAGCGCGGGGACATCTCGGCTCCCCCCGGGCAGCCGCAGGCCACAACAAATCCCGGGTTTTGGCTGGCTGGATTTCAGGAAGCAGCGGAGCGTGTCCCGGGATAAAACACACCCGCAGGGCTCGGCCGGCGCTGCTTTCCCCGGGGATTTCGGCAATAAAAGCTCCGCGGTTTGTCCTGGCTGGCTTGTCCTGCCAGCCCCTCCTGTGTCGCTGTCACCCGGGGCCTCCCGCTTGTCCCCGCGCTGCTCGCACCCCCGCTCTCCGCCGGGTTTTTGGGCAAGGAAAGGGATTTTGGGCGGCCAAACTGGAATTCTGGCTCCCTGCGCCCATTCCCACCCATTCCAGGGTGGGAATTCTTGAGCGTCACCTTCGTGCGCTGCTCCTGAGCCTCTTTCCCGGGATTTTGGAGCTTTGGGGTCCCACCGGTGGAGCTGGGAGTGGGAAGAGCTCCGAGTCCGTGCGCTGCACCCAAAATTCCCCCCGGGCTCTGGGCTCCTCGGCGTTCCCACCCCACGGGGCTGCCAAAATTCCCGCTCCCGGTTCGGGAATGGCCCGTTCCCGGCTCCTGCCTCCTGCCTTCCCGCACGCCGCGGGTGCCAGCGGGAATTCTGTGCCAAGGAGGGATGGAGGCAGGGAAAGGTTTCGCTTTCGGCTGCCAAACCTCGCCCCCGTGAGGAGCGGGGACGGTCGGGTCCCCTCAGTGCCACCCCCGTGTCCCCAGCGCTGTGCGTCACTGCAGTCCCGAGGTGCAGCTCATTCACCCATCCCGAAATATTTCCCCGGCAGGAGCATCGGGAATAGCCGGGCACGGACCGGGACGAGCCCCGAGCCGGCTCTGCCTTTCTGCCGGGGCCGCTTGGAGTGGGAAGAGCTCCGAGTCCGTGCGCTGCACCCAAAATTACCCCCGGGCTCTGGGCTCCTCGGCGTTCCCACCCCACTGGGCTGCCAAAATTCCAGCTCCCGGCTCGGGAATGGCCCGTTCCCGGCTCCTGCCTCCTGCCTTCCCGCACGCCGCGGGTGCCAGCGGGAATTCTGTGCCAAGGAGGGATGGAGGCAGGGAAAGGTTTCGCTTTCGGCTGCCAAACCTCGCCCCCGTGAGGAGCGGGGACGGTCGGGTCCCCTCAGTGCCACCCCCGTGTCCCCAGCGCTGTGCGTCACTGCAGTCCCGAGGTGCAGCTCATTCACCCATCCCGAAATATTTCCCCGGCAGGAGCATCGGGAATAGCCGGGCACGGACCGGGACGAGCCCCGAGCCGGCCCTGCCTTGCTGCTGGAGGCTTCGTTCGCTTCTGCCTCTTTTAGCACCTTCCAAAATCCTGAATTACCGTTCCTCGCCTCCCCCCAGCTCCAGCCCACCCCTTTTTCCCTCACAGCACCGACCACCAGCTCGCTTTTCCCAAAAATCCCGAGCATCCCAGGCAGGAGGAGCGGGGATGGCTCCACACCACGAACCCCGCCGCTATTCCCTCCCCTCCCTGCCCAGGGCTGCTGCTCACTCCCTCCTTTGGGATTTCCAGCGGGAATTTGCTGCTGGCCCGAAACAGGAGCAGCAAACCCGGAGCTGGAGAGAGCAGGACACGGAAAAGGTCAGGGGAAATCCCGGCCCCATCATTCCCAGTGAGAACCGCGGCGCTCTCCTGCCTTTCTTCCACTCTTTATTCCAACCATCCGCTTTGGTTACAGGTCTGAAAGGGTTGGGGGGATTTTTTTTGGTAGCTGTTGTGGTGGGTTTTTAAAATTTTCCTCTCCTGTGATCCGCCCCCGCCTGCTGTAATATTATAAAATCCTACAAGACAGAAACGAGCAGTCGATATAATAAATATCTGTTAGTCCACAAAGTTAAAGTGCTTTGAGAAGGGCTGTGAGAAGCTCTGTCCTGGGCTGGGCATGGGGAACATCTCGGGGATGTAGTGCAGTAGGAAGCTCTGGCCCGCTGCCCGTGGCCCCTCGGGCTCTCCCGAGCCGGGACAGGCATTGGAAGCACGGCAAGGGTGTCCCCTGGGTGTCCCCGCCCAGGGCCGGGCCGCTCCGGGCTGGGCAAGGTTGGGACAAGGAGCGGGATCCCCCTTTGCAGGGAGAAAATCCCGATTTTCACAGTTTAGTCTCGCTCCGAGACCTCCGAAAGCGCGGGGGAAGCGAAGGCCGGGCCTGCCCCGGGGGACAGGGACAGAGGCGGGGACAGGCGCAGCCCCCCCGCTGCCCTGAGATCCGCGGCCGCTTTCCCTGAGGACGCCCGGGACAGGGTGGGAGCGGGCTCGGCCCCGCTGCGATGCCCCTCAGCTGCCTGCAGAGGATTTGTGCGTCTCCAGCGTCTCCCCAGCGCCCCCCGCTCCGCTCCGGGCTCTGCTCCCACCTCCCCTTCCCGTCCCCACACCCCAAATCCAGTCACCTTCCGAGGCTTTTCCATGCAAATTCCCACGCGGCGGCGCCGATTCCCGACCTCCCTCCCACACCAAAAAACAACGAACCGAGCCCCCCTCAGGCCTCCGAGCCCCCCGGAGCAGGAGGGGACTCGCCGGGGGTGTCCCAGCCGCTGCCAACCCCAGCATCACCCCCCAAAACCTCGGGAGGCAGCGGCCCCCGCCGGCATCCCGCAGTCCGGAGGCCGAGGGCCGGCTCCTCCTCCTCCTCATCTTCATCACATGCAAGGAGCGGCCTCGCCCTGAGCATCAGCGCATGCATGGCTGGCCAGCGGGGCCGCCACCGTGTCACACCCTCCTCCCGCGGCTCCGCCAGCGAGGCCGGCCGTGAGGAAGGCGAGCGGCTCCAGGTCCACGGAGCCGCAGAAACCACCGCGGCAGCGGGCAGGGCGAGCGGGACGGCGTCAGTGGAAGAGCTCGGCCAGGGCCACCACGAGCAGCAGCTGGAGCCACGAGGCCAGCGTGGCCGGAGCGCGGCCGCGCTGCCACAGGAAGCGCTGGCGGTCCAGCAGGCGCTCCTTGACCAGCGCCTGGCGGAAGCCGTCCTCCTCGGACACGCAGACGTAGTGGCCGTAGTGCTCGCGCCGCACGCTGGGGATGAAGTGGAAGCAGTCGTGCTGCGGGTGCGAGGTGTTGCAGCTCTTGATGAGCACGTCCTCGTGGTACCAGTTGTAGGTGGCGTAGTGGGACTCGATGGAGCAGTTGAGGTAGTAGCGGGACAGGGGCATCACCGAGATGTTCCGGAAGTCGTCTGCGGGGACACGGGGGTGAGGTTGAGTTAGTTGGGAGCAGTCTGGGTTTTAGTGGGGTGGAGGAAGCCTCAGAGGTGGCTTCTGAGAGAGAACTCCTTGAAACTTCTGGTCTGCCCTGTTATTCCTGCTCCCATGTTTCTGCCTGAGAGCCCCTTAATTTCAAAATTATATTAATAAATTGGAGGGATGGGGCTTTCCATTTTCCATTTCAGGGGAGGCTCCTGCCTTCCTTAGCAGACACCTGGCTTTCAAACCAAGACAGACGACCTGTCCAGACTCATCAAAACCCATCCAAATCCCTCCAAACCCATCAAAACTCATCCAAACCCGTCCAAACCCATCCAAACCAACCCAAACCCATCCAAACTCACCCAAATTCATCCAAACCCATCCAAGCCTGTCCAAACTCATCCAAACCTGCCCAAACCTATCCAAACCCATCCAAACTCATCCAAACCCTCCCAAACCCATCCAAACCTATCCAAACCCTCCCAAACACATCCAAACTCGTCCAAACCCATCCAAACTCATCCAAATCCCTCCAAACCCATCCAAACCCATCCAAACCCATCCAAAGCCTGGAGAATCCAACAATTCCTTCCCCAGCTACAACATCTCCATGTACCTTCCTTGACATCACCCCTCTGGCAGCTTCCTCGCCATGAGTCCAAGTTCAGGTTCTGGAGCACATCCCTGGGGGATGGGAATGGGAATAAGCACCAAGAGAATTTTGGGAAGCGGCAGTTCAGGGATGTGAATCCGCCACATCAGTGGGATGAGCGGGAATCTCCCCCTCCCATCTCAATTTCAGAAGGTTGGAGATGACCAATGTGAGACCCAGCAGCAAGGAGAGGGGATGGGTGCCCAAAACCCTTCAATAGAGGGATGGATCGACACAGAACATTCACAGTTTTGGGAAAATGTGTTTGGGTGCCCAAAACCCTTCAAGGGAGTGATGAATCTGCGCAGAGCACCCCACAATTTCTGGGAGAGGGGTGGGGTGCCCAAAACCCTTCAAGGGACAGATGGATCCATACAGAGCACCCCAAACTCTTGGGGAGAGGGATTGGGTGCCCAAAACCATCTAAGGGAGGGAGGGATCTATGGAGAGAACCCCAAAGTTTCAGGGAGAAGAGCTGGGTGCCCAAAACCCTTCAAGGGAGGGATGGATCCACACAGAGCACCCCAAACCTTTGCAGACAGCGCATCCACCCCAAAGCCACTCGCGCACTCAGCCCAGGAGGGGAATGCTGGGGGTGTGGGTGTTTTTCAGGTGGGATTGGGGTGGGATTGGGGTGGGAGTGGCCCCCACGCACCGGCTGAGGGCCAGCGAGAGGCAGGAGCCGTTGGCCCAGCCGCAGTAGGGGTCCCTGGCCAGCACGCAGCTGTGGCAGTTGTTGCGGTAGGCGCCGCACATGTCCATGGGCAGCTCCAGGACGCGGCTGCTGGAGCCCACGTAGAGCACGGCCTGCCGGAGGAGAGCACAGGAACTGTCATTCCGTGTCCCAGGGAAGGTCAGGAAGGAGCTGGAGCTGCTGGAGGGAGGCCAAGGAGATGTGCCCCTGGATCCCTGGAAGTGCCCAAGGCCAGGGTGGCTACTGGAGCTTGGAGCAGCCACAGCTGCTGGGATAGTGGAAGGTGGGACTGGATGATCATTAAAGGTCATAGGGTGATCATTAAAGTGATCACTGAAGGTCATAGAGTCATCATAGGATGGTCATTAAAGGTCCCTTCCAACCCAAATAGTTCCATGACTTCACTCCCAGACCCTGGGGCTGGCACTGACCCATCCATACCTCACCCACCCCGTTCTCCCACCCCCAGAGCAGGGACCCACCCTGGCGTGGTCCAGGATCATGGCCTGGATGGGATCCTTGTTGGGGAACACCTGGATCTCCACGATGTTCTGCACCCCGTCTGGCAGCTCCACCACCTTGTGGATGGACCCCTTGTCTGGGGAGAGAGAGGGCACAGCCCTGGTGAGGCACCCTGAGAGTGGTGACGGTGCCAGGAGGTGCCTGCCTGCACCCGACACCCAGCGAGGGCAGGAGCAGCACCCCGAGGGAACTGGGCTGGGAATCCTCGTGCTTCCCCCTTCCCAAAGGGATCCCTTCTCCCCCCTCAGCCAGGGGGAGGGGAAGCCCAGCTCATGCAGGACCTCCTAGGTGACTCCATGTCCATCCCACAGCCCTTCCTGTTGGATCAGGCTGCCCAGGGGGACCCTGCTGGGCATTGGCTGCATTTAGACCCAGGATCCTGCAAATCCTCCATTGCTCTGTCCCTCTGTCTCTCTGTTTCACCCTATTTCAACTCTATTGCTCTGTTTCTCTCTCTATTTCTTTGTTTCTCTCTAACTCTGTTTCTCTGTTCCTGTATTTCTCTGTTTCTCTCCATTTATTGCTCTGTTTCTCTTTCTATTTCTCTGTTTCTCTTTAACTGTGTTTCTGTTTCTCTATCTCTTGCTCTGTTTCTCTATTTCTGTATTTCTCAGTTTCTCTCTAACTGTCTCTATTTCCCTGTTTCTAACTCTCTTGCTCAGTTTCTCTTTATTTCTCTCTATTTCTCTCTAACTGTAAAATCACAAACCCATCACTCGTGGGCCCCAATCCAACCCCAGCCACCCACTGAGAGCCGGCTGCACCTTCTCCATCACAAAACCAGGATTTTAAACCCCTGCAGGTCCCTCCACGAGTGCCAGGGAACACATCCCACGGATGGGAGGGACCAGGACAGCTCGGGAAGCACCAAAAAACGACGGAGCTGCTCTTTGGGGAAGGATTTCTGCCCCCCAGCACGAACCGTGCCCGCCTCCCCCGTGCCTGGGACGCTGCCCGGAGCCCGGCTGTGCCCACACAGCCAGCCTGGCAGCGATCAGCTGTTCCCGAAATTTGGCAGCTCGCTGCTGCCTGACGAGCATATGCCAGGCTGGGAAGGCAGCCCTGCCCGCGGGGAAGGTCCCCTGGCTCTGTCCCCGCACCTGTGGCCAGGTAGAGGACGTTGTAGCGCTGCCCGTCGCCCGCGGCCACCTCGTGCACGCCGATTTTCTGGTAGCGGTGCTTGTTGTGGAACAGGGGGCTCCTGGAGGGGGACAGCGGCTCCACCCGCTCCTCCACCTCGGGGTGGCTGTCCGCGATCTTGAAGGTCTCGCTCGGCGTGTGCTGCCCCGAGGGGACGCACTGCGGCAGAGGGGACAGAAGGGGACAAAAGGCACCGGAGTCAGAGGCGGGTGGAGCGCTGAGGACGGCGGGGGAAGGGGACAGCTCTGCCCCGCGGGTGTTGTCACTGTGCCCGTGCCAGGTGCCCTCTGAGATCCTCTGTCCCCGTGCTTTCCATGAAGGGATCGGACCTTTTCCAGCCTCCCTCCGTTCCCAGCTCCTCCCTCGCTCCGTGTCCCCTCCCCGGGCCTCCCGCGGGGCAGCTCCTGTCCCTCCCTCACCTGGCCAGGTTTGACCTCCGGGGTGGGGCCGTTGTAGCCTTTGAGCCGCGATGTCCTGAACACGTTGTCGATGTCCCCGAAGGAGTAGACGCAGACGGCAGAGCTTCCCCTGAGGGGACAACGACAGGGTCAGGGGGGACACCGGGCTGTGCCCATCGCCGTGCTCACTCCAGCTGTTTTCCAGAGGGAAAAGAGGGCTGGAAGGGAGGATTTGGGCCAGGGCCCCTCACCAGGTGTTGGTGAAGAGCCCGTAGACCTTGGAGCGCCGCCAGTCGCCCGCAGGGACGAAGAAGACGTCCTGCAGCCAGTTGAAGTTGCCCTTGGTGACGGGGTCCACGCAGATCAGGGTGGCCTTGAGGAACGTGGTCCACTTGGAGGCTGAGAGGGAGCTGGTTCCTCCCCTGTCCTCCTGGGGGCAGGGACAGCGAGGAGGGAGTCAGGGTTTGGGGGAAACACCCCAAAATGCCCATCCTGATGGGGAACCATGGGATGCTGCCACAATCCTGTTCCTGCCATCCCAGTGAGACAGAGCGGGGAATTCTCTCCCTTATGAGGCCAAAGGACGAGGCAGTGCCCCACTCAGAGGAGCCAAACCAAGACTGGGTAAGCCCAGGGGAGCTGGCACATCCCCTCTCCCCTCTGGAGCTGTCCTGGCTGCCACTCCAGCCTGTCCCCAAGGTACCTTACACAGCTGGGCCACCCGTGAGATGTTCCGAGGCGCCTCGGGGCTCTTGTCCGGGTTGTCCTCGCGGAAGAAGTAATAAATCTTGTCCTGGTGAGGCTCCTCATGCCTCAGCGTGGTGGCTTTGACAAACTGAGGGTCTGGGGAGACAAGGGACAGAGCTTGGACCTGATTTCATCTGGGGAGCCAGCGGTGGGGACAGGGCAGGGAGTGGGACATGGCTGTGGCCCAGGGAAAGGACAGATCTCAGCCCAGGCTGCCCCTCCTTGGGAAGGCTGAGCTAGAACTGAGATGAGACTGAGCTCAAGAATAAAGCAGGGATATATTACAAGGATCTCCTCAATGGATCCACCTTGGGCAGCACAAGAGCCCAGCCAGGGCTACATCCAAGATAAACCAAAATGGACAACCAAGGTCTCTCACTTTTATAAGTTCTGCTCCATTTGCATATTGCAGTTAATTGTCCAATTACAGTTTTAGATTATGAAATCCCATCCTTCTTGTTTTTCTATCTTCATTCCACTGTTTTTTATGCCATTGGGGCTGAGATTTGGATCATTTGTCCTTGGTGCCCAGCTAGAGCAGGAATTGTTTTGTCTCCCTGCTCTGTGCAGAGAGCTCACCATCCCCTAACACGAAGCCCAGACCCACACATTAAATCTGAAAAGTATATAAGCTAAACCTGAGGCATCGGTGCCACCTTCGCAGTGCCTCCTGCCTGACTGCATGGACTCATTCCCTGCAGGGAACAACCCCCTGGAGCCTGGGGAAGCCTTGGCAGCCACAGAACCCCAAGTCCCTCCTGGCTCTGGGAGCTATTGTGGGAAGGAAGGCTCCCTAAGGAGGAGCAATCGTGCTGTGTGTTGGGAAAACTCCGTAACACCATTCCTGTTAATGCACCCCTGGGTCGTTCTGAGATCCTGAGCTGATAGTTTCCATGGCAGGGAATCTCCAGGGATCAGAGTCTTGCTGTTCCCACAGCAGGGAATGTCCTGGGATCAAAGCCCTGCTATTCCCATGTCAGGGAATGTCCCAGGATCATGCTGGCAGCCCTGGGGCTCTCAGGTCTGGTTTGGTTTCCCCCTCCCTGTTTTATCCCGCTGCCATTTTAGTTCTGTTTTTTATCTCAATAATCCCCCCCGGAAGCCACCACAGCAGCCACCACAAGCCCAGGGAAGTGGAGCAGGGTCCTTTCCCCATGTCCCCTCCCTGTCCCTGCCCTGGGTTTGGCCCTGGCTGAGGTTTGCCCAGGGCCCCTGCCCGCACTGGAAGTTGCCCAACGCTGTGGGGCAGCTGCCGGGCATTTTGCACAACCCAATTTCCTTCCACCCTGCAGGAGGGACTCGCCAGCCTCATTTCCCCATGCCCCAAGGACAGGGAAGTCACTTTTGTGCTGGTTTGGGACAGCGGTCAGGGGAAGCAGACAGCTGGCTCCCTCCTGGCGGGCACTGAGGGCACCCGATGTGTCGGATTAAGCTTAGGGGGCACAGCTGCACCACAAACTGGAGTTTGTGTACACAGCGTGATGGAGAGCAACTCTTAACTGTGGATCACCCTCAGGACAAAATTCCATTGCCAAAGAACCAAGAATTTCCGATTCTTGAGGTTCAGAAGGTGCTTTAAGAAGATCAGGGACCTAATGACACCAATTAGTTATGGGATTGGTATCGTTGGCAGCCTCACACCAATAATTGCCACCATTGGGTATTGGCCACTCCTTGGCTGGCACTGGCACATCAAACAGGTCACAAAGGGTTTGTTTGGGATCAAATTGGTCAAACATTTGGTGTCTGAGCCTGCAGACTTGGCTAAAGCAACCCAAACACTCCTTTTTGATGGATCTACAGCCTTATCTGCACTGCAAAAGCAAGCAAAGCAAAACCAACGAGTTTTGCTTAATCCGACACTGATGAGCCCCCACAAGAAGCTCTGGAGCTTCTCCTGTCCCCTGCCAGCTGTGGGGGGGCAGAGTCCAGTGGGGATCCCCCCAGTGGGAATGTCCCCCTGCCGGGATTGTCCCCCCCGTGGGAATGTCCTCACTCACTCTGCATCACAGTGTCACTGGTGTAGAGCTCTCCCCCACCCCTCACACGGCGGAATCGAGGGATCTTCCCATTCTGCTGGCTCTTCTTGATGGTGGAGTAGATGTCTTGGCCTGTGGGACACAAGGGAGTGGGAAGAGGATGAGGAGAGAAAGCAGCCAGGACTTCCTGGGCATCACAGGGATGGTGGGTGTGGAACAGGAATCCCAGTCCTGACACCCAGTCCTTGAAGGGTGACAGGGACAGATTCTTGGAAGGATCCTCATCTGTCCCCACAGCAGGCCTGGAGCTGTGGGATCACTGCAGACCCTCCTTCCAAGGTCCACCCCAACCCAAAGCATTCCTGATTCAGGTCCCTCCTACCCAGGTCCCTCCTGACCCAAAGCATTCCTGATTCAGGTCCCTCCTCCCGAGGTTGCTCCCTACCCAAAACATTCCTAATTTAGGTCCCTCCTTCCCAGGTCCCTTCTGACCCAAAGCATTCCCAAAGCATTCCTGATTCAGGTCCCTCCTTCCTAGGTCCCTCCCCACCCAAAGCATTCCTGATTCAGGTTCCTCCCCCCCCAAAGCATTCCTGATTCAGGCCCTCCTGACCCAAGGCATTCCTGATTTTCAGTGTTCCTCCCAAACAGAGCCCCCATCCCACGCCCCTGTGGGAATCTCCAACCTCTGTCCCAAAGGGATGTGCATTTCCATGCAAAACATGAGGAGAGCCAAAGGGACAAAGCCCTTGGAGCAGCCTCAGGGAGTTGCTGTTTGTCCCAGGAAGGCTTCAAGCATAACAAAACCACGGGAAAAAAGGAAAATGTGAAAATATCCCACATACCATCAACAACGACGAGGGTGTTGGAGTCAGGGGTGAAGGGAGCGATCCCTCTCCCATCCCAAGGCGAGCTCTCCTTCCTCTGTGTCTGGGGAAGGACAAAAGGGATCCTGAGTGGGGTCAGGCCAGGTTTTCCCCACCCAGGATGGGGGAAGGGTCCGTACCACGTTCCAGCAGGTGGGAGCGCAGGCGCCGGTCCCGCACACCAAGAGCCCGTCCCCGTACTGCTCCACCAGGGTCAGGTAATTCCGGCTGTCCTCCTGCCAGGGGAGAGGAGCCTGCCAATGGCACAGAGCCCCCAGCACCACACCAGTCCCCAGATCCTTCCTGGGTTTTCCCAGATCTCCTCGTCCAGAGGGAGCTCATGAGGAGCTCGCACAGCTCATTCAACCAAATACTCCAGCCCTCCCCATCCCACTGTTCCCTCTTCAACCCAAATCCTCCCCATCCCATTATTCCTTCAACCCAAATCTTCCCCATCCTGCTGTTCCCTCCTCAACCCAAATCCTCCAGCCCATGCCACCCCACTGTTCCCTCACAGGTGGGACCTACCAGATTCCCAGAGGACACGCACTGGCCTTCATTTTTCACCGGGAACTCTTCCTAGGATAAGAGAGGGAAACGTTTCCATTCCTGCTCTCCCAATGCCACCAGGCGTGGGCTCAGTGCATCACAAGGTCACCTAAACCCACGAAGTGTCCTTGTTCCCCACCCCTGGTGCCTGAAATCCCGCAGGAAGGCCGGGCTGGATGCCAGTGACGGAATCTGAGCATTGCTGCTCTCAATTCAGAAAGGATCCCTGGCTGGAAATATCCAGCGTGGATCCAGAAAGGATCCCTGACTGAAAAAATCCAGGGTGGATCCAGAAAGTATCACTGTCTGGAAATATTTGGGATGGATCCAGAAAGGGTCTAAAGCTGGAAACATCCAGGGTGGATCCAAAAAGGATCCCCAGGCTGGAAACATTTGGGATGGATCCAGAAAGGATCGCTGGATGGGGATATCCAGGATGGATCCAGAAAGGATCCCCAACAGGAAATATCCAGGATAGATCCAGAAAGGATCCCTGGCTGGAAATACCTGGGATGGATCCACAAAGGATCCCTGGTTAGGAAGATCCAGCATGCATCCAGAAAATATCCCCAGCTGGAAATATCCAGCATGGATCCAGAAAGGACCCCAGCCTGGAAATGTCCAGGATGAATCCAGGAAAGATCCCTGGCTGGAAACACCCTCTGTGCGGAGAAGTGAGAGCCTCAAAGGGATCCCACCCAAGGTAAAACCCACCTGTGGACAACACGGGAGATTTAACCCTAATCCTAACCCTAACCCTAAACCTAACCCTCATGCTAGCCCCAAACCTAACCCCGACCCCAGCCCTAACCCTAACCCATTCTTTCCTGCTGGGTTTTTGTTCCCTGGCAGGATGGAGCTGGCTGGGAAGAGACCAGGCTCATCCAGGCCCGGAATGATGGCCAGGAGATGGATCCCGGAGACTTTTTGTGGGGTTTTGCTGCCAAACCGGTTAGCGGCGCCTCCTCACCGTGTAGTTCTCACGCGTTGCAAAGTCGTAGTAGTAGAGCCTCCCCTCGCCCCCGACGTAGATGGAGGAGGTGTTTTCCTGGTGGAAGAACACCGGAAACCTCTCCCTCCGTGGGAACACATACTCCTTGGCACCTGGGAAGGGCACACACCTCAGGGAGCTGCTCTGGGGGCACCCGCGGATCCCATCCCTGCCCGTGCCCTTGTCTGTCCTTCAGGAGGAAAGGAAGAACCTGCCCAGGAGGATGGACAGGGTTTGGATCTCCAGGAGGGATGGACAGGGTTGGGACCCCAGGAGGGATGGACAGGGTTTGGATCTCCAGGAGGGATGGACAGGGTTTGGATCTCAGGAGGATGGACAGGGTTTGGATCTCCAGGAGGATGGACAGGGTTGGGATCCCAGGAGGGATGGACAGGGTTTGGATCTCAGGAGGATGGACAGGGTTTGGATCTCCAGGAGGATGGACAGGGTGTGGATCCCAGGCCAGAGCCCAGGTATGACAGGAGAAACATTCACCCAAAGCCACCACCCCCAGGCTCCGTGTCCCAGACAGGAACAAAAAGTGGCAGCCAGCCCTCAGATGTCCCAGCTGGCAGCAGATCCGTCTGTCTGCCCCTCTGCCCTTCCTCTTTCACATCCCACCTTCTCCAGCCCCCCTTCCCTACAAACCCGCTCCATTCCCGCTGCGTGTCCAGCTGGGCTGGGCGAGGCCGGCCCTGCTCCTCCCCTGGGATCCCAAAAACCGAGGTGTTCCCGGGGATCGCTCCGGGGCTCAGGGCTGCCCTCTGCCCGGCGCTCCGAGCTCGCCATTCCCGCTTTTCCTTTTCCCAAAGACAGCGGCCTCTGCCCTGGGCAGCGCTCCCAGCGCTCGGCCAAAGGCCGGGAGCGCTGCTGGAGCTGGCAGCCGGCACCGCCGGGCAATTAATCAGCGGCGCGTGGCTCTTAATTGCCAGGGCTGGCACTCGGCACTGCCCAGCCCGGCTCTCCCTCTGCCCCGCTCAGCAAGAGGCACCCCGGAGGTCACCGGGGCGCTGAATTCCCGCTGGGTGCGGGGGGTTATTCCCACCTCCTGCGGGTCCCTCATCCCTTAAAACAAGCAGAGTTTTCTCAGCAGGGCTGGAGAAGCTGCCAGAACCGCCCAGGTTCAATTTGGGGACACAAGGAGGGGACAGTTCCCTGTGCCATTCCCCTGGGACCGTCCCTTCCTGCCCCTGTGCCCTGCCCAGCCTCCCCTGCGCCCAAAGGCTCTGGAAACCGCTGAGCCCGAGCTGGAAAAGCTGGCACAGAACCTTCCAGGCTGATTCTGCAGCCAGCAGAGGCACAATCCCCTTCACACCCTCTCTCTTCCCAAAAACCCCACTGAAGTGCCGTGACCCCATCACCAACACGCCTCGAGAGGGTCTGCCCAGACCTCACCAAACTTCACTGAGTTTGAAACCCCAGCCCCTAAATCGCTGCTAACCCAGGCAAATCTCCAAGTTTTGAGTCTGAGCTCCAAACTCAGCTCCTCCTCCTCCTCTCCCACACTTCTCTCCTGCTGCCCTGAGGCTCCTCTGGGGGCTCTTCCTGAGCTCCCCGAGCCCTGCCGAGCCGCGAGCAGAAAACAAAGCAGCCCTAAACAATCATTTGGCCGGCGCCGAGGTTGTTGTTTATCCTGCAGCTCCCCGGGGACCGCCGTGAATCAGAGCCGAGAGAGGAAACAGCTCTGCCAGCCTCCAGCGAGCCTGGGCTGGGCTCGGAGCTGGCAGCCGAGCCTCCGAGCGCTTCCAGGAGCGGCTGCTGGGATCCCTGTGCCGCTGGGGTCCCTGCAGGGCTGGTCCTAAGCCCTGTAGGGCTGGTCCTGAGTCCTGCAGAGCTGGTCCTGAGTCCTGCAGGGCTGGTCCTCAATCCTGCAAAGCTGGTTCTAAGTCCTGCTCTGCCTGCAGCAGCTTGTGTTAGGGAAGGGGCTTGGATCTTGGTGGGATGGGGGAACATCCCTGCACCCCAAGCTATGAGTCTGGGGTTTGATCCCCTTGTCCCATGGTGGGGTGGGGGAATATTCCTGCACCCCAAGCTATGAGTCTGGGATTTGAACAGCATCAAGAGATGAGAATGAGGAGGCAGAGGGCATCATCTCAGCACCATAAAAGCATGGAATTTTTGGGAATTTTTGGAAGGGACTCTAAAGTTCATCTCGTTCCACCCTGTGCCAAGGCAGGGACACCTTCCACTGTGCCAGGGTGCTCCAAGCCCCATCCAGCCTGGCTTGGACACTGCCAGGGACAGGGTCGTGTCCCATTGTGTCCCCAAAGAACGGGACATCTCTCAAAAGCTGCTTTTGACACTGGAAATAAAGGCCGTTGCCCTTGGAGGGCTTGGCCCTGCCATCACCCCTGCTCCCAAATCCATCCCCGGAGCTCCAGGGGACACAGGGCTCATTCCCAGAGCCTGGCTGACCCCTCCGAGCCCCTGTGCCCGGTGTTTGCCGCCAGCCCCGCGGCTCGGGCGGGAATCAATGGCACCACTGTCCCTGGAAATGTCCCCGCTCAGGGGCCTGAATGGGAGAAAGGGCGGCTTTGTGCTCGGCAGAGCTCCGAGCCAGAGGGGAGGGAGCGGGGACATCAAATCAGGGAGAGGGACATCCCGGAGGATGCTGGGGGGAGGGAAGGGGGCAGGGATGAGAGCCGGGAGATGCCCCGGATGCAGTGAAGATGTTATAAATTCATATTATAATATTGGTTTTTCGTAAAAAATTAATGGATTTTATGTGTGGTGCTAAAGTAACTTTGTTGTAAAGATATGGATTTCATTTCTGTTGCTCATTAAGCTCAGTGCAATGGCTGATCCCAGTGTGTTCCAGAGCCTGCTGGGATGGGACAGCACCCAGTGACACAGGGTGAGCACACCTGCACACATCTGCCAGCCAGCAGCACTCACCCTCTGAAGGCAGTGAGGGACAGGCCCAAAACTGCAGGGGATAAAAAGGGACTAAAACCACAACCAAGGAATCCACGTGATCTAAAAAGGTGGAACTGAGGAGAAACCATGCTAAACAATTCTTGGAACATGTAAATGAGTTTGGGGAAAAATTACTATGCATAAGGGTCTATGAATATGCAACAGGCGGATGTAATTAAAGTTATTTAAGGGGTATCCCTGAAGATAACAGGGGGCTCTTGGCTGATGCCACAATAACCTTTGCTCTGTGCTCCTTGTTTCCTACTGTCCTTTATTAAACTTTAAATGTGCACAGGAGTTCACTTGTGTGAATTCTCGTGTTTTTCACAGAGAGAGGGGAGCAATCCTGCTTTGCATCCAACCTTTGGTGACAGAGCAAGCGGCTCCCTGTGGGACCAAGAGCCCCTTGAGAAGCACCAGAGCATCCCAGAGCATCCCAAAGCATTCCAGAGCATCCTGGAGCATCCCAAAGCATCCCAGGGCATCCCAAAGCATCTGAGAGCATCCCAGAGCATCCTGGAACATTCCAGAGCATCCTGGAGCATCTCAGAGCATCCCAGAGCATCCTGGAGCATTCCAAAACATCCCGGAGCCGGCTGTTCCCACCCCCGGAGCAGAGGGGCAGCGTGGGCTGCAACCTCTCCCAGCAAACCCCATCTCAGCCCGCCCGGGGCTGAGTCAGCGCCGCCTTGCCTTCCCTCCCCTCGCCTCTCCTGTCCCGGCTCCAGCATTCCCGGCTGGCAGCGCCTCCCGCAGCCCAGACGCTCCTGAGTCACCGGCTCGCACCGCTCCCGGCTCCGGGGAAAAAAAGGAATTTGTGGGATTAATTTCTTTTCTGACTGCTTCTGATTGCTATGGAGTGATTTATAAATCTGTATTGCCTCACAAGAGACTGAAAATGGAATAAAAGGTTTTGAAACGCCTCCCACTTGCCCCACCTCGAAGTCAGGAAAGGGTTTAATCCAACAGGAATTCTGTGGGGATGCTGTGCTGGGGCAGAGCAGGGTGGAGGGGAGGGCTCCCAAGGGATAAAATCAGGATTTGAAATTAAGCATTTATCTGAAATAAATGGAAGTGGAAGCGGGATGGGAGCAGAACCTGGATTTTGGGAGCTGGGGTGGGCACGAGGCAGATCTTTCATTTCCTGCTCATAAATTCCTGCAAAGTGGGAATAACCTTGGAATGTGAGGTGGGAGAGCAGGGTAGGGAGTGTGACTGCTCCCTAAAATTGTCCACTCCTGGAATTGCCTCTTCCCAGGAATTGCCCTCATCTGGAATTGCCCTCTCTTTGTAATTGCCCCCTCCTGGAATTGCCCTCTCCCCGGAATTGCCCCCTCCTGTAATTGCCCTCTCCTGGAATTCCCTCTCCCTGGAATTCCCTTTCCCTGGAATTGCCCTCTCCTAAAACTGTCCTCTACCTGGAATTTCCCCCTCCTGGAATACCCTGCTCCTGGAATTGCCCCCTCCTGGAATTGCCCTGCTCCTGGAATACCCTGCTCCTGGAATTGCTCCCTCCTGGAATTGCCCCCTTCTGGAATTGCCCTGTGCCTGGAATTGCCCTTTTCTCTGTAATTCCCTCTCCCTGGAATTGCCGTCCCCTGGCACTGCCCACTCCCACACGGCCCCTCGGCTGAGCTGTGCCACCCCGAGCTCTCCTGTCCCTGTCGCAGGATGGGGACAAGCGGCCGAGCCACCAGCACGTGGCAAACCGGGATTGGCACGTGGCAAGCCGGGATTGGCACGGGGCAAACCAGGACTGGCACGAGGAAAAGCGGGATTGGCACGGGCACGGTGCCGAGCGCTGGCAGCCCAGCCGAGCCCCGCAGCCCAGGCGGTCCCCGGGAAGTGTCGCTGTGACGCGTGGCAGCGCTGTCACTCGCGGTGGCCCCGATGGCACTGCCACCTGCTCCGCTGCCCGCGCAGCCTCCAAACATTCCCCGGCTTGGATTCCTTTCCCCACCGCCGTGACACGTTCCCACCTCGATGACAGCGCGTCCGGCTGGGATCGGCGCTGGAGGCAGCAGGAAACTCTGACGGAAAGGCTGGGAATGTGGGAGTGGCCCTGGATGTCACCTGCGCCCGCATCCCGCCTGAGTCAGGGCGAGCGACCCGGGCTCTCCACAGCGATCCTGCCGCTGGGGTAGCAACCGGGAGCGCCTGGATGCTGTGACACCGATCCCTGTCCTGCTTCCAATACGGTGACACCGATCCCTGTCCCTCTCCCAGTCTGGATGTGATGACACTGATCCCTGTCCTGCTTCCAATACGGTGACACCGATCCCTGTCCCGCTCCCAGTCTGGATGTGATGACACTGATCCCTGTCCTGCTTCCAATACGGTGGCACCGATCCCTGTCCTGCTCCCAGTCTGAATATGATGTCACCGATCCCTGCCCCGTTGCCAGTCAGGATGTGATGACACCGATCCCTGTCCCAGTGCCAGGCAGGATGTGGTGACACCAATCCCTGTCCCACTTCCCACAGGATGAGTGACAGAAGCCCAGGTCCCCTTCTCCCGGGAATGTGATTCAGGGCCACTCCCTGAGACACTCGGGACTCCATCCCAGCTCCCAAACTCCGCAGTGCGGCTGGAGTTTCGTCATTCCCTCAGGCCAGGCTGGGCCAGGAGGACAATCCCTGCATTTCCCACCTTCCCAACCTCTGCCAGGGTGAGAGGGACACCCCAGAGGGCTGCCAGGGTCCCCTCTGTCCCCAGAGCAGGGCTGGATTCACCACACCACTGCCTCCCTCCTCCCAGAGCTCCAACAGGATGCCAGCAAGAAGCCAAGCTGCATTTTCTCTTTCTTTTCTTTTTTTTTTTAGACATTCTATAAATTCCCAAAATGAGGCATTTCAGGAAGAGGAAATATGTCTCCAAGGAGCTGCTGTGCTAAGTTTTCCTTCCAGCGTGACTTTGCTCAAAGGGAACAGAGTGACACGAGGGAACAGTGTGACACTGAGCGGGGGGGCACAGCGGGGGCAGGAGTGTCCCATTCCCATGGGATGGACGCCTCAGGCAGCCTGGTGGGACAGGAGTGTCCCATTCCCATGGGATGGATGGCTCAGGCAGCCTTGGCAGGCTCCTGGGACAGAGCCTGCAGCAAAGGGGTTTTTTATAGGAACAGCCTGACTGTAAATGAGGCATTTCAGAAGTTTTGGGCAGGTTTGCTCCGACCTGCCACAGAAAATTTGAAGGGTTGTGGCTGCGAGGTCCCAGCACGCTGCCACCACCATCCCACACCTCGTGAGAAGTGACACATTTCACATTTTCTGGAGGGGTTTCTGAGAAGGAGGCGAAAGGAGAAACGCAAGAGGCAAGAATTGCGTGGAGGCCACTTCCTCCCTGCTGTCCCCTCTTGTCCCCAGCCTCTGCCGGGGCTGCACCCCAGGAGCAGGGTCCTGTTCCCCCAGAGTCCCCAGGGACACCCCTCTGGAGAAGGAGAGCCTGGAAGGAAGGGCAGAGGGATCACCCCAGAGCAGCCCTGTCGTGTTTCAGGTTGCCCCGTGCCCCAACCTGAGTCATTTCTCAAAGGAAGCAGAAGCAGCAGAGCAGAAGTGACAGTGACACCTCCAGGTTTCTGTCCCATCCCCCCAGGAGCTCCCTCCGGGTCCAAATCCCACCCTGGCCCCTTTTTGCCCCCTCCAGGTTTCTATCCCATCCCCCAGGAGCTCCCTCGGGGTCCAAAGCCCACCCTGGCCCCACTTTCACCCCCTCCACGCTCCCCTCTCCTGCTCAGCTCGGAGCTGACAGGATCGTGGCCACCTGTCCCTGCTTTCCTGCTCTCCCCTGTTCCTGAAAGGAGCAGGGACCCCCAAAAACTCCTGGGGAAATCAGAGAGAAAGTTTCTGGCCGAACAAGTGAGCCATTCCCTGCTTCCCGTGGCCGGGGAACTCCCTGCCGCGGCTTTGTGTCCATCCCACCCCGAGGCTGGAACGTGGATCAGCGAGTCCTGGTGGAATTCCCGGTGTTCCATAGGCAGCCCAGCCTCTCTCGTGCCCCCGGGGCAGGGAAGGGCAGGGCCAGGCTCGCAGCGATGCCTGGGCCGGGCTTTCCCTCAGCCGCATCCCAGGAAGGAGCAGTTAAAAGGTTTTCCGAAGTGGTTTCCCATCAGCCCGGGCTGGGTAAAAGCCCTGACGGGAATTTTGCCGTTCCCTCCATCCTGCAGGAAAGGCTGCGGTTCCCAAAAGCAGGGATTGGGCCTGTGGGCTGCTTTCCTTCCCATTTTCCAGCTGGGGTAAACTCCAGCTGCTCAATCAGAACCAGCACAGGCGGGGAGATAGAGACTGGGGGGACACACAGCCCGAAAACCCCTCTAAGAGGCCGAGGAGCTGGTGGGAAATCCCAAAACACGAGATGTGAAAGCAGCCTGAGCCATCTCACACCTCTGTCTCACCCCGAGATCCCGGCAAGGCGCGGCCCCGGGGCTCATCCGGAGTTTCTCATCCCCCCCGAGCCGCTCCGGAGATGAGCAGCGATTCATCACCCGCCAACAGAGCTCCGCGTTCTCTCTTTCTCTCTTATCTCATCTCATCTCTGCCTCCCCAGCCCTTCCGAGCTCCCCTCCGAGGGAAGGGCACGGCCTTGCGGGACCACCAACATCCTCACCCAGCGGGGCTTTCCGCTCCAGCTGGGAATTCCTCCATCCCGCTTTTCCCTTGCTCCTTTCCCCCCTGTCCCTGCGTGCCCAGGGTGCCCTGGAGGGATCCCTGCCCTGCCCAGCTTTTCCCGAGCCGGGCAGACAATGGAGCCCGCTTTAGTAGGGATAATCCATCCCACAAAAGCCAGAGATCCCAATGCCCGGCAGGGCCACGCTGCAGAGCACACAAATGCACTTTTTCAGAGGCACGCTCCCGAAAGGAAATATCCTGGCACATCAACAGTTCCCGAGCTATTTCTGGGAGCTCCTTGAGGGGGAAAAATCGCTTTTGGTTTGGGAACCGAGCTGCTGGGTTTGGGATTGGGATTTGGGATCCCAAAAGCTCTTCTGGGAGCTGTGCTGCCGATATCTCTGCTCCAAGCTGGAGCTGGAATTGATCCCAAACACCCACTCAGCCAGCAACAAAAGAGACCCCTAACCTGCATCCTGCGGGGAACAAGCCCTGGATTCAAAGCCGGGGCTCCGCTCGCCCCACGCTCCGGGAACGCTGGAATTCTCCTTATTAAACATCAAACCCCCGGCTGGCGGGCTCGGCAGCAATTCCATGAATACTAACACGGCCCCACTCTCGCTCCCCCCATAATTATGCAGCACCGGAGCTGCAAGGCGAGGCCGGAGCCTTTGATTCTGTGGATTTGTGCCATCCGGCAGGTCCGGCCTTCCTGGCTGCACCCCACGGCTGCAGGGGCTAAATTTAGAGGCAGGTTCTGCCGCTCTGCAAAGGCTCCGCTCTGCAGCGCTGGTCCCAGGCTGTGATGATGGAATTTTATCCAACAATGGCACAAGCACTGCTGGATGTTGTGTCAATGCAACAAAGGATGGATTCGGCGGATCCGGGGAGCCCCTCCCAGCCCAGGAAAGTCAAACCCAGGCATTGATTTCCCAGGAAAGGCCTTCCAGGGGGAAAAGCTGCCCCAAGCACCTTCTGCAGCATCCAGCAGCAGAACAACCACTCTCCATCCACTTCCCTATCGCAGCTCCTCACAGCTGGAAAACCCTTCCTGGGCAGGGGTGGGCACAGGGCTGGGCACAGGGCTGGGCAAAGGGCACAGCCGCCTTGGTGTCCCTAGGGAAGTTCTGAGTGGGAAGATCCAGAGGTTTGATCCCTGTGGAACACGGGTGAGGCCCTTCCCGGTGGGATCAGGAATGGTCCTGCTGTGCTCTTCCCAGGGGAACTGGGAATGATCCCAGTGGGGTTGGGAATCATCCTGCCATGTCCTTCCCAGAGAGATCGGGAATGACCTCACCATGTCCTTCCCAGTAGCACTGGGAAGGATCCCAGTGGGATCCGGAACAGCCCCACCGTGCCCTTCCCAGAGGGATCAGGAAGGATCCCAACGGGATTGGGAATGGCCCCACTGTGCCCTCCCCATTGGGATTAGGAAGCACCCCAATGGGATTCGGAATTGCCTTGCTGTGTCCTTTGCAGAGGCATCGGGAATGGCCCCATGGTGCCCATTCCAGAGGGATTGGGAAGGATCCCAGTGGGATCAGGAATGGCCCTGCCATGCCCTTCCCAATGGGGTCAGGAACAGCCCCGCCGTGCCCTTCCCAGAGGGATCAGGAAAGGCCCCACCATGTCTTTCCAGCTCCCTCCTGCTGCTGGAGGCTTCCCACACCTGCCGTGCTCTCCATGTGGGTGCCAGCCCTGAGCCATTCCAGTTTGTGCCCTCCCGGAGCCCTCCCCAGCACCCTCTGTGTGCCCGGGACTCAGACTTCCCATGTGCCTCACGTCCAGCCCTGGCTGCAGCCCCGCATTCCCCAGACTCGGAAAGCCCCGGGGGCAGGAATGTGAAAGCAGACTTCCCAAAACTCCAGATCCCAGCACAGCCGCGGCCGGGGCAGTGCGAGGGCAGGTGTCCGGCTGGGACCGGCCTCGAATTTCCTCAAGGAAACTCCCGAAACTCGCCGTGCCCTCTCCGTCCCACCCACCAGACGGGAATATTTACCCCCAGTGCATAACGAGACGTGGAATCATCGCTGCCCTGACCCAGTGAACAAAGCCGGGGTGGGGACAGGTGACAGACAGAGCTGTCATTAAGGGCTGTATCACCCAAACCTTACACCTAAATTACACCTCCACATCCTGCTCCCCTGGCACTCCCACGGCGTGCCACTCGGGTGGGGCTGGGCTGGTAGCAAAAGGGTGCCCAGCAGGAGGAACCAGCCCTATTTCTGGAGCAGCCTGGAATAGCCACGGAGCTGGCTGGAACCCATTTCCCCTCCTCGCTCACCTCCCAGCCCGTTTTAGGATGTGAGATTTTCCCTAAAAAGCACCTTGGAGTTAGAGTTATTCCGTGCTCAAGCTTGGGTTTAGTTTGTACTCAAGCACTCAGGTCTAAATTTAGTGTGTCCCATTTAAGGCACCGACTGCATCACCCACAGAACACCTTCCCAGGCCGGTTTTCAGCAGTTCTGTCCCCAAATTGGCTGGTGCAGAGCTGGGAGCTTGGTCAGGAATTGGCATCTGGCTCCCTTTTCCAGCCACAACTTCCATCAGTCGTGCCCTGCCTGTTGTTTTTGTGTCGTGCTCTTGCAACAGGAGGTGCCTGTGATTCACTCCATTTGTTTGGTTTGCTTTTCTTCTTTTTCAATCTGCGCACAGCAAAACATATTTCTTTTTTCTTTTTCTCTTTTTTTTTTTCATCCCTAACCAACATTTTCAGCTCCCAGCATCCCCCAACCCTGTGAAAAAGGAGAAAATAGCACTGCTGGGAAAGCGAGCAGCTTTCTCCTGGAAATGGTGATGCTCTGAGAGCTTGGTGGGAAAGTGTCCTACAAAGATGTTTCACACCACGAGACCACAAAAAACCCCAGAGATGCTGTCACCGAGGAGAAAAGCTGCTGCTGGCACCAGAAATCCTTCGTTTGCCACAACAGGAGGAGATGAAGACCTCAAGGATCATCTCATCCCATGCTCTGCCATGGTCAGGGACACCTCCCACTGTCCCAGGGTGCTCCCAGCCCCAATGTCCGACCTGGCCTTGGGCACTGCCAGGGACCCAGGGGCAGCCACAGCTGCTCTGGGAAATCCATCCCAGCCAGGAATTCCTTCCCAATATCCCATCCACCCCTGCCCTGTGGCAGTGGGAGCCATGCCCTGTGTCCTGCCCCTCCATCCCTGATCCCAAACCCCTCTGCAGCTCTTTCCAGAAGGTTCCAGGTGGACCTAGCCCTGCTGTGCCAGGGCACAGCAAGCTCCCCGGCAGCCCTGCTGACACAGCCCTCCCAGGCAAGGAGGCAGCCAAGCCCAGCAGAGCCCAGGAGCTGTTCCAGGCAGATTCCCGGAACTGCCAATCCAAGTGCCCGCTGTAGCCCGGGGCGGGCTGGAGCCAGCTCACCCCGCTGAGGCAGCCAAGGGTCAAGTGTATAATCCTGCCTTTCCCTCGGGGACCTCCTTATCTCGGCTTCCAGCTCACCTGTTAATGAGCTGGGAATAATTAAACAGCCGGAGCCCAGCCCACCCCGCGGTGGGATGAGTTTTCCTCGGCTCTCTGCACGTGTGGCTGAGCAGGGACGAATTGCTGAGCGTGGCAGCAGCTCCAGCCCAGCCTGCGCTGCAAAGGCCGCGGGCTGCAGCAGCCCCAGGCTCCGTGCCACGCTCAGCGTTTTGCGATGCTCGGTGACTTTCCGGTCAGGAGACAGCCGGGCCGGGCTGTCCCCTCCACTGTCACACTCCCCGGGATACGGGGGAGCCGTGCCGAGCACCGAAAGCTCCTTGTGGGATGCGGCTGCACCTTTCCTAGAGCATATCCCAACCGGGCAGGGGAAAATCCAGGGAGGCAGGGGAGGATGGGGAGGGAAGGGATGATGGGAACACTCCGTGAGGCTCAGCCCGCAGGAACTCGGAGCCCTCCGCAGGACACGGGGAAGGGCAGCAGCCGGGGACACTCCCGGGTCAGCCTCCAAAGGGAACGGGGTAAAGGCCCTGTCAGCAAAAATGCCTCGAGCAGTGATGTGGAGCTGACCTTTGCTCCGGGCTCCGTGGGAGGAGGGGACCCTGCAGAGCCAGGAGTGCCTGGCAGTGACCACTTGCCCACGGTGACCTGGAGCCGGCCACCTGTGCGGGCTGCAGGGGCCACGGAGCTGCAGAACACTGTGCTCCAAAGTGGTGGGAATTGTTAATGCGGGAGCTCCCAGCGGCAGGACAGGCCCGCGGTGCTCCTTTGTCTGCAGGGGTGAGCTCAGGGTTGTGCCACCTTGGCCTGGGTGTGTTTTGTCCCAGATGCCCGCGTCCCCTCTGCTATTTCTTACTGGGAATTGGGGGCCAAAGTAGCGGGAGCTGCAGGGAGGGCAGGGTCTGGTGGACGCTGGGAGGATCCAGATGTCGCCAAACCGGTGAAATTGAGCCTTTTGGTGTCACAGACTTGCCGTGCACGCTGCTGGTGAGGGGATCAAGGCCGAGGGATGGAAAAGCAGCTGCAGCTTTGCCCGATTTCCTGCGCTGCAGGCAGGGAGGGATCGCTCCTGCAGAGAGCCCGGCTCTGCCCAGCCCCAGAATTCCGCACCCTCGCCCTCCTCAGGGCTGGGGCACGTGGAGGTGCCTTTGCCGAGCCGCATCACCTGCCGCCTGTGCGGGGCCGTGGCGTGGAAGAAATTTAATTAGGGGAGAGCTGCCAGCTCCCGCAGAGCCCAGGGCCAGCCCTGCACCACTGCAAAGGCAGCGGCGGGCCCGGAACGCTTCTCCCCACCCCCAGGAATGGGGGGCCGAGCTGGAAATCAGCCCTGCGAGCTGAAAATCAGCCCTGCGGCTCCATCCCCCCCGCACGGCTGGCGAGGGCCGGCTCGGAGCGGGCTGCAGCTGCGGCAGCCACGTGCGGAGCCCGAACGCTGAACATGCTGAGCTTTCAGTGCGCCCGGGCCACGGGAAGTTCAGCGGGGTTTGCGGCCACAGCAGCCCCCAGCCCGTTTCCTCCTCCTCCTGCTCCTCGCACACCCACTGCCCTGCTTCTGGAGGGTAGAGGTGACACCAAGGAGATGTGAAATAGGACACGGCTCGCTCCCATCGCTCCCTGACTGCAATCCCGCTTAGCCCGGGGCCCCGCCGAGTTCTCCGAAATAATTACAGGCACGGATAAGCACCGAGAGTAGCTGAATGCCCTGATTGGTTTCGGTGACAGGTGCTAGCAGCCTTCAGTGCCACCCAGACACGGGTGAGCGACGAGTGACAGCATTGTGCAGGGACACAGGTGGGGATCGGCCACTCCGTCCCTCCCTGTCCCTCAATTTCCAGCCACACCGAACGCCAGCGCTGTAGGGAACAGGGGGGGATGTCCCCGGAGCAGCAGCTCCCATCCCCTTTTCCCGCAGCCACCGCCGGTGACGCCATAGCGGAGCAGCCTCCCCTGCCCTGCGTGCCGGTGCCTCTCCCCTTTGTGTGACAAGGTGACAGCAGAGGCCACCCCCGAGCCGCGCACACGGCCAGCACCCCCCTCCCCGCTCTGCCAGCCCGGGGAAGGGCACGCAAATGCCAGCGGAGGAGAACAGATGGCACGGAACGAAGCGGGGGAAATGGGCGTTCTCGGAAGTTGCCAGGGAATGGGGAGCAACAGAGGAGCCCTTGTGCTGCAGAGCCCGCCCGGCAGAGCCAACGGGGTCTTTGTTCCAGCCAGCCTGGAGGGGATTCATCCCAAAACTCGGGATGAAACCAGCGCCGACACACCAGGCTCGGAGCCTTGAAAACATTTCTTTGTTCGGGTTCGCCCAGATCCAGTCTGGTTACAAAGTCCTTACGTGCCGTTTGTAAATTTTTTCCCCGAGACCAGCGGTCCTCGGCAAATATTTACTCCCCAAACTCGTCTGCAGCTAGCAGGGCGAGTTCAAGCAGATAAATAAGTGCATTAACTATGTAAATACACACTTCTCCTTTCTGGAGAACTGCAAGTTAGGAAATGTGTTAGAGCTTTTTGACAGCCTTTAATATAGTCAGCAGATAGGGGGGGAAGCGCTTTTCGACAGCCTTTAATATCCCCAGCTCGTAGAAAAATGCTTTTAAACCACTAAAAAAAATAAAATAAAGAAAAAAGAAAGAACGGTCTGAAAAGCCAATTAAAAGCCAGCAGCCTCAGCCCACAGGCGTTTAACGAGAGCCAAAAGCCTCCCCGAGAACACAAAAGAAATAAAAATAGCCCGAGTGCTCAAAGGACGAGCCCCAGAAGGGAAGGAGCCGGCGCGGGGAGCAGCCGCATCCCGAGGGCGCAGCCCGGGACTCACCTTGGGGAGCCGCGATGATCCTGGGGTTCACCTTGGGGCGCCCCGCTGCCCACGCGCCCAGCTGGCCGAGCCACAGGGCCACCAGGAGGGCAACAGGCGACTTCCTCCTGCCCATTCCTAGTCCGGGAGCGAGCCGGGATCGGCGGCCGGGCGGGCTGACAGCTGCATCTCCCCGCGTACAAAAGGCTGCGAGCAGCCGGGCGCAGCCAATGGCGCGGGGAGGGCGGGCCCTGCGCAGGGAAGATGGAGTAAAACACCCCGGCAGCTCGCCTCACACCTGAGCTCCGGCACAGCTCTTACCGCGCGCTTTGGGGGCTTTTTTTGGGGTTTTCCTCCTTCTCCTCGGTGAGGAGGTCGGTGGCTTTGTCCCCCGCGGAAAAGCCGCAGCTGGGCCGGGGTTTGCGAAGAACTTCCCGCGGGGGCTGCGGAGGGGAAAGAGAGGTTGGGACGAGTGAGAGGGGAACGGAAATAGGGGCAGGGAGGGGGTGGTGTGACACGGCGGTGTGCCCCGAGCCAGGTGCGGTGACAGGAGGGCAACATCTGGATGGGGAGCGACACAGCTGGATCCAGGAGGAGCAGGATGCAGCAGGGCCAGCAGGGAAGGGCCACTCCTAGGGACACCCGAGCGTCACCACGGGCTCCCCGCGCTGTCACACCCCGAGCACACGTGGCAGGGGAATGACATCCCCGAGTGGATGTCACACTCCGGGAGCCGGCAGGAAGGCGAACCCTTGCCCGAGCATCCCGAACCTTCGTGACGCGGCCGCTCCCCCAAAGGACACCCCGCGGGTGGCACGGGCACCTTTTTGTCGCAAAGGTCCCTCCGGGGAGGCCCGGGAGCCTTTGTGGCTGTGGTTAATGAGAGGAGCGGGGCATTCCGAGCACGGAGAGCGAGCCGGGACGTGACCGGAATGGGAGAAGCCCACCGGGAAGGAGCCGCAGCTGCGCCCTTTAAAGCGACGATTGAAGCTCAGCCCCGGCCCCGCTCCGCTCCTGGAGGGACGAGCAGGGGCAGGGCGAGGGGGGCACGCTGAAGGAAGCAAAAATAAATTAATGAGCCGGCTAATGGTGAATTTGAAGGAGCCACAGGGATTTCCCGGCGCTTCTTTGTGTGTGTGGGTTCATCTTTCTTTGGCCACGCAGCTGCCGGGTGTAATTACAGGGGTAATTACAGGGGTAATTACAGGGGGAAGGCACACACTCACTTCTGGCCGAGGTGATTCCCAGCCCTGCAGCGCTCTGAGCTCAGCCCCAACTGCCCCGGGGGCAGCTGCAGGTCCCTGTTTGCTCCCTGAGCTGCCAGACCCCGTTATCACTTGGTTTCCAGCAGGAAAAAAAGGAGTTTTCTTCCCCAAGAACACTCCTGAAAACAATTTTCTTCCCGAAACACCCCTGAAAAAGGAGGTTTCTTCCCCAAGAACACCCCTGAAAAAGGAGGTTTTTTCCCCAAAAACACTCCTGAAAAAGGAGTTTTCAGGACTCAAGCTCCTTCAGGATTTTAGGAGTGTTTGTAGGATCCCAGAGTGGTTTGGGGTGGAAGGGACCTTGGTGTCCAACACCTCCCACTGTCCCAGGGTGCTCCGAGCCCATCCTGGAGCGCTTCCAGCTGCTCTGGGCAGCCTCACAGGGAAGGGTGAGAGCAGCCAGGGGGGAGCCTGGCTCCCAGAACCATGAGCTCATTGCCTGGGAAAGCGATTCCAGGAGATGGGCAGGATGTGGAGAACAAACCCCCAGGAAAACCCAACCTTCCAGAGCAGCAAAGCTCCCCAGAGCCCATTTCCAGCCTGGCCCGGTGCGCAGGAGGTGCTGGAATGAAGAACATCCTTCCCAAAGCAGGGAAGGAGCTCCCAGATTGAGTTTGGTAGCTCAGGAGCAGGCAGCATCAGATTCCAGGCAGCAGCTCAGCCCCTTCCTGCAGAAATTTCCATCTGCTCCACTCTGGGATCAGAACTTCCCCAGCAGAACTCGTGAGCAGCTTTCTCCCAGATCATGCGCCTCGCTTCCAGCACGGATCAGGAGGCAGCCTCCCCCAGGAATCTTGTCAGAAGCACAGATTTTTTTCCCCAAGAGGAACAGTTTTATTCATCATGTTTGTGGCCCAGGCAACCCAGAGAGCTCGGATTGCACTTGGCACCCGTGCAGGCTTGTGGTGATTTTATCCACAAAACCAGATCTGTTACCTTCCGCCGGCCAGGAATGTGACCCTTGGAAGCACCAGCAGGGAGGATCTTCCACGGAAAAAAGGAACAACAAGAGAAATCTCAGCCCTGGCTAAGCCAGGCAGGACCTTTGCTGTGCCACAAAGCAGGTGTGACACTGCCAGAGGGACCCTGCTGAGCTGGACAAAGGATGAGCATGTTCCTCATCCCCCTTTTCCATCCTCCCTTCTCAGACAAGGTTGGGATGAGCTGGAGAAAGGATGAGAAGGTTCCTTTTCCATCAGCCCTTCCCAGACAAGGTTGGGATCATCTGGACACAAGATGAGGCTGTTCCTCATCCCCCTTTTCCATTGGGATCATCTGGACATAAGATGAGGATGTTCCTCATGCTCCTTTTCCATTGGGATCATCTGGACACAAGATGAGGATGTTCCTCATGCCCCTTTTCCATTGGGATGAGCTGGACAAATGATGAGGATGTTCCTCATCCCCTTTTCCATCACTCTTCCCAGACAAGGTTGGGATGCTGCACCTGGAAAATCCTGTGCTGAAGCTGTGGGAGGGACTGACAGCCCAGGAGGTTGGGACAGAACTTTTGGAAGATGAGAGCTCCCACTCCTCCTTTTGGGAACAGGCTGCCTGAGAAGGCCGGCTTTGGAGTGGGAATCAGTGAAATCCCCCTCAGCTCCTGGTGGTGCTGACAGACCCTTCATTCCCAGCTGACAGAGTGAGGAGGGAAGTGAGCAGAGCAGATCCTTGATCAGCTGCTGCAGTTTCTGCTCTCCACACCCAAATTCTCCCCCCCAGCTCACATTCCTGGTATGCAGCAACCAAAAAACCTCAACCATCCCTCCCCAAGGCCACGGCCCTGCACAGTTTGGGAACTTCCCAGCTCTCCAGGCTCACCTTCTCAAGCTGGATTGAGTCTGGGGGCTCTGTGCAGTTGGCACAAGTTCCCCCCTGGGTTCTGCCAAAGCACAAGTGCCACCAAAGGGGCCCAAATGAGCTCAGAGCCACCCCCAGGGCTTTACAAACCACCCAGGAAAGGGGTGGAGGAACCACGTGCCCCCAAGAAGAGATTTCACCCCCCAGAAAAGATTTCCCAAGAGATTTGGTCAGAAGGGAACTTGACTGAGCTGATTTGCACTCAGTGATTTTGAGAGCAGCACAAAACCCCAGCTGGGAGTCCCCTTCCTCCTATGCCTCCAAAGGAAAGCCCAGGGGCTAGCCCAGGACCTTCCAGGCCAGGGTCACAACGTGATTTACTGGTCACAGGTCCTGCCTGAGGACTGGCCACAGCCACAGCCCACCCTTGTCACCAAACCCACTCAGGAGCATCACCAGAAGGTGTCACATCCTCAGAGAGCGTGGGAAATGAAATTGTAGAAAATTCTTCAAGTTTGATAGAAGTTTGCTATTTGTTTACACACAAATACATACTATGTAAACCTACTATTTTTGTTTAAATAGTAAGTAAACCTACAAGCTGTGCAAATATAATATTTGCATGTAAACAAATATCAAACTTCTATTAAACTTGGAGAATTTTCTCCAAATTCATTTCCTACAAGAGGGGAAATGGTGGGGCAGGAAACGAGGCAGGGGTGCCAGAAAGGGAGAGTTAACAAAATCCAGTGTGGAGTCTCACCCAGTGAAACAAGGCTAGAACAAAAAGAACAGGAATGGTGGTTCTGCTCACCACACTCCCACCATGAGAGCTCCATGCCAGCTCCATGTCCCTGTGAGGTTCCAGCAGGTCAGAGTGTTCTGCAGCTCCTGAGCCTGCTTTCCCTGTGTGCTGTGCTCCAGGGCAGCACTGCAGTGGGAATGGCCACGTCTCAGGCTCCCCAAAATTGAATTCCCACATCTGCCAGCAGCTCTGGAATGCCCAGGGAGGGTCCAGCACCACCACCCCCTAACCAAGACGATAACTCCCCTTATCAGCCCTAGCAGAGGCACAAAACCCTCCTGCACACAGCTGGTTAAGGTCTGACCCCTCTGCAATCTGCCTGGAGTTTCAGCCCACATTCTTCTGCAGGGAGTCCAAACAAACTCACCTGGATCTGGAGAAGCTGCTGGGCCAAGTGCCAGAGCCCTCTCTGGCCTCATAAAGCCGAGCTGCTCAGGAAAAGAAACCTCCTTGGCCATGACCTTGGAGCGCTTCCAGCAGCGCTATCTCGCCAGAAAGGGAGAGACAGGGAAAAAAGGGGGGGAAAAGGGCCCTGTCCTGCTTCTCCTCCCCACTGTGACCCCTGAGAGCCACCCCCGGGCCTGGTGACTGTGGTGACACTGGATCAGCACACACGGGGAGCTCTCCATCTCTTCCAGCAGGATGTCCCCGGAGTCCCTTTGGCTTGTTTTTCCACTGGGCTGGGCAGGGAAGAGCTTCCCTTTCTTCCCGTGTCCCATCTGTCCTTCCTGGTGCTGCCTGTCACCTGCTGTGGGGCCAGCCCAGTCCCACAGGGCCCCTTTGGGACAGAGGTCAGCTCAGGGAGGAAAAAGGGAATGAGGAATGGGGTGGGAGGAGAACAAAGCTGATGCCTCAGGTTTAGGTTTTATATTTTTCAGATTTTGTGCTGCTTTAGTGTGTGGGTCTGGGCTTCATATGAGGGAATGGTGAGCTCTCTGCACAGAGCAGGGAGACAAAACAATTCCTGCTCTAGCTGGGCACCAAGGACAAATGACCCAAATCTCAGCCCCAAGGGCATAAACAATGTGGGCTGAAGAGAGAAAAACAAGGATGGGACTGCATGGGCTGGAGCTGTGGTTGGACAATTTGCTGCAATATGCAAATGGAGCAGAACTTATCAAAGTGAGAGACCTTGTGACCAGCTGTCCATTTTGTGACCATTTTGCTTTATCTTGGGTGTAGCCCTGGCTGGGCTCTTGTGCTGCCCAAGGTGGATCCATGGAGGCCTTTTAATAAATCCCTGCTTTATTCTTTAGCTCTGTCTAGCCTCTGCTCTAGGTCAGCTTCACAAGGCATTAAAACAGCTGGGAACTCATCAGAGCAGACAGCAGCTGGCAGGAGCTGGGGTGATTAAATGATGTGTAACTGAGAATCCTCCGGGGTCAGAGCGCTGCAGGGCAGCCAGACAAACCCCACAAAGGCATCCTGAGGGGCCAGCACTGCTTCCCTCCCCAGGAGCAGCACACAGACCCACAGAATTCACACAATTCACAGAATGACCAGGCTGGAAGAGACCTTCAAGGTCATCAAATCCAACCCCAGCACCTCAACTGAACCCTGGCACCCAGTGCCACATCCAGGCTTTGTTAAACACCCCCAGGGATGGGGCTGCACCCCCTCCCCAGGTAGACAAATCCAGAAATTTAATCCAGCACCCAGGGATGGGGACTGCACCACCTCCCTGGGCAGAACATTCCAGAACTTTAATCCAGCACCATGCAGAGAAACGCTCAGGAACAGCAAAATCACAGAATTCACAGAATGACTGTGTTGGAAGAGACCTTCAAGATCACCACCATGTCCCAACACCCCAACTAAACCCTGGCACCCAGTGCCACATCCAGGCTTTGTTAAACACACCTAGGGATGGGGCTGCACCACCTCCCCAGGTAGACAAATCCAGAGCATGGAGGGAAATGCTGGGACCTGCTGGGCTGGCTCCTCCTGCTCCAGTGACATCAAGGGACAATGATCTTCCAGGCTGCCCTGTCCTTGTCACCTCCCTCATGCCCCTGTGGCCACAGGCACCCCAAAAGGAACCCATTCCTCCTGCTCCAGTGACATCAGGAGACAACGCTGTTCCTGACTGCCCCACTCCCTTGGGTGTCCTTGTCACCTCCTCCTACCCCAGGGACATCAGGGGACCATGTCCCTGCTGGCTGCCCCACCCTTGTCATGTCCTCCTGCCCCAATGACATCAGATGACAAAGTCCTTGCTCGCTGCCCCACCCTTGTCATGTCCTCCTGCCCCAATGACATCAGATGACAAAGTCCTTGCTCGCTGCCCCATCCTTGTCATGTCCTCCTGCCCCAGTGACATTGGAGGACAATGTCTTTGCTGGCTGCCCTGCCTGTATCACCTCCTGCTGCCCCAGTGCACCCCAAAAGGAACCCTCAAAGCTTTCCTGGGACCCAGGACATGCCCCACAGCTTCCCTGTCCAGGTGCTAGATAGCCTTGGCACCTGAGGCCACCCCCAGGTGACAGAGAGGCCACAGATTGATCAGTTTAAGGACAAACCTCATGTGGGGTCTGCTCCCAACACCCAGCTCTGAAAGTGCCCCAGCCTCTGACAGCCAGATGCTGGGAAATCTCTTAGAAATGGGTTTTTCTCTGCTCACCCTGATCCAAAGTTTTGCTCCAGTCTCTGTTCTTGGCCCTTGCAGGAAAAAAAGGAATTCTGGATCCCCTCTGATGCTTTTATGGCTCCTGGAGTGGGAACCCCACAGCTCCAACTCAACCCCTGAATTAATTCATCCCTGCTGAACCAGCAGACCCTGCTCTTAAATCAGCATTTATTTCAGAGATGGGAGGGGGGAAAAAGCCTCTCAAAGGGATTTTGGGACACGTTTGTGAATATTAGAACACTATAAATATAAAAGGGAACATAAGGAAATAGAAATATTCTCACAGGGTGACATTTTCAGCCCATTTCTGCTTTCACCAAATTAAAATAGTTGCCTGGTTTTTATTGTGGATCACGTGGGGCCTCTCAACTCTGTAACCTTAAAAGGGAGCTTTGAGGGCTGAAATCAGAGCTCCTTTTTTGTCACTTCTAACAGGAAAATAGTGATTCATGGCAGGCAAGGGAGCAAACCCCACAGGACACAGGTCACTGGGATGTGTCACCTGCCGTCCCCATGCTCTCACCTCATCAGCTGTCCCAAAATCAGAACTTTGCTCCTTTCTCCAAAGTTTCCCTGAGAAAGAGTAAAACCAAAATGTCCTTATTGCCAAACATCCTCTTATTTTGTCCCCTCACTGAACCAACATGGAGCTGGGAAAGGAAGAAAAACTCAAATTTTTGATGTGTTTTGGCCTTTCCTACAAGGACAAAGCTGGAAGCAGCCAGGAAACCTCCGCAAAAAAGAAAGTTGATTGGCAAAGGCTGTGCCAGACAAATTCCTGCTGCTGCTCCTGCTGGATGTACCTGCCCAACAAATGCTGGAGAATCAGGGAAAGTCACCTTCACTGATTTTCTGGAATTTATGTGCCCAGGGCAAGGTGTGACTGGGACAAACTGGGAACAGTCAGGCTGGGAGAGCAAGGAGCCAACATTATCCCATGGAAATCTGGCCAGCATTGGTTGAGGCACTGCAAAAGCCATCTGGGAGATTCTGCTCTGCCTCCTCTCCACCTTTTTGCTGGAAAATTAACCAGCAGAGACAAATCAGCCCAAAATGAGAGAGACAAGGAGAAGAAGGGCTCCAGATAACACATGGTGTAGGGCCCAGCCAAACCTCCACCCCCTCCAGGTGTCCAGCAGTGGGATGAAAAACAGGATTATGGAAAACAGGGGAGGAAAAGCAGCTGCTCCCATCCATCCCTGCTGTCCCAGCTTCCCCTGGCAGCCCCAGCCAGGCCAGCAGGGAAGCAGACCAAGAACAGCTCTTTGATGTCACAAACAGAAGGTTCCTGCTGACGTTGGGGAACCGTGGCCTGACCTCCTGCTCTTCCAGGGTCAGACAACACCTACTTCCCAGTCTGCTCCCAGTAAAGCCCAGCCAGGGCTGCTGGGCTGGAGAACAGAGAGGGGCAGGAGAGGGATGAACTGAGAGCCAAGCAGAGCACTCTGCTCCCAACACGGCAGGGGAAGCTGCCAGGGCACCTCCAGGGATGGAGCACAAGGAACAGGCATCAGTTTGCTCTGTCTCCGTTCAGCCACTCACAATTAGTGACAAGGACCCTAAAGCCACCCCATTCCACCCCTGCCATGGGCAGGGACACCTCCCACCAGGCCAGGGATCCAGGGGCAGCACAGCCTCTCTGGGCACCTGTACCAGGGCCTGCACACCCTCAGAGGGAACAATTCCTCCCTGGTACCCAACCTAACCCTGTCCTTTCAAGCCTTTCCCTGCTGTTCTGCTGCTCCTGCCCTTGCAGAGCCCCTGAGCATCCCTCCCATGTGAGGCTGGGAGCGGGAACACGCAGCACTGGGGTGGCTGCAGAACCACTCCCAGCCCCCTCCGAGCTCCCCCCGTGCCGCAGGAGCTGCTGCAGGAGCCGCTGCAGCAGAGCTCCGGTCGCTGCCCAGCCGTGCAGGAGGCTGCAGAGCCTCTCCCCCTCCCCGCAGCTCCCCCTGTGCTCAGGCACGGCTCTGCCGGGCGAGGGAAGCGATGTCGTGAGCGGCAGCGCTGCCAACTTCTCCTCTGCTGCAGCCACTGCATGTGCCTGAGCTGCTGCTCCCAGCCAAGCCCTGCCGCTTGGGAAAGGAAATCTGGGAAAAGTCACTTCCAGCCCAAAAAAACCCAAAAAATCCAGGCAGTTCTCAGCTCGCTGGGGGCGTTGGGAAGCAGAAATAGCAGCGAAAACGGCTTCATGCCAAACGTGGGTCAACGGAGGGATCAAATATCCCGAGTGACACAAAAAACACCGTTTTGGGACAGCAATGAGCCTCAAATTGAGAATTCAGGTGGTGCAGGAAGGCAAACTGGACGTGCTGGCCCAGTTTGAGCCCTAAACTGAGAATTCAGGTGGTGCAGGAAGGCAAACTGGACGTGCTGGTCCAGTTTGAGCCCTAAACTGAGAATTCAGGTGGTGCAGGAAGACAAACTGGACGTGCTGGCCCAGTTTGAGCCCTAAACTGAGAATTCAGGTGGTGCAGTAAGGCAAACTGGACGTGCTGGCCCAGTTTGAGCCCTAAAATGAAAATTCAGGTGGTGCAGGAAGGCAAACTGGACGTGTTGGTCCAGTTTGAGCCCTAAAATGATAATTCAGGTGGTGCAGGAAGGCAAACTGGACGCACTGGTGGCCGGGAGAGCCTGCAAATGCTTCCCAGCTTTGGGCAGGAGCATCTGTGATCCGGCTAATCCGTGGTTATCCCGGAGGATTGGGGCTGCCAGCAAGGCTCTGGGGAAGGGAGGGCTGTGCATGTGCTCTGTCCTGCCCCTGCGAAGGGATCCAGGGATGGGAAGGGATTAATCGGTTTCCTTACACACAAAATCCGTGTGCGTGCGGACAGCAGAGAGCCGGGAGGGTGTCAGGAAAGCCATTTATGTCCATCACATCTTATCTGCTCCAGAGTGAGCACAAAACCAGCCCCTCCCTCCCTCGGGGCATTAATCCTCTGGACAGGATTAAAGCCTATCAGCGCAGGGGTCCCGCAGAGAACAGTCCCGGTTTGCTGGGTGACACCGAGATGCTATCAGCGAGGATCACAGAGGGATTAGAGGGCAGCGCAGCAGCCTGGAGGTGAAGCAGGAGAGCGCTCTCCGCTCCGAGAACCCGCTGCCGTTTTCACGCCTCGTTAAGCCCAGCGCACCCCGAGCGATGCCGGGCCCAGCTCCAGGCCTGGCTTTTCGCTGCTCCCACTGATTGCAATTAGAGGCAAACGCCGTTAATTGGCTTTGCAGCCGCGGCACGTGGTGGAAACCACACCGGGCATTTCTCCAGCTCTCACTCAGCCCTTGTCATTTCTTTGTCACTGTCACCTCGTGGTGGCCGTGCCCTCTGCTGAAAGCACCACTTCCCACCGAGGCAGAGCTTTTTCTGCAGTTCCACTTGTGGGAATCCTTAAAATCTGAGGGTTTTGGGAAAGCTGCAAAAGGCAGGCCTCAGAAACAGCAGAACTGTAATTAGAGCTAAGTGAGCCAACTGCAAATAGAGCCATAAGATTTGTCAGCAGAAAAGTTATATAAGAAGTAGAAAGTAAGGACAAATAGAACAATGGTCTGTGTATTAACTCTTGGCTAGAATAACTTCCTAAGCTACAGAAAAGTCTATCTAGCAAGATATGAGGAAGTTCTAAGCTTAATAGTGGAGCTCTGTGCATTGTATCTTAAAGCTTACAATCAGGTATTGTATCTGAAATAATGAAACATTGTTTTAACCAAAGGTATGTGTGCAGCCCTAAACTGAGAATTCAGGTGGTGCAGGAAGGCAAACTGGACGTGCTGGTCCAGTTTGAGCCCTAAACTGAGAATTCAGGTGGTGCAGGAAGACAAACTGGACGTGCTGGCCCAGTTTGAGCCCTAAACTGAGAATTCAGGTGGTGCAGTAAGGCAAACTGGACGTGCTGGCCCAGTTTGAGCCCTAAAATGAAAATTCAGGTGGTGCAGGAAGGCAAACTGGACGTGCTGGTCCAGTTTGAGCCCTAAACTGAGAATTCAGGTGGTGCAGGAAGACAAACTGGACGTGCTGGCGGCCGGGAGAGCCTGCAAATGCTTCCCAGCTTTGGGCAGGAGCATCTGTGATCCGGCTAATCCGTGGTTATCCCGGAGGATTGGGGCTGCCAGCAAGGCTCTGGGGAAGGGAGGGCTGTGCATGTGCTCTGTCCTGCCCCTGCAAAGGGATCCAGGGATGGGAAGGGATTAATCAGTTTCTTACACACAAAATCCGTGTTCCTGCGGACAGCAGAGAGCAGGGAGGGTGTCAGGAAAGCCATTTATGTCCATCACATCTTATCTGCTCCAGACTGAGCACAAAACCAGCCCCTCCCTCCCTCGGGGCATTAATCCTCTGGACAGGATTAAAGCCTATCAGCGCAGGGGTCCCGCAGAGAACAGTCCCGCTTTGCTGGGTGACACCGAGATGCTATCAGCGAGGATCACAGAGGGATTAGAGGGCAGCGCAGCAGCCTGGAGGTGAAGCAGGAGAGCGCTCTCCGCTCCGAGAACCCGCTGCCGTTTTCACGCCTCGTTAAGCCCAGCGCAACCCGAGCGATGCCGGGCCCAGCTCCAGGCCTGGCTTTTCGCTGCTCCCACTGATTGCAATTAGAGGCAAACGCCGTTAATTGGCTTTGCAGCCGCGGCACGTGGTGGAAACCACACCGGGCATTTCTCCAGCTCTCACTCAGCCCTTGTCATTTCTTTGTCACTGTCACCTCGTGGTGGCCGTGCCCTCTGCTGAAAGCACCACTTCCCACCGAGGCAGAGCTTTTTCTGCAGTTCCACTTGTGGGAATCCTTAAAATCTGAGGGTTTTGGGAAAGCTGCAAAAGGCAGGCCTCAGAAACAGCAGAACTGTAATTAGAGCTAAGTGAGCCAACTGCAAATAGAGCCATAAGATTTGTCAGCAGAAAAGTTATATAAGAAGTAGAAAGTAAGGACAAATAGAACAATGGTCTGTGTATTAACTCTTGGCTAGAATAACTTCCTAAGCTACAGAAAAGTCTATCTAGCAAGATATGAGGAAGTTCTAAGCTTAATAGTGGAGCTCTGTGCATTGTATCTTAAAGCTTACAATCAGATATTGTATCTGAAATAATGAAACATTGTTTTAACCAAAGGTATGTGTGCTTATAGTGCTCGGGTAGAACTACTGTCAATGTGCTTTTGCTTTGTGTGATTGGCCAAAAAACTTTTAAGAGTTGTAACACTGAGAGCTTTGTCTGCTTCTGGCATCTTCCCATTGTCATAACCATGTAATGAGAGCAATGCTGGAAAATGAAGAGCTTGAGACATGTTCCCCAGCAGTTCTGTCCTGTTTGTGATTTGTACATAGTCCCCTGGCCAGCAATGCTTCCCCTTCCTGCCCTGCTGGAATCTGCAACACAAGCCAGGACAGAGCACGACCCACACAGCAGGCAGGGAACTGAGCAGGGCCCCTTTAATCCAGGGAATGAAACAACAGGCAGGGGGTGGTGACAGATAAAACATTGTACAACTGGAGGGGCCACGTCCCCAGCACAGAGCCACCTCTTCCCTTCTCCATGCTGAGTCCTGACGAGGCTGGAGAGAGGATTTGGAGCTGCCCTCAGTGCTCCCCACAGGAGAGCAAGGAGCATCCCCACACACAGAGCCAGCCAGGCTGCTGCCTCAGCACAACTCACCAGTCCAGCAGAAGATTTAGGGGGCCCCCCCAGCAAAGATGAGCTCCAGGGCAGCCTGGATGTCCCCTCCTGTGGCCTGCAGGGCCCGCAGGCTCAGCTCGTCGTCGTGGATCCCCATGTCTCGCAGCTGCTGCAGCTGGGGCTGCCACTGGCTCTGCTCACAGCAAACAGGAGAAGTTTGGGGTGAGAATCCCAGCAGGAAAACCAGCAGCTCTTCCCACTGCCCAGTGTCCCATCTGTTATAGACACACATTATAATACTGGCTTTTTGCTACTGTCCTTCATTAAATTTTTTACATGTTCACAGTTGAGTGAAAGTGTTTTTCACCCACCTCAGCTGTTGTGCAAACAGCTCCTGAAAGCTCAGTGATGCTGCAAAGTCCCCAAAGCCACCACACCCCTCTGTGAAAAACGTGGTTTGTTTTTTTGGTAGAATTTAAAAGTTTAATAAAGGACAATAGGAGATAAAGACAGTAAAGCAGGGATTATGGCTGGGTGCATCCTGGCACTCAGGCAAGAGCACACTTACTTTCAGGGACATTTTTAAAATACTTTTTCTATTACATTAGCTTGGATATTCACAGATTCTTATGTATATTTACATTTTTCTATAAACTAGTTTCTCTATTTTAGGAACTATTTTGTATGGCTCTTCTTTGGGTTTGTTTTTTTAGAGTATGCATATTTCTTAGTTGTGGTTTTGGCTTTTTTTCTTTATTACTTTTAGTCTGGGCTTTAGCCTATACTTTCTCCAGAAGGTAAATGTTGATAGTTAGTATATTAATAGCAAGGTCTTCATTATATGTCTACTGGATGTTACATCGATTAAACTATTAGCTTATTTATTAAATTAGTTAATTTATTAAATTATTTCATTTATAACTAGACTATAAATTATATAACTACTACTATTACTATGTCTAAGTTTTTTATTAATAGCAGAAATAAAATTTATTTTAACATAATACAGACAGTATTTATCTTAATATTTGCAAAAAGCCAACAATAAAATATGCATTTATAACACTTCCATCCCAGTTCCACCCAGTTCTTCTGCAGTGGCTGTGATGCTGCCTTAGGATTTCAGCTTTTATATTTTTCACATATTTGTAATCCTGCAATCCTTTGTATAATTCTAAACTCTATCCACAGCGTGAGCTGCTGCTTTCCCATTTTGGTCAGACACAACAATTCCTCTCCAGGCCTGGCAATCAAGGACACCTCACTGCCTCAGGCCCCAGAAATGTAAACAAAAGTGAGCTGGAGGAGCAAACTTGGAGTAAATAACTTCATTACCCAAAGGTTTAATAAGAAGATTAACCCCCAAAATGCAAATGGACCAAATTTATAGAAGTATGAAAACCTGTGAGCCACTGTTCATTTTTGGGTGTAGCCCCTGGGGGCTTTATCTGCTCTAAATGTACCTGAAGGCCCTTCAATAAATAGAATAGCTTTTTATTCTCTTAATGTTGTCTAGCCTCTGCTTTTAGAAACTTGGGGTAAATTACTTCATTACCCAAAGGTTTAATTAGAAGATGAACCCCAATATGCAAATGGGCCAAATTTACAGAAATGTGAAAACCTGTGATCATTGGTCCATTTTGGATGCAGCCCCTGAGGGGGCTTCATCTGCCCCAAATGTACCTGAAGGCCCTTCAATAAATAGAATAGCTTTTTATTCTCTTAATGTTGTCTAGCCTCTGCTTTTAGAAACTTGGGGTAAATTACTTCATTACCCAAAGGTTTAATTAGAAGATGAACCCTAATATGCAAATGGGCCAAATTTACAGAAATGTGAAAACCTGTGATCATTGGTCCATTTTGGGTACAGCCCCGGGGGGGCTTAATCTGCCCCAAATGACCCTTCAATAAATAGAAACAGCATTTTATTCCCTTAATTGTCTGGCCTCTGCTTTTAGGTAGCCCAAAAAGGCATCAGTGATGCCCCTCCCAGGCTGATGTGCCACCACAGGAGGCAGCTGGGAGATCCCAGGGGGATGCAGGATTCCAGGGGCTGCCACTGACCTGGAGGCTGGGCTGCCCTGAGGCCTGCAGGGCGTGCTGGAGGGCCTGGCTGAACAGGTCGTTGGTGATGGGTGTCCCCGACTGCACACTGGATGACATCGGGGACGTCCCCGAGGAGTGACCCTAGGAGGAGGTGACAGATCAGGAGAAGGAACCAGCACAGAGCAACACCTGCAGCACCCCCTCACCCTCCATCCCATAGGGAAGGGAGCTCCTCCAGGAGGGAAGGAAGGTGTCCCAGAGCTGATCCAGGCTGTGCTGGCTGTCCCTGGTGCTGGGATCAGACAGGGATCACACGGATTTGCATGAGGGAAGGCACAGCCAGGTGTGCCAGCCCAGAGCAGGACTGGTGCTGGCTGTCCCCTGGATGTCAAGGCTGGGATCACACAGGGAATGCAGAGCCAGGCGTGCCAGGGTTGGGATCACACAGGGACTCTTCCCTGAGGGAATGCAGCACCAGCTCTGCCAGCCTTGACCAGGACCGGTGCTGGATGCTCCCTGGGTGCCCAGGGCAGGATGAAAGCAAAGAGAACCCATCCCTGAGGGAAAGCTGTGCCAGCTGTACCTGTGTGCCCGGGGTGGGTGTGTGGGAGCTGCTCTCGGGGGTGCTGGCCAGGGCCAGGGCCGTGGCCAGCTCGCTCTGGGTGATGGGCCGCGGCCCCGCCGCCCCCGCGTAGCCCAGCGAGGCCGGGCGCGAGCCGGACGTGCTGCTGGAAGGGGTGGACCTCGTGCTCTGTGTGGAGAGAGAGAGAAAAGCCCCAGCTGTGACCTCTCGTGGAGTTTGTGTCCCAGTCAAACCACAGATCTCTGTCCTACCATACCCACATGTGCAAGGGTGGAAGTTCTGGAAGACAAGCATGCCAGAGTGGGATGTGCTTTTTCCCACAGAGTCAGCCGTGGAAACTGGCAGGAAACCTTTCAATCTATCATCCACCAGCCCCAAACCAGGGTGATACAAAACAATTCCCTGTTACGTTTGGACCCAAATATCCAGTTTTTCTTACAAAACCCTTTGTCCTATGAAAGGAAGAGTGCAGAAAGGCAGGGATCAACATTCCCACGCTCCACTTTGGCTGTGAGAGCATTTCCTCTGTTCCATTTTCCTGTTGTGTGTTCAGTACTGAGGAAAACCCTCTCCTGAGCAGCATGGAAGCAGCCAGGATCAATATGTTTGTCTCCACATCCCCCTGGGGAGCCAGAGCAGCTTGTGCTGCTCACCAGACTGAAAGCAAAGAGCTTGGGAGTCTCAGGGCTACAAATGAAACCCAAAAAGAAGCGTTCACCCAGCCCGGCTGCTTACCTGGTGGAAGTCATCTTCATCATCAGAGAGCCCCTCAAAGAGAAAGCCACCTGCACCAGAAAGGGGAATAAAAGCATGTGGCAAACCAGCAGGAATTGGGAGCACATCCCTGAGCAGCCAGGACAGGCTCAGCAGTGAGTTCCCCTTCCAGGAGGACGTACCTGGCATGTCCCGGTAGGAGCCCAAGGCCATGGCCCGCGAGGACGTGTCCGGGGCTGGCAGCGGGGTGCTGCCCGCCACCGAGTGCAGCACCAGCACGATGGCGTTCACCAGGGCAGGGTGAGCCGGGATGCACAGGGCAGCGAGGAACCAGCCCTGCAGGAGGGCACAGGGCAGCGAGGAACCAGCCCTGAGGCACCCGGGCCACAGCCACCGCCACCTCTGCTGCCCGGCACAAACGCCTCCAGGCAGCCAGGGAGCCTTCTGGATCCACGCTGGACCTGGCCTTGGTTCACCAAGGATCCTTCTGGATCCACGCTAAACCTGGCCTTGGTTCCTTCTGGATCCACGCTAAACCTGGCCTTGGTTCCTTCTGGATCCACGCTAAACCTGGCCTTGGTTCCTTCTGGATCCACACTGGACCTGGCCTTGGATCCTTCTGGATCCACACTGGACCTTGTCTCAGTTCTCCATGGATCCTTCTGGATCCACACTGGACCTGGCCTTGGATCCTTCTGGATCCACACTGGACCTGGCCTTGGATCCTTCTGGATCCACACTGGACCTTGTCTCAGTTCTCCAAGAATCCTTCTGGACCTGACCTTGCCGTGGTTCTCCAAGGATCCTTCTGGATCCCATGGTGGACCTTTTCTTGGTTCTCCATGGATCCTTCTGGACCCGTGCTGACTTCTCCAAGGTTCTCATGGGAGCAGCTCTCTGCTGTGAGCACCTTCTGGATCCACGCTGGACCTGGCCTTGGTTCACCAAGGATCCTTCTGGATCCACGCTAAACCTGGCCTTGGTTCCTTCTGGATCCACGCTGGACCTGGCCTTGGATCCTTCTGGATCCACACTGGACCTTGTCTCAGTTCTCCATGGATCCTTCTGGATCCACACTGGACCTGGCCTTGGATCCTTCTGGATCCACACTGGACCTGGCCTTGGATCCTTCTGGATCCACACTGGACCTTGTCTCAGTTCTCCAAGAATCCTTCTGGACCTGACCTTGCCTTGGTTCTCCAAGGATCCTTCTGGATCCCATGGTGGACCTTTTCTTGGTTCTCCATGGATCCTTCTGGACCCGTGCTGACTTCTCCAAGGTTCTCATGGGAGCAGCTCTCTGCTGTGAGCAGCTCATCCAGGTCTGAACCCTGATCTGGAGGTGATGATGGCCCTGCCTCCCACCAAACACCCTCTGGATTAACCCAAGCGGTGGATCCCTGTTTCCTGAGAGAGGAATGACCCGGCCTGGCAGGCAGGAGCAGAGCTCTGTCCCACCCAGGTGACACACAGGGACACAAAGGCACTGCTGAATCACTGCCCCAGCTTGGGGAACTTACGTGTCCAGCATGTTGGGGTCTGCAAACACAGAGAACAGATCCTTGTCCTGCAGAACTCCTGGAAAAGACCAGGAAACACAGTGAGACAGGATACAACAAACAGGAGCCAGTCACACAAAAGCCACAGGGACAAATAAATAGGAATTGTTTTCCAGGAAGTGAGTCATGAGTAAACACCACAAATACTCCCATTGTTCCTCTGAAGCCTTTGTGTTCCTGGAGAGGCTCTGTGGGGTCACAGCCACACACCCAAGGGACAAAAGGGACGGGGCTTTTCCTGCAGATCCGTGGGTGCCCCACCTCAAGGGCAGGATGGAAGCTGGGCCCCAGCTCCCTGCAGCCAGGCTGTGTCTGCATCCCAAATTCCACCTGCCTCGGCCTGCCACTATCCCAGAACAGGTTGGATTTAATGAACCATTCTGTAGTATCCCAAATTCCACCTGCCTCAGGCTGCCACTATCCCCAGAACAGGTTGGATTAAATGAACCATTCTGTAGTATCCCAAATTCCACCTGCCTCGGGCTGCCACCATCCCAGAACAGGCTGGATTAAATCAACCACTTTGGAGAATTTTGCAGCAGGGAGAGAGCTCCATCTCACCTCTCCCAGACCCTTCTGAAGCCAGGATCCACCCATAAGGAGAAAGCTCCATTTCTCCTTTCCCTGACCTTTCTGAAGCCAAGGAGAGCTCCACCCTCCTTTCACTGATCCTTTTGAAGCCAGGATCCATCCCCAAGGAGAGAGCTCCATCCCTTCTTTCCCTGATCCTTCTAAAACCAGGATCCATCCCCAAACCACCAATGGAGCACAACTGACACCTCAGCAGTCACTGACTCACGCTCCACAAAGAGACAAAAAATGAAGTTTGTTTTTTTTTAAACTCTCTCTTCTCCCTTTCAGGAATTCAGCGTAGATTTGTGTCTGTCCCTTCCCCCCACCAGGAATCCAACCTTTCCTCAGATCCTCTGGATCACAGCCAGACTCACCCAGAGCCACAGGGTCGCTGCTGAGGCCAGGAGTAGCCACAATGATCTGATCCAGGGATTCCTTGTTTCCCAGCATCTTGAAGACCTGCCAGGGAAAGCAGAGCAGGTTGGGAATGTCCCCCAGCGTAGGACTGTCCCCAGAGGGAGGGGACAGCTGAATTCCCCCAGGAGCAGAGCACTCACAGCATCTCTGTAGGCAGGGCTGCTGTGCAGGGCAGTGTGCAGCACACGGAATTCCCGGACTGCTGCCACCTTATCCACGGGCTCTGAGGGGAGAAAACACCACAACAAAACACAGCTGGGCCTTTGTCAGCCCTCAAAGCCATTCCACAGCCCACTGAGACCTCCGTGCTGCAACAGAGATCCTCTAACATCCCTGGATTGGGTGCAGGCACTGCAGAGTAATGACTGAGCTCTCAGCTCATAAAAATAGTCGGGAATATCCTCCCACATGTGCCATTACAGGAATGCCATATCAAGCTCCTCTTTTTGTACAGTCAGGCACACAGCAGCCTGCTCATCCCTGGGGCTTTGCTTCAGATCCCCTGGCAATGCCCTAGAATGGATCACAGGCAATTAAGGAAGGGATGATCCCTCTCCATGCTGCACAGCTCATTCCTTAACTCTTGTGTCAGCAGGAAAACCAACACCCAGGTGCTGCTGGGAGAGGTGGGGAGTTCCCAAACACGGGGATTCATTCCCCTGGAAACCTCCACAGCAGTGAATCCCTAGAGAAGCTGTTCCTCAGTCCCTAATAAAGCACATCCCAAGGAGAATGCAAGGGGCAATCCCCACAGCTCCTCACCTGGTTTCTGGTCAGGCTCAGGCCAGGACTTGCGCAGGACATGGACAGTGGAGCCAGACTGGATTCCATAAAAATCCAGGGTCTGGTCATCCCTCAGCTTCCGGCCACAGTAGATCAGGTCTGGGGGGAGAAACACCTGAAGATAAACACCTGTGGTGGTCTCAGAACCAGCTGGGGGTCTCCAGGTGTGCCTTAGAGCCCAAGGGGTTACTGAGCAGCTGTAGCTGCTCCAGCTGGCTAGGGAACAACACAGGGAAGCTGTGGAGCTGAGAACCAGGGGGAAATCATGGAGCTGATCTAGAGGAGCTGGCAGCATCACCTCCTGCGTAAGAGCTGACCTCCCTCTCAGCTCTCATGAGAGCTCTCACAAGGACACACAGCTGGTGGAAAGCCCAAATATTCCCGAACAAGGGCACTGTCGCGGCTGGAGCGCCGCGATCCCAAGGAAACAGGGAACGAACACCGAGCCCTCCCACCAGCAGCAGCAGGATGTCGCGTCCCGGCCGCGGCGAGGACGGGCCGAGGGTGTCCCCAAGCGGCGGGACGGCGCCAGGCTGCGGCGGGGCACGCACCGATGAGCTCGGGGTCCGGCATGGATTCCTGCAGCTTGCCCGTGATCAGCTGCTTGAGGTGCGAGATGCTGCAGCCGCCCAGCGGGCACTCGCCCAGCTCGGTCTCCGGCAGGCGCAGGATGGCTTTGGGGGCCAGCGGCTGCTCGGCCAGCTTCACGGCGATGTGCCACTCGGGCAGGGCCATGGCGGCGGGGCGCTGGGGACACAGCCGAGTGACCGAGCCCTCCTCATCCGTCGGCGCAGAGCCCGGGCACAGCCAGCCGCAGCGGGGCCCCGGCCGTGGCTCCCGCGCCCCAGAGCCCCGATCCCCCCTCAGGTCAGGGATCCCGGCTGTTCTCCCCCAGGCCCTCCCTCAGCTCAGGGGGGTCGGGATGTGTTCGCCCCAGACCCTCCTCTCCCCTCAGGGGGATCCCAGCCGTGCTCCCCCAGATCCTCCCCGGCGCTCAGGGGGATCCCGGCAGTGGCTGCCAGTCCCCAGAGCCCCGA
>NW_024503679.1:181219-221219 GCF_017590055.1 Onychostruthus taczanowskii | reverse complement strand
ACAAAATGTGAACCAGAAAGTGAAGGAGGGACACAAAAAGTGAGGTAGGGACACCAAAAGTGACCCTGAATGTGAGGGAGGGACACAAAAAACTGGGGAAAGACACCAAAAGTGATCCTAAAAGCAAGAGGGGGGTGCCAGAAGTGGTGGGGGGAGACCCTAAAAGTGAGGGAAGGGCACAAAAACCAGGGGAGGGACACAAAAAGTGACAGGAGGGAGACCCTGGGAGTGAGGGAGAGACACTAAAAGTCATGGGGAAACCCTCAAAGTGAGGGAGGGACACAAAAAATGACCCTGAAAGTGAGGGGGGAACAGAAAAAGTGACAGAAGGGAGACCTGAAAGTGAGGCAGGGACACAAAAGTGGGGAACAGACACAAAAAGTCACCCTGAATGTGAGAAAGGGACACAAAAAACAGGAGAGAGACAACAAAAGTGGCAGAGGGGAGACCCTGGAGATGAGGGAGAGACACAAAAAGTGAGGCAGGGACAGAAAGAGTGAGGGAGAGACACCAAAAATGACCCTGGCAGTAAGGAAGGGACACAAAACGTGAGGCAGGGATGCCAAAAGTGACTCTGAATATGAGGGAGAGACACAAAAAGTGAGGGAGAGAAGCCAAAAATGACAGAAGGGAGACTCTGAAAGTGAGGGAGGGACGCCAAAAGTGACCCTAAAAGTGAGGGAGGGACACAAAAGATGACCCTGAAAGTGAGGGAAGGACACAAAAAGTGAGAGATGCCAAAAATGACAGGGGGGGATGCCAAAACTGAGGGAGGGACACAAAAAGTGACCCTGAAAGTGAGGGAGGGACACAAAAATCTGGGGAAAGACACCAAAAATGACTCTGGAAGTGAGGGAGGAACACAAAAAGTGAGGGGGAGACACCAAAAGTGACCCTGAAAGTAAGGCAGGGACACAAAAAATGACCCTGAAAGTAAGGCAGGGACACAAAAAATGACCCTGAAAGTAAGGAAGGGGCACAAAAATCTGGGGAAAGACACCAAAAATGACCCTGAAAGTGAGGCAGGGACACAAAAAATGACCCTGCAAGTAAGGAAAGGACACAGAAAGTGAGGGAGAAACACTAAAAGTGACCCTAAAAGTGAGGCAGGGACACCAAAAATGACCCTAAAAGTGAGGGGGGGACACCAAAAATGACCCTAAAAGTGAGGCAGGGCCATGAAAGGTGACCCAAAAGGTCCAATCCTTTTTCCCCCCCAAAATCCCTTTTTTTTTTTTCCCCCAGAGTGCCAGCAGGGAGGTGCCAGGAGCTCAGGGGTGGTTGGGCTGGATTTTTCCTTTGTTCCCCCGAGCTGGGTGTGCTGTGAAACCCCCCAAACCCCAAATTTGGTCACTTTTTCCCCAGGCAGGACAATCTGGGGGGACACAAAGTGCAAATTTGGTGGCTTTTTCCAGGGTTTGTCCCCAGCTCGGGGCTGCTCTGCTGGGCTCCATCTCTGCCTGGGGAAAATAGTGCCAAAATTGATTTATTTCTTTATTTAAAGGATTTTTTTTTATTTTTAATTTTTTTATTCCCTTGGTTGTATTTTTAATTTATTTTTATTTATTTTAAATGGTTTTCAATTTATTTTTATATATTTTTAATTTATTTCCATTTCTTTTTTATTTATTCATTTTATATATATATATGTATATATATATGTATATATGTATATATATATAACACAGTATTTTTCAATATGTGTGTCCGTAGTGTAAGCCCGGCCCGCCCCTCCGGGCTGCCCTCGCTGGCCTCGGCGCAGCTGCCGCGGGCAGCGCGGGGAGCCCGTCCCGCACAAAGGCCGGGGCAGAGCAGCGCCGCAGCCCGCGGCCGTGACGCGCCGGGCCGATCGTTTCACGGTCTCCCGCGCAGGAAAGAGCCCCGGCTCCGCTCCGTGCATCCCTCCCTTCCTGGGGAAGAGATGAAAGCGGCAGCGCCGGCCGCTCTGCCTCAGCCGCGTTTGTCTCCCCGGCAGATCCTGCGCGGCTCCCGCCGGGGCCGCCAGCCATGCGCACGGCGGGATGAAGCTGCAGGCGGTGGTGGAGCAGCTGCAGAAGCAGCGGCAGCAGCAGCAGCAGCAGCCGGCGGTGCCCATGGATTGCCGGGAGCGCCGCCGGGAGCCGCAGGTGCCGTTCCCGACACCGCCGCCCTTCCCCGGCCAGCCCCGCGCCGGGCGCGCCCCGGGGGTGTCACCCGCCGTGCCCCCGGGGGTGTCACCCTCCGTCCCCGCGGGCAGAGCCCCCGCCGTGGGCAGCCGGCCCTTGGAGCAGAGCGGCGGGAACTCTGAGGACGAGGAGGAGGATGAGGAGGAGGAGGACGAAGAGGAGGATGAAGAAGACGGCGCTGAGCTGGAGGACGGCTCCGGGGTGGCCGGCCGGCGGAGCTGCCCTGCCCTGCCGTATTTCCGCGCTCCCAAAGGTGCCCATGGCAAGGCCAGAGGGGGATCTGCCGGCAGCCCCGTGCCGGGCGCCCAGCAGGGCAGGGAGGAGCAGGGCACAGACCCTGCCCAGCGCTGCGCAGCCCCGGGGCGCCCCGGCTGGCGCCTGGACGAGCAGCTCAAACAGGTCAGTGCTGGCGTTCCCTGCTCCCAAAACCTCCATTTCCCTTCCTCAGGAGTGCTCCCTTCTCTGAGGAGATCCCACCAGGAGTTGGCTTTGTGGGTTTCCCCGCTCTGTGAGAGCCTTTGTGGGGTGGGATTTTGGGAAAAACCTGGTGGTTTGCGGATTTTAGGTGCGGGCAGCTCCCTGCTAACGCCTCACTGGAGTTACTTTTGTCAGACCTCAGGGATCTTGGGATTGTGGATTTTGGAGTGCAGGGGGATGTGAGCTGATATTGGGAGTCAGAGCACTTTATGCTCCCTGTGTGGGAAGGGAAGGGAAAAGGAAAGGAGGAAGAGAAAAGGAAAGGAGAAAGAAAAGGAGAAAGGGAAAAGGAAAGGAAAGGAGAGAGAAAATGAAAGGGGGGAGAAAAGGAAAAGGAAGTAAGGAGCCAGCTCACTGCTGCCTTGTGGGAGGTTAATTCCACCTCTGAGTGAGGAATTGCTGCTCTTTGCAGCTGAGAGCCAGGGGATGGTGGAGTGATTTCCTTTGTTGCCAGCAGGATTTCAGTGGTCACTGGGGTCTGTCCCTGCAGAGCAGGTGGGTGTTCCCTCCCCAGCTCCTCAGGGAGCAGCCCTGGGCTGTAAAACCCCCACTGGCTGCTGGTTTTTCTCCCAGGGGCTGGGCCCAGGAGAGGGAGTTGCTCAGATGAGGTGGGTTTGTCACTCGGGGGCCATTGCCTCAGAATTTACTGGATGGGAGTGGTGACGACTTCCTCTTGCAGGGCTCTGGGTGGGGAAAAGGAGGCAGGGCTCAGGTTTTCCAGGATCTCTTTCTTTAAAAAGCCAAATAAGCTCAGCCTAGTCCAGGGCTGGTTTTGATCCTTGCTCAGCTGCTGCTTCTCCCTCCTGTTGGCAGAGCCCTGCAGATCTCACTGCTCGTTCTGGCCAGGCAGTGGCCATGAAACCAGCCAGGGCTTGTGTGGAAGAGGGGAAAAAAATGGAATAAAACATCATTCCTGGGTTGGCACAATGTGCTTTGGCCCATTCCTGCAACTTGGGAGGCCACTTCAATCCAGAAGTCCAAAGTGCCCAGGAAAAACTCCAATAAAACCACTTTTGCTGCTGGGAAGGGCAGGAGTGGGAGGAATCCATGGATACCAGGTTCAGGAGTGAGTTATAAAGGAATAGCAGGGACAGCTCTGGAGAACAGTGGGAAAAGGTGTCAGGAAAAGGACAGGTCCCCCTGTTGTCCCAAGGTTTTTGGAGGTGGAGTGGTTTGGATCTGTGGCTGGGGTCCAAGTGGAGCTGCTGATTCCCAGTTCAGAGCTGGGGAATGAAACCAGGGGCAGGAAAGGGAGAGAATTGTGTGGGGAGCTCTAGGCTGGCCACTTCATTCTTTGGAATCTTTAATATCCAGGCATTTTTTAAAAATATGAGCTTTTCCCTTTGCTTTCTCTATTTAATGGGAAAAAATCCAGGATGAAACAGATTCTCCAGTTTGTTTCCAAAATGATTCCTGAATTAGGCTTTTATTTTTCAGCTTCTTTTACCAGTCTTGTGTCCTGCTCCTGGAGCATTCCTAGGATGCAGAATGCTCTTGGAAATGGTGGGAAAAGTCACTTCCTTCCCTCAAGGCTTACTTGTTCTTTTGAAAGTTTTGGGGCAAAGAATCCCTTGGAATCCTGAGGCTGGGATTACCCAGAGAAATCTGGGATCCACCAGGAAAAGGAAGCCACTTCTGTCCCATCCCAGGAAATCATTGTAGGGCAAGGCTGTGGGCAAAAGCTCCTGGGAATGCGCTGAATTTTGGGATTTTTGTCAGCACAGGGAGTGCAGGAGCTGATCCAGGAGAAGGAATTGCTGGGGGGTTGCTCTGTTTGCTCCTCCAACCCTCTGGAACACCCTGAAATCCATCCCAGCTCCTGGGAAAAGGGCTGGTTTGGGGGGAAAATGAGGGTTTATTCCAGGGCTGGCAGTGTTGGGTTTGGTGGGTGCTCACATTGTTTGGGAATATCTGTTCCTGGGAAAGCTGAGCAGGGAAAACCAGGAGCACAGCTTGGTGCTGCTACCTCAGCTCCAGCAGGAATGTGAGAAGAAATCCCAGATTTCTAGGCCCTAAATCCCAGATTTCCAGGCCCCAGCTTGGAAATCAGGAATGTGAGAATGAAGAAATGCCAGATTTCCAACTTGGAAATCAGGAATGTGAGAAGAAATCCCAAATTTCCAGGCCCCAAATCCCAGATTTCCAGGCTCCAGCTTGGAAATCAGGAATGTGAGAAGAAATCCCAGATTTCCAGACCCCAGCTTGGAAATGAGGAACATGGGAATAAATAAATCCCAAATTTCCAGACTCTAGCTTGGAAATTAGGAATGTGAGAATGAAGAAATCCCAGTTTTCCAGGCCCCAAATCCCAGATTTCCAGGTTCCAGCTTGAAAATAGTGAATGTGAGAAGAAATCCCAGTTTTCCAGGCCCCAAATCCCAGATTTCCAGGTTCCAGCTTGAAAATAGTGAATGTGGGAAGAAATCCCAAATTTCCAGCTTGGAAATCAGGAATCTGAGAATGAAGAAATCCCAGATTTCCAGGCCTCAGGCTGGAAATCAGGAATGTGAGAATAAATCCCAAATTTCCAGGCTCCAGCTTGGAAATCAGGAATGTGAAAATGAAGAAATCCCAGATTTCCAGCTTGGAAATCAGGAATGTGAAAATGAAGAAATCCCAGATTTCCAGGCCTCAGGCTGGAAATCAGGAATGTGAGAATAAATCCCAAATTTCCAGGCTCCAGCTTGGAAATCAGGAATGTGAAAATGAAGAAATCCCAGATTTCCAGCTTGGAAATCAGGAATCTGAGAATGAAGAAATCCCAGATTTCCAGGCCTCAGGCTGGAAATCAGGAATGTGAGAATAAATCCCAAATTTCCAGGCTCCAGCTTGGAAATGAGGAATGTGAGAATGGATAAATCCCAAATTTCCAGCTTGGCAGTGAGAACTCTGGGAATAAATCAACCCATCTTTCCAGGCCCAGCCCCTGCTCCTTGCCTTTTCCACGGAGCAGGGCTCCCTGGCAGGGCTTTGTGCCCAGGATTTTGGGGATTCCTCCCAGAAATGCTGCAAAAGCCTGAGCTGAACCTTCCCAGGGTCAGGCTGTTCATGAAGAGAATCAGCTTCAAATCCTTCCTGAGCCTTTGCTGCAGGCCCTGGGAACGAGGGGCTGGGATTCCAGCACCTGGAAAATGTGCCTGGACTGCTCAGGAGAGAGCAGTCCTTAATCCAGGAGGGGAAAAGGGGAATTTCCCAGCTGGGTTTGTGCTCTCGGGGGGGTTTTCAGGGTTGGATTTATTCAGGGTATTTTCAGCTCTTGGTTTTTTCCCTTTTTATGCTGAGGTGGGAGGAGATTCCTCATTCTCAGCTGCTTTTTCTTCTGCTGGAGGGAGAGGTTTGGATTGTCCCTGTGCTGCTGCTCCTGAAAATCCCTGGGAAGGGAAGGGAAGGGAAGGGAAGGAAGGAAGGAAGGAAGGAAGGAAGGAAGGAAGGAAGGAAATTCAGAGGAAAAGAGCAAAATGGAAGTTCAGAGGAAAAGGAAAGGAAAATGGAAGTTCAGAGGATTCCTCAAGAAGAGGAAAGGAAAATGGAAGTGGAGATGATTCCCAGCTCCTCCCCTGCAGAAGCCCATAGGTGAGTTAGGATCCTGAGGCAGGAAAAGGAGGCAGACAAATCACTGTAGGATTCATTCAGTGCCACGTTTATTTGTGGGGCTGGTGGCAGCTTGTCTCCCCAGGGGCAGCTCCCAGGGGTTCAGGCTGCACACAGGAGCTGCCAGCAGCTGCAGAGTTTTATTCCCTTGCCCTTGTGGTTTTCTCCCTCTGGGGTCACTCAGTGACTCTGGACTGGCACTGAGGATCCCTCTTCTTACCCAAAATCAATCCTGGGCTGATTCCTCTGAGTCTTTCGGGACAGGAGGAATTCAGAGAGCCCAGCTTTTCCTCAAGGATGGAGCAGCAGGTTCCTGTTTGCTCGGGGGAACACGTGAAAGGAACTGAATTAAAAAAAAAGCAATTAATGGTTAAACCCCAGCCCTTCCCTTCCCCATCCTCCCTGCCATTCCTGAAATCACTCGGATGTTTTCAGGGGCTGCCTTTGAAGCTGGGGGCTGCTGAATTGAGCTCTGTTATTAGCAAGGCTGGGTTCCCATTGCAGGGAGCTGCTGTGGGCAGTAATTACCCCTTGGCTCTCCCTGCCTGAGAACTTGCAGCTCGGGGCAGCAGCCCTGATCTTATCAGCGTTTGTTCTACAACAGTTTTCTTTCTCAGAGCATCTGTTTCACTTCCTAAGGCTTAACTCTGCCCACAAAAGGAATTTCTGTGGATTCTCTGATAATCCTGAAATTGCTGCCCCAGTCCCTTTTCATTGACACAACCCACGGGGCAGGGGAGGCCTCATCCCCAGGTGGGGATTTCAGCAGATTCCTGGCCTAAAAAAACCCCTGTAAAACCCCTGCAAAACCTCTGCAAAGTGAGGAGGTGCAGCCTGAGCTGGGTTTCCCAGAGGAGTTTTGATTCCTCTGCTCTGGAAGGTTTTGGTCCTGAAAGGAATGGGAAGTGTTGTCACCTCAGCAGCTCAGGGGTTAACTCCAGCCTGGGGCTGGCAGCCAGAGTTGCTGTGGCCACCTGAGCTGGGCTCTGCTCAGATATTCCAGTGCTGGGGAGGGACCCCAAAATGAGCTCCTGGAATTGCTGCTGCAGCTTGCAGAGGGCAGCTGGGGGGGCTGCGGTGGGGGTGACACGGGGGAGGCTCTGCTGGCCCAGGGAAGGATCTGGTGGCACAGGGAGGCCTCTGTGGTGGCACAGAGGGGGCTCTGGTGGCACAGGGAGGGCTCTCATGGCCCCTGAGGTGTCAGTGGCACAGGGAGGGCTGTGGTGGCCCCTTGAGGTGTCAGTGCCACAGGAGGAGCCCTGGTGGCCCAGGGAAGACTCTGGTGACCCCCAAGGTGTCAGTGGCATAGAGAGGGCTGTGGCGGCACAGGGAAGGCTCTGGTGGCACAGAGGGGGCTCTGGTGGCACGGGGGAGTGCTGTGGTGGCCCCTGAGGTGTTGGTGGCACAAAGAGGGCTCTCTGAGGTGTCAGTGGCACAGAGGGGGCTCTGGTGGCCCTCGAGGTGTTGGTGGCACAGGGAAGGCTGTGGCGGCACAGGGAAGGCTCTGGTGGCAGAGGGACACCTCTGGTGGCCTTCGAGATGTCAGTGGCCCAGGGAGGGCTCTGGTGGCCCAGGGAGGGCTCTGGTGGCAGAGGAAGGGCTCTGGTGGCCCCTGAGGTGTTGGTGGCCCAGGGAGGGCTCTGGTGGCCCCTGAGGTGTTGGTGGCCCTGGGAGGGCTGGGTGGCCCAGGGAGGGCTCTGGTGGCAGAGGAAGGGCTCTGGTGGCCCCTGAGGTGTTGGTGGCCCAGGGAGGGCTCTGGTGGCCCTGGGAGGGCTCTGGTGGCCCAGGCCCCTCCGGAGCTGCCACGATGCCCTCTGGGGTTTGTTGGGGTTCGTTGTCCTCTCGTGCCCTCCCTGCAGGGGCAGTTTGTGTGCCCAGCAGCCGTGGCAGGGAGCTGGTGCCACGCTCCCTCTCCGGGTGCCAGGCTCCCTGGCTGGCAGCAGGCTTTGGTGGTGATGGCCCTGGCCTGCAGGGAAGGAATCCCTGCTGGGTTTTGGGGCTGCAGCCCTGGCAGGGTGGGAGGAAATGTTCCCTCAGGGCCTGAGCTGAGCCCTGGGAAAGGGCCTGGGATGGGGATGAGCTCAGCTTCCCAAGGGTGAGTTCCTTCCTTTCATTCAGCTTCCCATGGATGAATTCAGCTTTCCAAGGATGAATTCCATGGATGAATTCAGCTTTCCATGATTTAATTCAGCTTCCCATGGATAAATTCAGCTTTCCAAGGATGAATTCCATGGATGAATTCAGCTTCCCATGGATTCATTCAGCTTCCCATGGATTCATTCAGCTTTCCAGGCTCTCCATGGATGAATTCAGCTTCTCATGGATGAATTCAGCTGCTCATGGATGAACTCAGCTTTCCATGGGTGAGCTTGACTTCCAAGGGTGAATTCCATCATTTAATTCAGCTTCCCATGGATGAATTCCATGTTTTAATTCAGTTTCCCACGGATGAATTCAGCTTTTCCATCATTTAATTCAGCTTCCCATGGATAAATTCCATGTTTTAATTCAGTTTCCCATGGATGAATTCAGCTTCCTAGGATGAATTCAGCTTTCCAAGATAAATTCCACGGTTGAATTCACCTTTCCATGGTTAAATTCAGCTTCCCATGGATAAATTAATGGATAAATGAATTCCCATGGCTAATTCCATGGATGAATTCAGCTTCCCATGGATGGATTCAGTTTCCCATGGGTGAGTTCAGCTCTCCATGGATGAATTCAGCTTCCTAGGATGAATTCAGCTTTCCAAGATAAATTCCATGGTTGAATTCACCTTTCCATGGTTAAATTCAGCTTCCCATGGATAAATTCATGGATAAATGAATTCCCATGGATAATTCCATGGATAAATTCAGCTTCCCATGGATGGATTCAGCTTCCCATGGGTGAGTTCAGCTCTCCATGGATGAATTCAGCTTTATTCCCAGCTGCCATTCCATGCTCTGCCCCCCAAACCAGCCGTGCTCCATCCCCACCCTCCCTGTGGAGCCCTCTCCGTGTCCCCTGGCAGTGGGAAATGTCCCCAAACCCCCCAGAGCAGCGGGAGGAGGTGCAGCAGCTGCCCAGCTCAGGTGACAGCAGGTGACAGCAGGTGACAGCCATCCCTGCTGCTCTGCTGGCCATATGGCCAAAGCCTGGTGCCTTCATCTGCCCTAAGCTCCTTTGCCCTGGAGGTGCCCCTGACATCCCAGGGTGGAGCTGTGGAAAATGGGATGGATTTATTCTGCTTATCCTCTGCCATTCTGGTCTAATCACCCTGTTTTTATTATTTCCTAGAGAGATCAAGCCAAATGTGTTCTGTTTAACTTTTCCAGAGTCTTTAAAAGTTTTATTCCTGGGAATTAGCCCAAGTTCAAACCTGCTGGCAGGAGGGAATTGCCTCCTTTAACCCCTTTCCTTTCTCATCCCTGCCCTCAAATGGAGTGGAATAAGCTCTCAGCATGACCAGAATTCCCTCTGGAAGCAAGTTCTGCCTCTGGATTTATATCCCAGGGAAGAGAGCAGCCAAAGGAGAGGGTCAGAAAGCTGAACCTGCACAAATCCCTGAGCCTTGGAGTGTGCAAGGTCCAGGCTGGGAAATCCCTGCTGCCTCCTTTTCCTGCCACTCTGATTCTGCTCCATGGGTTTGATCCCAGTGAACAGTTTTAGGAGCAGCTGGGTGCATAATTAGCCAAAAATCTGTGGATTTAATCTCTGCTGGAGAGAGAGGCTGAGGGAGAGGGGACATTGGGATGGATCCTCCCGTGAGCAGAGCCAGCCTAGAGAGGGCTGGGAATTGATCCTGTGCACAAACAGCTGACACAACAGAAGTGACAATAATCCCCCATTAAAGATCTCTCAGTTGATGGGGCTCGCTGGGTAATTGACTTTCCAGCAGCAATTAGTGGCTCAAACCCAATCAGCAGCCATTAGGGAGCTGTGCACGAGCTGTTTGTCTTCCTCATTCCATGTCAGCCTCACAGCCAGATGATGCTGGGATTTTGGGGTGCTGCAGCACCTCCAGAATTCCCAAGGGGTGCTTTTGGAGCGCTGGGACCTTTTCTCTCCCTGTGTTTGTCCAGGTAGATTTGGCTCTTCCCTTTTCCAGCAAGTGCTGGACTGGGGTTTCACAGAGTGAGTTGATGTTCTCAGGATGCCTGGATTTATTTCAGGATCATCCTGGCCTTCCATCCAGCTGGAGCTGCTGGTTTATTTGAGGTGCTGTAGCACCCTCACAATTCCCAGGGGATACTTTTGGGGGTTTTGCACCTTTTCTCTCCATGTGTTTGTCCAGGTGGATTTTGCTCTTCTCCTTTTTCCAGCACACGCTGGACCGGGACTCTACAGAGTTGTTCTCAGAATTCCTGGATTTATTTCAGGATCATCCCGGCCTTCCATCCACCTGGAGCTGCTGTTTTATTTCAGAATTCAGAATTTATTTCTCCAGAATTCCCAGGGGGTCCTTTTGGGGTTTCTGTGTTTGTCCCAGCTGGATTTGGCTCTTGCCTTTTCCAGACTTCATAAAGTCCCTGGACCAGGACGTTACAGAGTTGATGTTCTCAGGATGCCTGGATTTATTTCAGGATCATCCTGGCCTTCCATACCACCTGCAGGTCCTGGTTTATTTGAGGTGCTGGAGCACCTCAGAGGTTCCTTTGGGAGTTTGGCCCCTTTTCTCCCTGTGTGTTTGTCTGGGTAGATTTTGATCTTCTTTCCCTTTTCCAGCATGTGCTGGACTGGGGTTTCACAGAGTGACTTGATGTTCTCAGGATGCCTGGATTTATTTCAGGGTTATCTTGTCCTTCCATCCAGCTGGAGCTGCTGGTTTCCAGCCTTTGGAGACCATTCCAGCATGGTGATTCCCAAGTGGAATAGGTCCTAACCAGGTTAATCTTTTTAAGAGCCTTAATCCAGCAAAGCTGAGCTTTCCATTTCTCTGGGGGAAAAATCCACATCGTCCTGGCAGTCAGGGCACCTGGGCTGGCCAGCAGCTTTCCAGGGGGATGATTCCCCTCCTTCTGCTCCTGCTTTTCAGGGAAGCACAGGGAGGATGGCCTGGAGGTCAGGAAGGAAGGATGACACTTTCACCACAGGCTCTGGGATGTGCCCTTGGAAAAAAGAGGGACACGAGGGGAAAAATCAGCTCTGTAGGTGCTGGATGTCATCCCAGCAGAGCCACAGAGGAGTTGGCATCCTGCTCTTCAGGAGGGAGGGAACGTGGCTGGGAGGTGAAATTCCACTTCCCAGGATGTGAAATCCCTCAGGGGGAAACACCTAAAAGGTTTGGTGTTAAAATTAAGAAGCAAGAAGAAGCTTTCATTTTTTCAGTCTTCAGGTTGTTGTTTATTTTTTTCTCTTATCAACAATTCAGCACACCCTCTATACACCAAACTTAGTGTGCAAAAAAAAAGCACCAAAAAATCACAAAACACACAAGTTGAGACTCTTTTAAAACGATTTTCTTTAATTAACTCTTAAACCTTTTTACCAATAACTAATTATTTGTGTGCTTACCCAACACCTGCATTTCAGCACTTTCTAACCAATCAAACACTGCAGAAAATGGAGTAGATGAAGAACAAGGAGATCAAACAGCACCCAAAATCCTCCATCTTGGCTTCTACCTCCATGCTGAAAACCCAAAACTCTGAAGTTTTTTTCACCCTATAATAAACTGGGTGTATAATAAAATAATATAATTTAATAATTATATATATATTAGATGTATTATATATCTCACATATACTATATAGTTGTGTGTCAAATATTTATAATGTATATATTATGTATTATAGATAATATATATAATTAAATAATATAATTTATTAAATAATAAAATATCTATTTATTTCACACACTCCTAGATTCCAATTCATCCCAGAGCTTAGAAGCTTTCTCCATAAAGGAAGATTAAAAGCAGTGTTCTCCTAGGGCTCAAACCTCAGAACAGAGAGAGAAATATTCCCTATACCTCGAATTCCAGCACCAGGAAATTGGGACAAAACCACAAATGCCCTCCTCACCTTTCTCACCACCTCAGGCTAAACCAGCAGCTGCTTTTCTATGTGTTTGTGCCTAAAAATCCTAAAAATCCTGGAGCCTTTCCCTCCATGCTGAGCTGGTTTTGTTTCCCCAGAACGGCGGCGTGAGCTGGAGCGACGACAGCGACGGCGGCCGGGGAAGGGAGATCTCCCGGGACTTTGCCAAGGTCTGTCTGGGAAACTGGGGACATTTGGGGATGTCTTGGTTTGGAAAGACTGCTTGGAGACAACTGCCATCCAGATGGCAAATAGAATCCATTTTGCCTTGCAGTCTGGGACAGGGGAACTTGGGGAATCCTCCCCTGGTCCATGGCAGAGCCCTCCCTGCAGGGAATTTATAGGAAAACTGCTTCGTCCTGCAGCTTGGGGCTGGTTTGTTGGCTTGTATTGGGTTAAAATGTTTAATTCTTATTAAAATAAGAATGAGCAACCAGACTTCGGGTATTTAAAAGTTTTAATCCAGTTTTTCTCCAGCTGGGAGAAGAATATTCTCCCTCTGGAATGCTGGATTTGAATGCTTGTGGATTTGAATGTGTCACAGCAGCTGGAGAGGTTCAATTTGAACTAAGGCAGCTCTGCTCTCCCAGAACTTCCCAGGAATGCAGCCCCAAAAAGTCCCTCTCTTTTGGGATACACTGCCTAGGCAACTTCATTTTAATGATTTGGGTGTTTCAAGAATAAATATTAATAAATATTTCTGTTTTACAAATATTTAGATTTCATAAAATATTATTATTTATATAAATGAACATTTCTAATCTATAAATATTTATATATTATTAAACATTTATATTTTAAAATATTGATATTTATAGCAATATACTATAAAATTTCTAATTTACAAATATTTATTATATAATATAAATATAAAATACTTAATAAAAATATAAATAATAAATGAAACATTTATTCCCACAGCAAATCAATCCTGGGCTGGTTTCTGGAATTTCTGAAGGCTTTTGGTTTATTCCAGCTCTGGGGATCTTTTCCAGCTCTGGGAATCTATTCCAGTTCTGAGCATCTATTTCATTTTCATTTTTGTTTTCCACCTCTGGGGATCCATTCTGTTTCTGGGGATCCATTCTGTTTCTGAGGATCTTTTTCATTTTCATTTTTCTTTTCCAGCTCTGGGGATCCATCCCAGCTCTGGGAATCCATCCCATTTCTGTGGATCCATTCCATTCCTGGGGATCCATTTCAGCTCTGGGAATCCATTCCATTTATGTTGATCCATTCCATTTCTGGGCATCTTTTTAATTTTCATTTTTCTTTTCCATCTCTGTGGATCTATTCCAGCTCTGGGGATCCATTCCAGCTCTGGGGATCTTTTCCATTCCTGGGAATCCTTTCCGTTTCTGGGGATCCATTCTATTTCTGGGCATCTTTTTAATTTTCATTTTTCTTTTCCAGCTCTGGGGATCCATTCAATTTCTGAGGTTCTTTTCCAACTCTGAGGATTTGTTCCATTTCCAGGGCTCCACTCCATTTCTGGGAATCCATACCATCACTGGGAATCCATTCTACTTCTGGAGATCTTTTCCATTTTCACTTTTCTTTTTACAGCTCTGGAGATCCATTCTGTCTCTGGGATTCCATTCCATTCCTGGGGATCCTTTCTATTTCTGGGAATCCATTTTACTTCTGGGTATCCTTTCAGTTTCTGGTGATCCTTTCAGTTTCTGGGGATCCATTCAGTTTCTGGGGATCTATTCCAGCTCTGGGAGTCCATTCCATTTCTGGGGAACTTTTCCATTTCTGGGGTTCTTTTCCATCTCCAGGAATCCATTCCATTCCAGGGATCCATTCCATTCCTGTGCATCCTTTCCATTTCTGGGAATCCATTCCAGCTCTGGGGATCCATTCCATTTCTGGGCGTCTTTTTCATTTCCATTTCTGAGGATCTTTTCCATTTCTGGGAATCCTTTCAATTTCAGGGGATCTTTTTCATTTTCATTTTTCTTTTCCATTTCTGGGAATCCATTCCCTTTCTGGGGATTCTTTCCATCTCTGGGGATCCTTTCTATTTCTGGGAATCCTTTCAATTTCTGGGGATCCATTCCATCTCTGGGGATCTTTTCCATTCCTGTGCATCCATTCCATTCCTGTGGATCCTTTCCATCCCTGGGGATCCATTCCAGCCATGACCACCAAGCCCTTCTCTGTGTCTCCTTCTGCCTGTGCTGTCCCTCCCCCTGGAAGCAGCCAGAATTCTGGAATTTTCTGTTTCCCTGGGAGCTGTGGTCTCACTCTGCTTTGTCCCCCCAGCTGTACGAACTGGACAGCGATCCCGAGCGGAAGGAGTTCCTGGATGACCTCTTCATCTTCATGCAGAAGAGGGGTGAGTGACCTTTCCTTGGATTCCTTGGATTTTCCACACCTTGCAGGAGTGGAACGGGGCAGGAGAGGGAATTCCTGCCTGCTGAGGCTGGAAAAACAAATCCTGGACTTTGGGGCATTTCCCTTGGCATTGGAGGAGAGCAGTAGGGAAGATCTGCCCTGTAAATTAAATTAAATTAATTCAATATAATTAATTTAATTTAAAATAGTAAATTAAAATAAATAAATTAATTAAATTAATTAATCACATTAATTAATTTCATTAATTTGAGTTAAATTAGTTTGCCTTCAATTTCTTTGCTTTCTGATGTAGTGCTGGTGTTGTCCGTGCCCTGAAGATCCCAGGAACCTTTTCCTGGAATTCCCAGGGTGTCAATGGTCCCAATCCAGTGTTGAGAGCAGACTGGTGATAATTAAAATGTGTTTAATTGGGGTGTTGGGTAACAGATGCACCTCAGAACGTTTGGGCTGCCCTCTTGTCCTTCTGAGGGTGTCAGTGGCACAGAGCAAAGTGTTTCTAACATCCCAATCCTAGACTCAAGAGCTGCATAGTTCCCAAAAAACCCCAAATCCAGCTCCTCTCCCAAGAGCAAAGTGTTTTTAAAAGCCCAATCCTGGGCTGAGGAGCTGCCTGGTTCCCAAAACCCCCGAATCCAGATCTCCTGAGAGCAAAGTGTTTCTGTATCCCAGTCCTGGGCTGAAGGGCTGCCTGGTTCCCAAAAACCCCAAATCTGGCTCTCCTGAGAGCAAAGGATTTCTGACATCCCAATCCCATGCTGAAGAGTTGCCTTGTTCCCAGAAAACCCCAAATCCAGCTCCTCTCCTCAAAGCAGAGTGTTTCTGACATCCCAATCCCAGTCTGAAGAGCTGCCTTGTTCCCAAAAAAAACCCAAATCCGGATCTCCTGAGAGCAGAGTGTTTCTGACATCCCAGTCCCATTCTCAAGAGCTTCCTGGTTCCCAAAAGAACCCATATCCAGCTCTTCTAAGGGCAAAGTGTTTCTGACATCCCAATCCCAGTCTGAAGAGCTGCCTGGTTCCAAAAAAAAACTCCAAATGCAGCTCCTCTCCTGAGAGCAGTGTGAAGAGCTGCTCCATTTGCCCCTGGTGTCTGTGGGGTCAGGCAGCAGCTCTGCCAATAAAAATCCCACTGTAAAAACCTAAAAGCAGGGATTTGCTGCTGTCCAGGGGGAGCTGAGGGAGCAGAAACTGCAAAGATGAGTGGGATTTCACAGGAGCTGCAGGGATGAAAAGGCTGTGATGGTTTGGGATGCCCCTGGGACGGGGCAGTCATGGAGCAGCTCTAACACAGATCAGATGTGGAGGGCTGTCCCCAAGGGCCATAAAAGGGCCCTGGAGCAGCAGAAACCATGGAAGGGGACATGGAATGGGCCTTTGTGGGGTTTTGTTCCTCAGAGGGGACAGCAGAGACAAGCTGGCACTGGCCTTTGTAGGGTTTTGTTCCTGGGAAGCTGGAACTGACCTTTGTAGGATTTTTTTGTGGAAAGGGCAAGTGGGCACAGGACAGCAGGGCTGGGGGTGATGCCTTAGGAAGGCTGAGCTAAAACTGAGACTAGACTGAGCTCAAGAATAATGCAGGGATTTGTTAAAAGAATCTCCTCAGTGGATCCACCTTGGGCAGCACAAGAGCCCAGCCAGGGCTGCACCCAAGATGAACCAAAATGGTTCAAAATGGTCACAAAAATGGACAACCAATCACAGGGTCTCTCACTTTTATGAGTTTTGGGCCATTTGCATATTGGAGTTAATTGCCAATTACAGCTTCAGTTTATGAATCCCTTCATTCTTGTTCTCTCTTCAGTCAAAGATTGCAGCTCTCCCTAAAATACAATCAGGGGTTGCAGCTCTCCATGGGATCAGGGATTGCAGCTCCCCGTGGGATCAGGGCTTGCAGCTCTCTGTGGGATCAGGGATCGCAGCTCCCCGTGGGATCAGGGCTTGCAGCTCTCTGTGGGATCAGGGATCGCAGCTCCCCGTGGGATCAGGGCTTGCAGCTCTCTGTGGGATCAGGGATCGCAGCTCCCCGTGGGATCAGGGCTTGCAGCTCTCTGTGGGATCAGGGATCGCAGCTCCCCGTGGGATCAGGGCTTGCAGCTCTCTGTGGGATCAGGGATCGCAGCTCCCCGTGGGATCAGGGCTTGCAGCTCTCTGTGGGATCAGGGATCGCAGCTCCCCGTGGGATCAGGGCTTGCAGCTCTCTGTGGGATCAGGGATCGCAGCTCCCCGTGGGATCAGGGCTTGCAGCTCTCTGTGGGATCAGGGATCGCAGCTCCCCGTGGGATCAGGGCTTGCAGCTCTCTGTGGGATCAGGGATCGCAGCTCCCCGTGGGATCAGGGCTTGCAGCTCTCTGTGGGATCAGGGATCGCAGCTCCCCGTGGGATCAGGGCTTGCAGCTCTCTGTGGGATCAGGGATCGCAGCTCCCCGTGGGATCAGGGCTTGCAGCTCTCTGTGGGATCAGGGATCGCAGCTCCCCGTGGGATCAGGGCTTGCAGCTCTCTGTGGGATCAGGGATCGCAGCTCCCCGTGGGATCAGGGCTTGCAGCTCTCTGTGGGATCAGGGATCGCAGCTCCCCGTGGGATCAGGGCTTGCAGCTCTCTGTGGGATCAGGGATCGCAGCTCCCCGTGGGATCAGGGCTTGCAGCTCTCTGTGGGATCAGGGATCGCAGCTCCCCGTGGGATCAGGGCTTGCAGCTCTCTGTGGGATCAGGGATCGCAGCTCCCCGTGGGATCAGGGCTTGCAGCTCTCTGTGGGATCAGGGATCGCAGCTCCCCGTGGGATCAGGGCTTGCAGCTCTCTGTGGGATCAGGGATCGCAGCTCCCCGTGGGATCAGGGCTTGCAGCTCTCTGTGGGATCAGGGATCGCAGCTCCCCGTGGGATCAGGGCTTGCAGCTCTCTGTGGGATCAGGGATCGCAGCTCCCCGTGGGATCAGGGCTTGCAGCTCTCTGTGGGATCAGGGATCGCAGCTCCCCGTGGGATCAGGGCTTGCAGCTCTCTGTGGGATCAGGGATCGCAGCTCCCCGTGGGATCAGGGCTTGCAGCTCTCTGTGGGATCAGGGATCGCAGCTCCCCGTGGGATCAGGGCTTGCAGCTCTCTGTGGGATCAGGGATCGCAGCTCCCCGTGGGATCAGGGCTTGCAGCTCTCTGTGGGATCAGGGATCGCAGCTCCCCGTGGGATCAGGGCTTGCAGCTCTCTGTGGGATCAGGGATCGCAGCTCCCCGTGGGATCAGGGCTTGCAGCTCTCTGTGGGATCAGGGATCGCAGCTCCCCGTGGGATCAGGGCTTGCAGCTCTCTGTGGGATCAGGGATCGCAGCTCCCCGTGGGATCAGGGCTTGCAGCTCTCTGTGGGATCAGGGATCGCAGCTCCCCGTGGGATCAGGGCTTGCAGCTCTCTGTGGGATCAGGGATCGCAGCTCCCCGTGGGATCAGGGCTTGCAGCTCTCTGTGGGATCTCCATTCCAGGGCTTGCAGCTCTCCATGGCGTCCTTGTTCCTTTTTATCCCAACTCTAGAGAACCAAACCCCACAAATCTCAGGCTGAAACCCTGAACCAGCCAGGATTTCTCCTTGAAGAAGGATTTGAGCAAACCAGGAGCTGAGACAGTGCAGGGGTGGAGTTGATTTGCTGCTGTAAAATGAATTTTCCCTCTGTTCAGCTGGGAATTCACACACCCCACGGAATTACTGTGCCTCCCTTCAAAGATGAAACAGGAAATTCTGTTTTTCTTGAGATTTGGCTCAGTATTATTTTAAATCACTGTGGACTTTCCCAATTTCCTGGGGAAAACCTGTTCCTTCTGGCTGCCTGATACAGCATCTCCCCTGAACATATTTGGAGTGGGAAGAGCAGCTTTTTATTTACCTGCTCCAGGTTGTGGCTTAAAAATGTCTTTTCTGTGTCTATTTTTCACTCCAGTGGGAGTGAAAAAATCCCATTTTAGTGGGATTTCAAGGCCTCTGTGCTGATCAAACGCTGGGGATTCTCACCTCCTTTGTTCCTTGTTGTAAAATGGACACTTGTGCGAGGAAATTGGATAGGGTAGGTGGGAGGTGATTTAAAAAGCAGAGCTGGGTGTGATTAAATGCTCTTTGTGCAGGACAAGTCGTGGCTTAAGCTGCTGGAAATCCCTGTGTGGAAGGGAATCTCCGGCATGGAGGCCAAGGAAAGCCATAAAATTCCCTGGAATTCACCTCAAACCCACCTTTGGGGCAGTTCTCCTCAGTCTGCATCTCCAGCTTGAGGTCTGCCAGCCAGGCCTGGCCAAGGGAGGGGGGAGAGGAGGAGAGCAAAGCCCTGGGGTGGGAGGGAGAGGATGGTCCCAGTTAATCCCTCAGCCAAGGATGTGCCAAACCCCCTTGCCCAGGTGATTGCCAGGTGTAATCCCAGCCACTGCAGGCTTTCCTGGGGCTCAGCCCCTCCAGGAGCTCCAGCATGGGACAGAGGGGACACTGAGGTCCCTCTGGGTTAACCCCTGAGGCTCCCTGGGACAGGGGAGACTGTATTGACTTATTGATGACACTTAGTTAATCAACAATTGTGCTTTTTTTATATTTTGTTAAAGGCACCTCCTTTTTCTTCAAGATTTTAAGACAGATGAGGCTGCATCTCACCCCTGGAGGCTGCAGAATTCTGTCTTCAAGGGGGGACATGATTTAAGCTGTAGTGTGCTAACATCAATAAGGCATAACTAAGAAGATAACTGATGATGTGATTTTTAGGGTAACACAAAATTATTTTGCTAAGGACATCCTGAATTTTTACTAGTTGTAGGGGCCAAATTGGATATATTTACTGCAGTTCAAGAGCTTGGGAAGGAGAGACATTCCCTCAAAGGCCAGAGATGTTGGTGGCCTTCCTCTGGGAAACCCAGATTGTGGCTGCCTTACAAATAGTTAATCAACAATTGTGCTTTTTTTGTAGTTTTCTTCAAGACACCTTTTTCTTCAAGATTTTCCAATTCCCCAGTTGCTGTTTAACCCCTCTGATGGTTGTTTCTTTTCTAAAGAAGTTTTGGGGCAAGTGCCCATTATGTGCAGGTGATCTGGGCACCTGTGGGTGCACCCCCACTTTGTCCCACGTTCCTCTCTTAGGCAGGATAATCAATAAGGCATAATTGAGAAACTGTCATCAGTTTCCAGATGTGATTTTTAGGGTAATGCAAAATTATTTTGCTAAGGACATCCTGAAATTTTGCTAGTTGTAGGGGCCAAATCAGATATATCTACTGCAGTTCAAGAGCTTAGGAAGGGGAAAAGGCTTTTCAAGGGAAATTTAGGTTGAATATCAGGAAAAAGTTTTTTCAGAAAGGGTGATAAAGTTCTGGAATGTTCTGCCCGGGGAGGTGGTGCAGTCCCCATCCCTGGGTGTGTTAACAAAGCCTGGATGTGGCACGGGGTGCCAGGGTTCATTTGTGGTGTTGGTGCTGGGTTGGACTCTATGGTCTTGGAGGTCTCTTCCAACCCAGTGATTCTGTGAATTCTGTGGGAGACATTCCCTCAAAGGCCACAGATGTTTCTGGCTCCAGTCAGCCTTCCTCTGGAAAACCCTTTATCCCAGAAACCTGGATTGTGGCTGCCTTTCTGCTCAGAAAACCAGCAGCCCTTGGGATGACTCTGCTTTCCCCTTCCATTTATCAACTCTGCATCCTCCCTTTCCCAGTGGGAACTGACTCCTCGTGCCCCTCATTTGGCTGGGATGAGCCAGGTGATCTGGCTGGGATGAGCCAAGGGATGGGGCTGGGGTGAGCCAAATTATGGGGCTGTGGTGAGCCAAGTGATGGGGCTGGGAAGTCAAATTATGGGGCTGGGATGAGCCAGGTGATGGAGCTGGGAAGAACCAAGTGATAGGGCTGGAATGAGCTAAATTATGGGGCTGGCAAGCCAAGTTATGGGGCTGGGATTGAGCCAAATTACAGAGCTGGGATGAGCCAAGTGATGGGGCTGAGGTGCACCAAGTTATGGGGCTGTAATGAGCCAAATTTTGGAGCTGGGATGAGCCAGGTTATGGGGCTGAGATGAGCCAAGTTTCAGAGCTGGGATTGAGCCAAATTACAGAGCTGGGATGAGCCAAGTGATGGGGCTGAGGTGCACCAAGTTTTGGGGCTGGTGTGAGCCAAGTTACGGGGCTGGGGCTCTGCTGAGATGCAGGAGAAGTTATTTTCCAAGGAAACTGAGAGAGGAGGATCTTCCTCTGGCTCGGGGCAGGAGGCTTGCAAGTACAGTAAAATGAGTTTACCATCAAAAGGCAACAAGTCTTGTGCCGTGGCCCCGGCTCTGACCTTTCCCTCTGGAATTCTGCCCCCTGGCCCCGGGCTCATTAATCCTGGCGCTGCCAGATGACAGTAATCCATCAGAGCCCTGACAGCCCTGCCCGGCTCAGGATCTGCCCTTTCAGCCTTTCCTGTGGCAGCGCTAGGGGTTTCCAATAAAACCCTGCCTTTATCGCCTTCCCCGGGCTGGCCTGGGGGAGGAGGGGGCACCAAATCCCTCTGGAAAACACCGGGAATTCACCGGGACTGGCTCTCTGCGGGACCTGCGGGGTGGTGTTGGGGCAGTGCTGGAGGAACACGTGGAAAATGGAATTATTGCAGTGGAAAATGGAATTATTGCAGTGGAAAATGGAATTATTGCAGTGGAAAATTGAATTATTGCAGTGGAAAATGGAATTATTGCAGCTCCTGGGACAGTTCTGTCCCTACTGCAAAGTTTCTCAGCTGCACAAAGGAATTTTATTTTGGGGGGGAACCAAACTCGAGGTTTTATCTCAGTGGATATATTTATATTCTGTGTGTAAACATATTTAGCTGGGTGTTTCTGTATAAAGCCCGGTTTAGCTGAGTTTATAAATGTGTGTTTCCATCTAAATCTCGATTTAGCTGGCTTTATAAATGAAATTTCGGGGCACTTTGGTCCTGTTTAAAGCACAGCTGAGGGAGGGAAGCTGTCCTGGGGGTGATGGAATTATTGCAGCTCCTGGGAGCAGTTCTGTCCCTGCTGCAGTTTCTGTCAGCTGCACAAAGAAATTTTATTTTGGGGGGAGGAAACCAAATTTGAGGTTTTATCTCAGTGGATAAATGTAAATTCTCTGTGTAATAGAGTTTATAAATGCATGTTTCTGTATAAAGCCCTGTCTAGCTGAGTTTGTAAATGTGTGTGTTCCATCTAAATCTCGATGTAGCTGGGTTTGTAAATGAAATTTCTGGGCACTTTGGTCCTGTTTAAAGCAAAGCTGTCCTGGGGGTGCTGAGGTGATGGAATTATTGCAGCTCTGGGAGCAGTTCTGTCCCTGCTGCAACATTTCTCAGCTGCACAAAGAAATTTTATCATTTAACCAAACTCGAGGTTTTGTCTCAGTGGATATATTTATATTCTGTGTGTAAACACATTCAGCTGAGTTTATAAATGTGCGTTTCTGTATAAATCCCTGTTTAGCTGGGTTTATAAATGAAATTTCAGGGCACTTTGCTCCTGTTTGAAGCACAGCTGAGGGAGGGAAGCTGTCCTGAGGGTACTGAGGTGATTCAGGGGGTTCAGACCCCCTCACTGTTCCTGCTCCAGCTGGGAGCAGCTCCCTGGAATTGCTCCATCCTTCATTTCCCGGTGCTGCAGGTGATCTTTGTGCCTCTCACAGGAGTATCTGGATTATTCATTTGTGTATTTTCCCATCTGCTGAGCTGGGGAAATCTGGAGGAGGGTAGAAGCTTGTTTGGGGGAAAGCAGGGTACTAAAAAGCAGATATTTGTTAATATTTTCTGAGTTGCTGAGAACTTATCCATGGCTCTTCCCTTTCACTCCATCTGGATGAAAGTCCCTGCTGGACAAATTAATGCCATTTCCTAAATTGGATTGGGAAAACTGGGGTGGCTTTGGCTGGGGGGAGAGGGGCTTCATCCTCCCCCAGCCCAGCAAAGGCTTTGCTGCTGTGGCTAATTAATGAAAGGAGGGGAATTTTGGGCTGTCCTGGGGGCTTTGGAAGGAAATATTTCCCTGTTTTCCCTGCGGGTGTGACTCAGGTGATGAGTGACAGCTGGAGGTAACTTGATCATGCCCTGATTCCCAGTGCTGCTGTCACCCCGAGACAAAATGGATGCTTGGGAAAAAAAACAGAGGAAACTGAGGATTTTTGGGAGGGAGGGACGGAGCCACAGAGAGTTTGGAGGTTTTGGAATTCTCTCCGTGCTCCTTGAGGGGTCTGTGCCCCTGAAATTTGGAAAGGGGATGTGGATCTGCTCCTTGGGCTGCTCGGACAGGGGAAGAGGCTGGGATTGATATAAATTGAAACACTTTGAATCTGTGGGGTTTTCAGCCCTTTAGAGCTGCAAAAATGGGCTGTTTTATCCAGCATCTCATTAACCTGTGGGAATTGGCACCACGAGCCAATAATGCCTAATGGGATTCCCAAAGAAGAGACAGGGAAAAAAAAAATCCCCCTTGGATGTCTGACAAGGACATCTGCAGGGCCCCTTTCATGGCACGGAATAAACCCATTTATAGGGCCATAAATGGGGGATCAGGGGCTGCCAGCAGTGGCACCAGCCTCCCCTGGGGACTGGGGATTCCACAATTGTCCCCTGCCCCCCTCCCAGCCTTCCTGCCAGGCTGGGGCTGCCCATTGTGGGGACAGGATGGGCTGGGCGGCCCTTTGATCCAGGACAGAGTTTCCCAGGCCAAATAAAAGCTCTGCCACTTCAGCTTTTTATTATTCCTTCTTCCTCTCCGTGCCTAAATCTCCTTCGTTTGGGCGTTGGCACTTCCAGGAGCTGCCAAAGGGAGAGGTTAAAAATCAGATTTTATTCCACGTTAACCCAAAATACACAGAACCAAGCAGGAAGGATGGAGCAGGACCTGGTTTTGGGATGCTCAGAGCTGCTGTGGCCTCGTCAGGGAATTGTTTGGGACGGAAAAGAAGTGGGAGGCTGGAAGCAGCAGCCTTTATTTACCTCTCCAGGTTGTTCCAAGTGTTCAACAAATAAGGGAGGATGGAATTCTGAGGGGGAGAGATGTTCTCCAGTGCTGATTGCCTTGGTTCTGCTGTTCCCAGGCAAACAGCACATCCTGGGCCCCGAGGGAGCATTTTTATCCAAGGATTTTAACCCTGAGCTCATAAAACCCATTCAATAGTCCCAACTTCCCCTCTTTCTATTCCAGGAGCTGCAGGTTTTTATTGCTCTGCTAATTCCCTTTACCCACAGGAAAGGGTTTTCCATGGAAACACCTCGAGCCAAGCTGCAAATTCTCTGAATTTCCTGTTAGGGCAGTGTCACTGTCATATTTTCTGGAAAAATCTCCTTTCCCAGGATTTCTCTCCTGGGAAGCTGCGAAGCCTCAGATAAAAATGAGAACAGTAATTATCTGATTTGCTTCTCCTGTGTTTTGCTGCTGTGGAATGTGTTTGGACATTATTTACCAGCAGGTGGTTGTTCCATTGGTTGCATGTGAGTGGTTTTTGGCCAATTATGGGACAGCTTTTTTGGACTGGAGGAGAGAGTCACGAGTTTTTGAGTAGTATCTTTCTAGCTTTCTGTCTGTATTCTTTCTGTATTCTTTAGTATAGTATTCTTTAATATCTTATAGATCATAAAATAATAAATGAGCCTTCTGAGAACATGGAGTCAGATTCATTCCTCTCTCATCCGGGGACCCCAAAAATACCACAGGGCAGAGAGAGCTGGATCCTGTCACTGATATTTTATGAAAATCCTTTCAGATTTTCTCCTGAGAAGCTGAGAAGCCTCAGAAAAGAAATGTAGACAATAACTATCTGATGGCTGTGGAATGTGGTCTGGAGATGGTTTACCAGCAGGTGCATCTTCGACTGGTCTCATAAATTGTTTTTACTTGATGAGCAATCGTGGTCCAGGCTCTGAGCAGTCAGGAGTTTTTATTATTTCATTCCTTTGCTAGCCTTCTGATGTATTCCTTTCTCTATTCTTTTTAGTATAGCTTTAGTATGGCATATATAACATGATGTAATATGCTATGATATCATATAACATGCTATAACATAACATATCAGCCTTCTAATAAATATGGAGGCAGATTGATCTCTTCCCTCGTCCTGGGACCATGGACAGGATCCCCCCCAGCTCATGCTCCCCGTGCCCCTTTTTGCAGGAACTCCCATCAACAGGATCCCCATCATGGCCAAGCAGATCCTGGATCTCTACATGCTCTACAAGCTGGTGACCGAGAAGGGCGGGCTGGTGGAGATCATCAACAAGAAGATCTGGAGGGAGATCACCAAAGGCCTTAACCTGCCCACCTCCATCACCAGCGCCGCCTTCACCCTGCGCACGCAGTGAGTTCACGGGTGGCAACGGGGCGTGCTCCTGTCATGGCACTGTACATGTGGCTGGCTTCATGTGTGTGGTTGTGTTTAGAAATGGAAACACGTGTTTTATAAATACATAAAATATAGTGTAAGTATATAATATATATAGATATGCTATCAATATAAATTTAAATATTTCTATTCATTATATAAATATAATATATACTATATATAAATAGGTACGTATTTAAATATAAAAATATTGGTATATTTATAAATATATTTATCTTTAAGTATAAAATATATAATCATTTTATTAATGCAAATTTAAATATTTTTATTATGTAAATATATAATTAATATATGCTATATATTTATATAAATGTAAATTTAATTATATAAATGTTTATACATTTATAAATATATACAAAATATAAAAAATCTTATAAATATGAATTTTATTATTTGCATTCATTATATAAATACATAATAAAATATACTATATATTTATATTAATATAAATATGCATCTATTTAAATATTTATATATTTATAAATATATATTTCTATATAAGTATTTTATAAATATAAATTTAAGTGTTCATATTTATTATATAAAATATAATATATATACTATATTTTTATAATATATATATTATATGTTATTGATATATAAATATCTTTAAACTTTTAAAAATATATAATATATATAATTTTAACATATATACTGATATATATCAATATCAATAATTGGATATTATTGGAATAATTGAATTTGAATAATCCAATTATCCCAGTGGATATTATTGGAATAATCCAATTAAGATTATTGGATACTTATCTGTTATTGGACATTTGCTTTTGGGTATTTGCTGTTATTGGGTTAGATGATTATTAGGTGTTTGCATTGATAGTTTTTTATTATTGCTAGATATATCTGTTATTAAATACCTGTTATTAGTTGTAAATTATTTGTAGTAAATATTGCTATTAATAGTATAGTATATAATATATAATACACAAATAATATAATATAATATAATATAATTAATATAGTAGAATTATTAGTAGTATTATTAGTAAATATTTAGAATAAAGACTGGCCAAGGTAAAGCCTCTAAAGGGGGAAATGATGCCTCAGCATAAGGAGCTCCTGAAGGGAATTCTCATCCTCACCTCCTTCCAGCCCCAGCCTTTTTGCCTCTTTTCTCAGTTGTAAGGGAAGTCTGGATGGTTTATAGATAATATTTCAGTTGTGAGGGAAGTCTGGGTGATTTATAGATAATATTTCAGTTGTAAGGGAATTCTGGTTGATTTGTAGATAATAGTTTAGTTGTGAGAGAAATCTGGGTGATTTATGGACAATATTTCAATTGTGAGGGAATTCTGAATGATTTATTGAGGATATTTCAGTTGTGAGTGCATTCTGGATGATTTTTAGATAATATTTCAATTGTAAGGGAAGTCTGGATGGTTTATAGATAATATTTCAACTGTGAGGAAATTCTGGGTGATTTATAGGTAATAGTTAAGTCATAAGGGAATTCTGGCTGATTTATAAATAATTACTCCGTTGTGAGGGAATTCTGGATGGTTTATAGATGATATTTCAGTTGTGAGAGAATTCTGGATTGTTTCTAGATAATATTTCAGTTGTGAGGGAATTCTGGATGATTTATAGATAGTAATTCAATTGTGAGGAAATTTTGGATGGTTTCTAGATGATTATTTCAGCTGTGAGAGAATTCTGGATGGTTTCTAGATAATATTTCAGTTGTGAGGGAATTATGGGTGGTTTATAGATAATATTTCAATTTTGAGGGAATTCTGGGTGGTTTATAGATTATATTTCATTTGTGAGGGAATTCTGGATGCTTTATAGGTACTGTTTCAGTTGTGAGGGAATTCTGGATGGTTTATAGATGATATTTCAATTTGTGAGGGAATTCTGGGTGATTTATAGGAAGTATTTCAGTTGTGAGGGAGTTCTAGATGATTTATAGAGGGTATTTCAGTTGTGAGGGGATTCTGGATGAATTGCTGAGGATATTTCATTTGTGAGGGAATTCTGGGTGGCTTATAGGTAATTATTCAGTTGTGAGGCAATTCTGGATGATTCTTTGAGGATAATTCATTTGTGAGGGAATTCTGGGCTGATTTATTGCTGATATTTCAGTTGTGAGGGAATTCTGGATGATCCTTTGAGGATATTCCAGTTGTGAAGGCGTTCCAGCTGACTCTTCCCCCCTTGTGTGATCAGCAATATCTAGTGGCACATTTCCCTACAAACACTGAGCACATCCAGACCAAGCCACGCTTCCGAACACCCCAAACCTGCCGAGCACCTCGGGATGAGCCTCCTGTCCCCGTGCCACCTGAGTTTCCCTCTCTGTGTCCCTCTCCCAGGTACATGAAGTACCTCTACGCCTACGAGTGCGAGAAGAAGTCTCTGAGCTCCCCGGCCGAGCTCCAGGCCGCCATCGACGGCAACCGGCGCGAGGGCCGGCGGCCCAGCTACAGCTCCTCGCTGTTCAGCTACTCTCCCTCCCCGCCGGGGGCTCCTTCCCTGCTGTCCCCCCCCAAAATCCGCTTCCCCATCATCGGCGTGGCACCAGGCGGCACCACCGGCAACCCCCGCGTGTCGCCGGCCCTCAGGAAAGGTCAGCACGTCCGTGGCGTGGTGGGAATGTGGGGCTCTGGTGTTGGCATTGTCCCCTGGCTGAGTGACCCCTCCTGACCGTGTCCATGCTGGGCCACATGGCCTGGGAATGTGGGACTGTGGTGTTGGCAGTGTCCCCTGGCTGAGTGACCCCTCCTGACCGTGTCCATGCTGGGCCACATGGCCTGGGAATGTGGGACTGTGGTGTTGGCAGTGTCCCCTGGCTGAGTGACCCCTCCTGACCGTGTCCATGCTGGGCCACATGGCCTGGGAATGTGGGACTGTGGTGTTGGCAGTGTCCCCTGGCTGAGTGACCCCTCCTGACCGTGTCCATGCTGGGCCACATGGCCTGGGAATGTGGGGATGTGGTGTTGGCAGTGTCCCCTGGCTGAGTGACCCCTCCTGACCGTGTCCATGCCAAACTGCATGGCCTGGCAATGTGGGAGCAGGGTGCTGGCAGTGTCCCCTGGCTGAGTGACCCCTCCTCGCCCAGGTGACGGCGTGCCCCTGACGGTGTCCATGCCGAGCCGCGTGGCCGTGCCGGTGACGCTGGGTGGCCAGCAGGGCACCGTGGCGGCCAGGACGGCCACGCTGGAGCAGCTGAGGGAGAGGCTGGAGGCGGGAGAGCCCCCGGAGAAGAAGGTGCCGCGCATGACGGAGGAGGAGCAGCGGCTGGTGCAGCAGGCGCTGCAGCGCAACCTGTTCAGCATGGCCCGGCAGATCCCCATGAAGATCAAAATCAACGGCAAAGGTGAGGCACGGCGGGCTGAGCTCCTCAGGAAGCAGCACAGGGGGAAAGCTGCCAGCCTGGAATGTCACACACACACACGGCTGGGTCACCTCTGAGGGGCCCAGGCAGAGGGCGTGGCACAGAAGTGTTCAGGTGCAAGGTTTGTTGGGTTTTCCTGCTGGGTTTATTCTCCAGCTCGTCCAAATCCAGCCTGGATTCAGAAGAAGATTCAGAGGTGACCTTATCAGTCTCTAGACTCCCTGAAAGGTGCCTGTGCTCAGCTGGGGTTGGTCTCTCTCCAGGCAGCACTGACAGCACCACAGGACACACTCTCAAGCTGCACCAAGGGAAATTTAGATTGGATATTAGGAAACAGTTTTTCACAGAAAGGGTGATAAAGTTCTGGAATGTTCTGCCCAGGGAGGTGCTGGAGTCCCCATCCCTGGGTGTGTTTAACAAAGCCTGGATGTGGCACTGGGTGCCAGGGTTTAGCTGAGGTGTTGGGGCTGGGTTGGACTCAGTGGCCTTGAAGCTCTCTTCCAACCTGGTCATTCTGTGAATTCTGTGACCTTTGCCAAAGCTCCAAGCTGGTCAAGTTTGGCTCGGCTTGGAAGCAAGGGAAGAGCTGTTCTTGCTCCAGCAGTGCTGGTTTGAGGTGCTTGGCCACAAATATGGGTGGGAAAGGTCAAAGCAGGTTCCTCTGAAGCAGCAGTTCTTTTTTTTAGAACTTCTTTCTTTTTTAGATTGTATTACTTTTTGAAAATGTTTTTGTTTCTGGGCTTCTTCCCCAGCCTGGATTTAAACAATTCATCCTGAATCTTAGCAATGATTTCTGTGATGTCAGTGCTCCCAGTTCCTGGCAGCTCTGCATCCAGCCAAATTCCACATTTAGGTTCAGTTTTAGAGGGCTTTTTTTGGCCTTGCTGCCCTCCGTGGAGGGGCAATCCCAAAATCCAGGCTCACCCTTGTGGAGCTGGAAGAATTCTGCATTCTGCTCCTCTCAAACCCAGCTGCCCATCCCTGCCCAGGCTGGGGAAAATCCTGATTTTCATGGAGTGTCCCTGGCTTTTCCCTCCCTCCAGTGGCCGCTGGAGCTGCTGCAGTCCGAGCACAGCGAGCCACAGCCAAATCCAGCTGGGAGTTAAATCCGGGCTTGTCTCTGTGCTCCCAGCCCTTCCTTGGGACAGGAATGGCCCTCGGGGGGACATTTCCCAATGCCAGCCTCACCAAAGCCTTTCAGCACCTCTGTAGCCTTGTCCTGGAATGGTTTGAGTTGGAAGGGACCTCAAAGCCAAGCACAGGGACACTTCCAAGTCCCAGGGTGCTCCATGCCCCGTCCAGCCTGGCCTCGGGCATTCTGTGGGGACCAAGGGGGCTGTGCTCACCTCCGGGGAGTGCCAGGAGCGGGATCGGTGCCCTCTAACTCTGCCTCCCTCCCTCCCTCCCTGCGACAAGACAAGGCCGACGCGGCAGCGCTGAACCTGTCCCCGAACGGCATCGGCAGCATCAACATGTCCGTGGAGATCAACGGCACCACCTACGCCGGTGAGAGGGCAGTCCTGCAGCGGGACAGCCCAGGGACAGCCCTCCTGGAACGGGACAGCCCTCCTGGGAAAGGGGACGGTCCCTCCTGGGGAGTAGGAATGGGTGGGACGGGGGTGGTCCCTGCCAAATGGCAGCAGGAGGCGATTCTTGTTTGCTGGGTTGGGCAGGAACAGCACCTTTCCCTTGGTGTTAGTGCCTTAAAATCTGAGGGAAGGGGTTTGAAATCCACCTGGAAGCGTTCATAGGAAGGACAGTTGTCCCTGTTCTCCTGAGGAGGGGCTTTGATCAGCTTTCCCAGCAGGAATTGTCTCCTGGAATAGTTCCCTTCTGCAGGTCACACCTGTGCATCCTTGGGCAAATCCCATGTGGGAAGCCTGGCTCTGCCTGACCCTAACCCCAATGGGAGCTGCTGCTCCCTGAAGGCAGAACCCATTTGGGATCTCTTTTCTTTAGGGTCAGCATCCCTGTGCAGGCTCCAGCTCCAGACACCCCTTCCCTGCTGAGCACAGGAGCCAGACCAGCCACCCTGAGCTGAGAATGGGATCCTGGCTCTGGGAAAGGCTCCCCTTTGTCCTCTCTGTGCTGGGATGGGATCCTGGAGCTGGGAAAGCCTCTCCTTTGCCAACCTAGCCCTCTCTGTGCTGGGATGGGATCCTGGAGCTGGGAAAGCCTCTCCTTTGCCAACCTAACCCTCTCTGAGCTAGGATAGGATCCTGGCCCTGGAAAAGGCTCCCCTTTGCCCTCTCTGTGCTGGGATGGGATCCTGGCCCTGGGAAAGGCTCCCCTTTGCCAGCCTGAGCCCCTTTGCCTCTCTGTGCCCACAGGGGTGCTGTTTGCCCAGAAGCCCGTGGTGCAGCTCCTGGCCAGCTCGGGCACGCAGAGCTCGTGCAGCAGCAGCAGCTCCAGCAGCTCCAGCAGCTCCCACTGCTCCCCCAGCCCTACCTCATCGCGGGGCACGCCCGGCGCAGAGCCCTCCACCAGCTGGTCCCTGTGACGGGCGCTGCCCAGGAGTGCACACATACCTCACCTCAAGGAACCTGCTCTCGTGGCTGCACAGCACCTGGAGGATGATGATGATGATGATGATGGTGTGGTGGTGGTGATGGTGGTGAAACCTTTCCATGCCAGCGAGTTCTCCTTCATCATCTCTTTGTCCGGCCTTTTTTTGGCTTTGTTCCCCCCTTTCCTTCCTCCCTTTTGCTCTTTGGTTCCTCCTCCTCCCAGGGTGTGTGGTGTTCCCATGGAGGAGGGGCACACCTGGCGTTTCTCAATCAGGGATGGCTCTGGGGCCACAGCTCCTGGACAGGACGTCACCAGGGCAGGGAAAGGGCCAGGGCTGGGCTGGGGACCCTGGTTCTGGTGGAGACCTGGTTCTCCTGGAGCCCTGGTTCTGTTGGGAACACCAGTTCTGCTGGAGCCCTGGTTCTGCCAGAGCTGTGGTTCTGGTGGAACCCTGGTTCTGTTGGGAGCCCTGGTTCTGTTGGGAACTGTGGTTCTGTTGAAAACCCTGGTTCTGTTTGGAACCCTGGTTCTCCTGGAGCCCTTGTTCTGTTGGGAACCCTGGTTCTGCTGGAGCCCTGGTTCTCCTGGAGCCCTGGTTCTGTTGGGAACACCAGTTCTGCTGGAGCCCTGGTTCTGCCAGAGCTGTGGTTCTGGTGGAACTCTGGTTCTGGTGGAACCCTGGTTCTGTTGGGAGCCCTGGTTCTGTTGGGAACCCTGGCTCTGGTGGAGCCCTGGTTCTGGTGGGACCCTGGTTCTGCTGGGAGCCCTGGTTCTGTTGGGAACCCTGGTTCTGCTGGAGCCCTGGTTCTCCTGGAGCCCTGGTTCTGTTGGGAACCCTGGCTCTGCTGGAGCCCTGGTTCTGGTGGAACCCTGGCTCTGCTGGAGCCCTGGTTCTGCTGGACCCAGGGCCACCAGGGCTCTTCCCACCCACAACTCCATGTTTTGACAATCCTGAGAGCCGGGGTGTGCCTGGCCCTGTCCTCCCATGGCAATCTGCTCGTGTCCCTTCCTGCTGTGTCCCCATGTCCTCCCTGCTGCTCCTCTCCACGGTTCTGGCACCATCAGCTGCTCAGTTCTGGCTGCTGCCACCTCACCCCTCGAGTCCTGAGTGTCCCTGAGGAGTGACACAGGGCCTGGGCATGCTGGGGTTCCATGTGTCCCACTGTGTCCCCGTAGCAGGGTCACTCAGGTTGGTGCAGGCTCCCTGGAGCAGCTCTGGGAGCTCTGCAGGGCTGTGTGCTCAGCACAGGGCTGCAGGTGGGGTGTAAATGTGGGGATCTGGGGCTCTGAAGAAACCCCCTCTGACTGTACCCGAGAAGGGCAGGCCTCCTGCTGCCAGGGAGGAGCAGAGCCCAGGGAATCCAGCCCTTCCTGGCCCTGGGAGCCCCTGCTGGAAGCAGAGCTGGAGCTCCCTGTGGATCAGCTGCTCAGGTGGCCTGGTGCTGTCCCCCTGTGCTGTCCCCACCCTGCTTTCCCCATCCCCTGCCCTGGTGCCATCCCTGCCATCCCTCCTGCCCTGTGACGTCCTTCCCGTGCTGCAGGCCCGAGTCAGGTTTTTTGAGCAGACGAAATACCTCAGATATGTACTTGTTGGGTTGCTTTTGTTTGTGTTGGGTTGGTTTTTTTTAACCTCTTCAGGAAGTATTGGCATATCCTATCGCTTGGGGGTTTTCATAGGTGGGTTTGCTGACTTTGTGTTTGCTTTTATTTCTGTTGGCTTTTAATGGATCACCAAAGACAGGGAGTTCAGACAAGGCTCAGCAGAGGAGCAGTGGCTTCCCCACCCTCCAGGAGCCCATCCCAGGACATGTGCACGGCGGGACAGCAGGAAAACAGAGCAGGGGTGACCCTGCCCCTGGGATCTGTGCTTGTCCTCGCTCTCCCAGCTCCGGGCTCTGCCCTCCTGCTGCTTCCTGCACTGTGGCAGGGCTGTCCTGCCCCCTGTCCCCGGGGATCACCGGGATGCCCGTGTCCTGGGAGGGGTGCTGTGCCCAGCTGCTCTCGGAGGGAGCGCTGCCCTCCCTGTGGGCGGGGAAGCCGGGCTGACCCGCAGGCTCCTTCCATCCTCACAGACTCCCAGAGGATTTTCCAGCCTCTGGGACTCAATCAGATTATTTTTCTCCCCCTTTTTTTTTGGGTTTTCTTTTGGTTGTTTTATTTTATTCTTGGGTGGGGTTGGGCTGTTTCCTCTGAGTGGGACTGGGGCACTTTCTGCTTTTCCCTCTGCTCTGCTCCCTGGCCCCGGGGATCAGAGGCTGCTCCGGGGTGGGGCTGCTTTGTCTCACTTGCTAACGTTGTGTTTTCTTGCACAGAAAGGCACTCGAATCACTGAACTGCTTGGACACTACTAGAGTATTAATGTTTATAAGCTTTACTCAACCTAGACTGGAACTAGCCAGGGACTAACAGATTGTTTTGTATCCAATTCAGGGAAAGAATCAGGTCGGGAAGCGTAACAGATACCTCAGTTAAATAAGCTGCAACAATAAACCGGTCCTTTTCCCAGCCCGGGGTGACAAGGACCATCCAGACTGTGAAGAGTTAACCCTTTCCCTCAGCCTGGCTTTGGCCCTGGCAGCCTGAGCTGCGGGTCTCCTGCTGAGCTGCCAGGCTTTGGGTGGGGATGCTGGAAACCAGCAGCAGAGCGGGGGAGGCCGAGCGGGGGCCGCCCCAGCCCCGTGTTGTACTCAGGGTTTGATGCTGCCAGCAGGACGTTCCCGAGGGCAGTGCTCCATCCTCCCCCAGCTCCACACACCAGCCAAAACCCCCGGCCAGCCCCCAGCTTGCTGCCCCGGCGCTTCCAGGGGGGAAGAGCGAGCCGAGCCTGCTCCGGGGGCTGCGGGGAAGGCACGGAGGGTGGTGGGGTGAGGGGAGGCTGGTGTGCCTGCTCGTTCCCAGGGGACTGCGGTCAGATGTTCTCTCCAAACAGCTGCAGCAGCCTTGCTAACTAGTTTTCTTACCTATTTAAAAGAGAAAAAAAAATAATAAAATAAGTAAATAAAAACAAATGTGATAGCCTAGGCGGTGGATAAATACCTCAACGTCTCCTTCCAACAAGTGTCTGTATATGTTGTTGTTGGGTTTTTTCTATCTTACAGGTTATCTGAATGTTTATATTCCAATAAACTTCTACCTCTTCACACCGTGACCCCCACGCCTGCTTTGTGCCCCTGGCTGGCTCCCTGAGGGTGAAGAATTCCCAGAGAACTGGGCTGTGTCCTTGCAGGGGCTCTGAGGGTAAAGAATTCCCAGCTCTTCCCAGAGGTTGGGCTGTGTCCTTGCAGGGCCGTGAGGGTAAAGAATTCCCAGCTCTTCCCAGAGGTTGGGCTGTGTCCTTGCAGGGCCGTGAGGGTAAAGAATTCCCAGCTCTTCCCAGAGGTTGGGCTGTGTCCTTGCAGGGCCCTGAGGGTAAAGAATTCCCAGCTATTCCCAGGGAACTGGGCTGTGTCCTTGCAGGGGCCCTGAGCTCCCAGTTTGGACCTGGCCCGAGCTGGAGCGCTGGCGCTTCCAGGCTGGATTCTGACGGAAGCCGCACGGGCTCTCCTGTCCCAGGCGCCGCCGGAGCCGTCCCCGCCCCTGTCCCTTGCCCATCTCCCAAATCCCATCTCTGTCACCGCCTGCTCCCGGCGAAACCGCCTCGATCGCCTCCCCGCTGTTTGCACAGCGCCCGGCGCTGCTTTTCCAGTCACGGAACAGTTGGGCAGCGGCAGGGAGCCTTTCCCGGTCCCTCCCGTGCCAGCCGTGCCGCTCCCCGGGTGCCGGGGAGGGCATGGAGTCCTCGACCTTCCTCATCCTCCCCCCGTGGAACCAGAACCGCTGCCCTGCCCTCAGGCCCGGCTGCAGGTGAGCTCCGGGCTCCGCTCCCAGCCTATCCCAGCCTCGGCCCCAGCTCCCCTCCCCTCCGGCTCTCCAGCCCCGGCTTCTGCCCTTGGCAGCGCCGCTCGACGGCTCCCCGGCGCAGGCGATGCCCGGAGCAGGTAAGGTGGGGTTTGTTCAGGGATCTCCCCCGGCCCAGGGCAGCTCGGCTCAGCCGAGCCGGGCTCAGCCGAGAAGCGGCTCCGTGGTGCTCGGCCCAAGCCCCGCAGCCCCTGCCCGGTGGAGCTGGGCCCCGCAGGGGATCCTGCCGGTGTCCGTGTGTGTGTCCGGACACGCTCCGGCCCTTCCAACTCGCTGTCCCGGGGCTGGACGGCCGCGGGCATCGGCAGGCGCTGTTTGGGCTGGAATACAACCCCTGGAGGGAAATTCCAGCCAGCCCCCTCCCCTCCATCCCTCCCTAAATGCCGCCATTCAGCTCATCCCAGCCACCACCCGGCTCCCGAACAAACAACAAAGGGCTGCGGGGAGCCCAGCGCGGATTAAGGCACCTGGGCAGGGCCCGGCCCCGCGGGGTGAGACAATGCCCGCTTTTCTCCTTCCGACATCGCCATCCCTTCATGGACCCGGCTCAGGCTCTGGCACAGCCTCGTCCCAGCCCTGTTCTCCTTAATCCCTCGCTCCAGCGCTGAAAGCGAAGCCAGCTCTGGGCACAGGGAGGTTTTCTGCCAGCACAGCCGCACAGATGCCACCTCTGAAACTCAGGAACTAAATTCCAAATGAGTTTCAGCCCGTGTGTCCAGGAGTTGCTTTCCTGCTCCCTAAATGCCCCATGTGCAGGGATGCCCTCTTTCCAGGGAGCCCAAAAAGCCCGCGGGCATCCCTGCAGGGAGGGACAAAACCCAGCTCATCACGGCTCAGGGGGGAGGTTCCCCTCTTTGGGTTCGGGCTTGGCTTGTCTCAGCCCTCAGGGGCCGCTGCCGCTTTGAACCCATCCCGGACACCCCAAATCCCCCTGGCAGGCGCCCCCTCTCCCCCGCACACCCTGTGAGCCCCCAGCAAGGCCCGGCTGTGTGCCCGAGCTGCGTCCGCCTGGCACGGCGCCGATAAGCGCCCGCTCTCAGGCCCTTATCACAGCCGGGGCGAGGCCGCCTTTCTTTCAGCCCCGGCCCGTGTCAGGCTGCCCGAGCGCGGCTCCTGTCCCACCTGCTGCCTTTGGGATGCTCCAGCTCAGTCCCGGCTGCCAAAGAGCCCCGGGGAGGGGGCACCCGGCCCGTCCCAGCTGGGACCCGCCCGCTCACCGCGCCCATCTCTCTCTCTCCAGCGCACCTGCAGGTCTCCCTCGGCGCGGGGCTGTCCCTCCTCTGCCTCGGCGTCCTCCTGAGCTGTGCCATGTGCTGGTGGCACCGCCGGCGCCCCGGCAGCCCCCTGGGCCGGCAGCGAGTGGAGCTGGGGGCGGCTCTGCCCGCGGCCACGGTGCCGGTGCCCGTCCAGCATCAGGGCGAGGAGCTGACGGGAGAGGCGCCGGGTGCCCGGGCGAAGGAGATTTCCCCGGCATCGCCGGCACCCCGCGGGGGCTCGCCCCACGGCAGAGCGTCCCTGCCCAGCCTCCCCTTCCTCCCGCAGCTGGCGGGGCTGTGGCAGCGCCGCTGCACCATCGCCGGCACCGAACTCCTGCGCAACGAGCGGAGCCCGCTGGTCCCCGCCGCCCCGGGCTCCCCACCGCGCCCCCGGCTCCACTGCGACCTGCGCTACTCCCTGCCCGAGGCCACCCTCACTGTCACCGTCCTCGGCGTGTCGCACCTGCCCCAGGGCCACCAGGGCTCCCGCGTCAAGGTGTCCCTGGTGCCGCCGTCCCGCCGCTCGGCCGTGCGCCGCAGGAGCCTCCGCCCCGCCCGCCGGGAGCCGCGCCGGTGCCGGTTCGGCCCGTGCGGCCCGGAGGAGCTGGGCAGCTGCACCCTGCGCTTTGCTGTCTACGCCAGGTCACGGAGCCTCCAGGATTCCTTCGTGGGCGAGGTCCTGTTCCCCTGCGCCGAGGCCTCCTGGGACCCCCGCGCCCCCTCCAGCTACTCCTGGGAGCTGGCGAGCACCAAAACCAAGCTCGGCAAGGTCAGCACGGCAGCGCTTTCAGTGCTTGGGCTGAGTTTCGCCCGATCTCAGAGCCCTGAACCCCAGGGGCAGAGGCAGAGCCTCTTCCAAGCAGCAGCTGGAGCCCCGTGGTGTGTTCATGGCAGCACAAGCCCCTGGCAGTGCCTCCCCCATCGGGGGCTTTGCACCTCATCCTCAGGGGGGGTGGGGGCAAACAGGGCTGGCAGCATCCCTGCAGCGCTGCTGAGCATCAAACCCACCGCAGTCCTGCTCATTCCATTCTCCTTGCTGGGACAGGAGCATTGCTGGGATGGAAGGGCTGGAGGTGGAAGGGTTGGAGGAGATCAGATGTGGAAGGGCTGGAGAAGGCTGGAGGCGGAAGGGCTGGATGAGGTTGGAGCTGGAAGGACATGATGAAATAAGAGCTGGAAGGGCTGGATGAGGTCAGAGGTGGAAGGGCTGGAGAAGGCTGGAGCTGGAAGGATTGGGTGAGGTTTGACTTGAAAGGACATGACAAGGTTGGAGCTGTAAGGACATGATGAGGTCAGAGGTGGAAGAGCTGGATGAGGTTGGAGCTGGAAGGACAGGGTGAGGTTGGAGGATGAAGAGCTAGATGAGGTTGGAGCTGGAAGGACATGGTGAGGCTGGAGGTGAAGGACAGGGTGAGGTTGGAGGCTGAAGGGCTGGCTGAGCTCGGAGGAGGTTTCCCAGCATCTCCTGCTCTCTCTCCCGTTCCAGCACCGCCGTGCCCCCAGCCCGAGCTGCAGCGTGCTGTCCTCGCCCCCCAGGCCCCCGGGCCAGCTCCTGCTGCTGCTACAGCACCAGCCCCCGGCCCGGCGCATCAAGGTGCTGCTGCGCAAGGCCCAGGCCCTGGGCCGGCTGTCCCGCGTGCCAGGCACCCCAGGTAGGGCACGGGGACCGGGATGTGCCCAGGTGGGCACCGGGAACGGCTTCCCCTCCTTTTGCTTGGCAGATTCTCTCATTCCCTCTCGAATTTCTCTCTTCCAAGCACTGGGGAGGGTTGGAATGAGATGATCTTTGGGGCTCCTTCCAACCCAAACCTCTCTGGGATTCTATCACTGGATGAAAATGAGCACTGGCAGTGTAATACAGATCTAGGTATCTCCAATATGGCCCCAAAGTGCTTGAAATATATTTATTTATGGTCCAAAATTAGCATGTGGCTTTCTGTCCTGCTGGCCATTGTCACCTCTGGCTCTCCCTGCTCTCTGGGATGTGAGCTGAGGACTTTGGAGGTCCAGAAGGGAGGGGCAGGTGAGACCTCAGCAGCTCTGTGCCCTCCCCACAGCTCCACAGAGCCCCACGGGGGTCCTGCAGCTCCCCAGGCACCACTAGGGAGCTGCCAGCCTCCCTCCCTGGCATGTGCCCCTCTCTCCAGGGCTCTGTCCCCATCCCCAGGCCACTACATCATCGTCCACCTCCACCATGAGGGCCACATCATCGACACCAAGCAGACCAAGTCCGTCAGCGGCTACAATCCCGTGTGGAACGCGCCCTTCCTCTTCACCATCCCCGCCGGGGACATCTAGCAGCAGCAGCTGGCCTTGGAGTTCGTTGTCATGCAGGTGAGGTGACCAGGCTCAGGAGGTGACCAGGCTCAGGAGGTGACCTGGCTCACCCCTGCTCTGCGCCCGCCGGGCTCAGTCCCCGCAGGAGCCGATTCCCACCACCCTCGGGAGGTGTCTGGGGTGGGACGGCTCCTGTCAGGAGAGGGGAAGGCCACCAGCCATGTCCCCTGCCCTGTGCTGCCCCAGGCTCGGCTCCACGGCCGTGGCTCGGTGCTGGGCCATGTCCAGCTGGGGCCAGGGGTGCCACACTGGAGGGACATGTGCAGCCAGGCACCGCTGGAGTCGGAGCGCTGGCACCGCATCCAGCCCGGACCTTGATGCTGGCCCGGGACTCAGAGTGAGCCAAGGGAGTCCCCGAGCAGCAGAGGGGAGGTGGCACCCACACGCCACTGGGGGAGAAGTCCAGGTGCCATCTCCAGGGCTGGAGATCGCTGGAGGTCGGCACAAGGCCATCCCGAAGGGCTCTGGAGGGGACTGAGCCCGTCCGAGGTGACCCCAGCCTCGGGGGAGCAGAGGAGCTTTGTCTGCTCCCCCCACTGCCTGTGCCTGGAATCTGGGCTGGGGAGGAGCCAGGTGGGACCAGCACCCAGCTGGCATCCCTGTGGCCACCACGGTGGTGGCATCTCCTGCCCTTCCCATCCCGGCTCCATCCCATCTCCTGCCCCTCCCACCCCACCTGAGTGGAGCTGCAAGGACATGCCAATGCCACCTGGTAATAAAGGTGTCCATCGGCATTTTTAATTGATTGCTGGCCCTAATGAGTGCTTGATAAATAAATAAATAAAGGGGTTTGGAATGACCACGTGTGTGGAGCTCTCTCTCCTGTCTATGGGCCACCACAGCGATGACCATGGGAGGGTCACCATGGGGAGGAAGGCCATGGTGAGGAAGGCCCTGTGGTAAGGAAGGCCTGCACTGAGATAAGTCGTGATGAGGAAGAGCACTGTGAGGCAGATGAAGAAGGGAAGAAGACCATCCTGAGGGAGAGGCTGGCCATGGTGAAGGCAGCCTCTGGTGAGGAAGCTCATGGTGAGGCAGACTGTGAGGAGGAAGATCTGCCGAGGAAGGCTGTGTAGAAGGTGATGATGGCCATGGAGAGGAAGGTCACGGTGAGGATGGCCCTGACCACTACGATGGGTCAGAGCACGGGGAGGAAGCCAGGCTGAGGGTGAGGATGACCATGGTGAGGATGACCATGGTGAGGAGTCCCACGGGGAGGAAGCTGTGCGGAGGGAGAGGATGGTGGCAGTGAGGATGAGCATGGTGAGGATGACCGCGGTGACGAGTCCTTCAGGGAGGAAGCCAGGCTGAGGGTGAGGATGACCGTGGTGAGGAGTCCCACGGGGAGGAAGCCGTGCTGAGGGTGAGGATGGTGGCAGTGAGGATGACCGCGGTGAGGATGACCGCGGTGAGCAGTCCCACGGGGAGGAAGCCGTACAGAGGGAGAGGATGGCGGCGGTGATGAAGGACGGCTGACGCGGACTGCGAGCACGCACAGCCGTACCCCTCTCCTCCCCGCAGTCCCGGTTTAACCCGGGCCGTGCCGCGGGGCGGGCTCAGCCCGGTGCCGCCCCTCCGAGGCTCCCGGGCGGGCTGGGCCGGGCCGGGCCCGGCGGGGCGGGTTTAACCCCGGCCGGGAAGCGGAAGCGGCGGCGCTGCGGGGGGGTGGGGCTGGGCCTGGGCAGTA
>NW_024503679.1:120842-181198 GCF_017590055.1 Onychostruthus taczanowskii | reverse complement strand
GCCCCCCCCCCCGCCGGCACCGCGGGCACCGCGCTCCGGCAGCGCCAGCCCCGCCGGGCCCGGCCCGGCCGGCTCCCGGGGCTCGGGCCAGCGCCCTGAGCGCCGTGCCCGTGTCCCGCAGATGCATCACTGCAGGAGGCTGCGCTCCCCGGAGCAGGACGGAGAGCTGGGGCACCGCTGGAAACGGCGGCGGTCGCGGAGCAGGGAGTACGAGGGCAGGCTGCGGTACCCGCCCCGCAGGGACCTCGCCCGCAGATCGCGCTCCAGGAGGTGAGAGCGCTGCCCCAGAGCCCGTGCTGAGCCCGGCTCCCGCTGCTGGTTTAAAGCCCTAAAGCCCGGGGGTGGAAGGGAAGGGTTCACTGTGTGCGTTTGTGTGTGTGTGTGTGCTTTCCCTGCCGCGCTGAAGTTCTTCCCCAAGGCACGGCTGGGGTGGTGAGGAGGCAGCAGCCTGCCCTGGAATCACCAGCCTGCCCTGGAATCACCAGCCTGCCCTGGAATCACGTTTCCCTGCTGCAGAGGCATTAAAGGCTTTCCTGACAGCCCGCTTCTCTCTGACAGGATTAAAACCAGATTTAAAGCGACCGGGCTCCTCCCTCGCCTCAGAAAGGATCCCAGCTGAAGGATCCGAGCGCTAACCCATCTCTCCTGCTTTGCTTGGGGATTTTACCTTTGATCCTCTCTTTGCCAGCATTTCCACAGGGACAGTTAGGGGCTGGAAGCGGAACGAGGCCTCTGATGAGGGGAAGGTTCTGCAGCAGCGGCCGGAGCCGCACTGGGCTGGTGCTGCTGGTGCTGCTGTGGCTCCACTGGTTGGACTGGGCAGGTGCAGCCAGGCCAGAGCTGAGCTCATCTTTAAATACCTGAAATGCTCTCCAGATTAATTTCTCTCCCCAGCCTGGCTTTTGTTTACTTGAAGGAGGTGGATTGTGAAATAGAGCTGGCGCACTTTTTTCCTTTTTTTTGTTTCCATCTGATGGGTAATTTGGAACAGATTTGGATGGAAGCAGGCTTTAACTGGGTGAAAACAGCCTTGCCCCTTCAGTCTCAGCCTCTTTGAGGAGACCTGAGTCCTTCAGATCATTATTTGTGCTTCCTGTGTCCCCCCAGAGCACAGCGAGGAGTGTCTGGGCCAGTGCTGGACAGAGCTGTGGGCTTGTGTTTGGATAATCCAGGCTGCCCTGGCACAGTCTGGAATTTTGACCCACTCTGGGACGCCCCCCCAAGTGCCCCATTAGGCTGCCAGCAGCAGAGCTGGTTGTTGACAGGGCAGGGAGGTGCAAACAGCAGAAATTCCCATTTCCAGGCTGAAGGTCTTGGCTGGTGAAGCTGTTGCTGGGTGACGGCACCGACCTGGCCCGGAGCGTGCCCGGGGTTATCACCGGGGAGCCAGAGCTCTGCTTTTATTTCAAACTGCATCATCTTCTACCTAGAACACAGCTCCTTTCTCAGTGGGGTGTGAAGCAAGCCTCCAGTGAAATCTGGTGGGGAAGGCACTCGTGTTTTGGGGGCAGAAGCAGGGAGAGCTGCTCTCGTCCCTGGTGTGTGCCCACAATGTCCCCAAAACCTCGTGCGTGCCACCTGTGTGCCGGTGCCTGCACAACTGAGCCTGCTCTGAGCTCTGCTGGCCCCTCCTGAGGCAGAGTGTGGCCAGTGTGTCCTGGGAGGTTGTTGCTCGAGGGGCAGGGACTTGGGGACAGATTTTCCTTCTGGCTTTTGCTGACGATCAGTGGAGCTGCTCTGTGTGTGCAACTGAGGGCTTGGTGCCCTGGGACCTCCTGTCCCCGCTGGGGTGACAACCGGAGCCCTGCTGCTGCTCCTTGTTAGGCTCAGAGCTAATGAGGCACCTCCCTGAGGCAGGGGAATGGTGACAAACGCCTGTGTGTGGTGGCACAGGTGGCTCAGGTGATGTGGAATTTGGAGCGTTGAGGGGTTGGAAGGGACCTTAAAGCCCATCCAGTGGCACCCCCTGCCATGGCAGGGACACCTTCCACTGCCCCAGGGTGCTCCAAGCCCTGTCCAGCCTGGCCTGGGGCACTGCCAGGGTTGGGTGGCCACAGCAAGGCAGGCAGCCCAGCTGGAGCTCTCTCTCAGAGGGTGGTTTTCCCCCAACGCCTTAAAATGTGGGAATTCCTCGCTGTTTTCTCTCCAGAACTTCTCCTCAGTGGTCAGAGTTTGAGGTGCAGAAGGATTTGAAGCTCCTGGCACCGGGAGTGGGAGCAGGAGGATTTCCCTGTGGTGACCAGTGACAGGACCCTGAGGGGCAGCAGGGAGCTGTGTCAGGGGATTTGGGGTGGACGTTAGGAAAAGCTGCTTTTCTCCAGAGAATGACCTGAACAGGCTGCCCAGAAGGCAGGGTGGGACTGTTGGGGCATCCCTCGGGGTTCCAGAGTCCTGACACTGCCATCCCATGACTCAGCCTCAGCAGGACTGTGGGAATAAGGTTATCCCTGTGGCAAGGAGGATTTTATTTTATTAGAAGGCTAATTAATCACTTTATGATACTGTATTATATTACACATTTACACGGAGTTTGCTAAGTACTGAACTGCTCTTCACTTGCCCAGCATCAGTGACTGTTACTGACAGTCTCTGTGACACACACAGGCCAGGGAAATAAAACACTGTTACTTCGGGTAAACAGTCTTTATATTGTATTCTACTTTTGCACAAACACAGGAGCGGTGAATGAGATAAGAATTGTTTTTCCTTTCTCTGAGGTTCAGAGAACATGAATCCCAGAATACCCTTGGGAAGTTGTGCCTTGCTTTTCTCTCTGAAGAGAAACGTGGCTCCACGGGACAGTTCCAGCACTCCCCGATGGGCGCTGCCGGGCTTTAAGGGCGCTGTTTCTGTGCCGCAGCCATGAGAGGATGCCTTACCAGCGGCGCTGCCGGCGGGACAGCGATGCCTGCAGGCTGGAGGAGCGCAGCCCGTCCTTCCCCGAGGATTGCTGCCCGGCGCGGCCGCGGCCCTGGCGGCGTTCCCGCGGCCGGGAGCAGCAGCGGCCCCGGCGCTACGAGCAGCGCTGCCGCCGGCGCAGGAGCAGGTCTTGTAGCAGCGCCTCCTCGGTGAGTAGCACCCGCGGCGAGCTCGGCCTTTAACTCTTCTTGCCTCCTTCCAGCTCCGGGCGCTCTGGGTGAGTACCTCGCACCCCGTTGCTGTGCTCCTTGTCGAGTCCCCCCATCTGTGTCGCGCTCGGCGCGGAGCGTTCCTCGCTGCGGGGTTTTGCCCGTGGCCTTAATCCGTGAGGGAGCTGAGCCGTGTTCTTTAGGGCCGGGATCAGGGAGAGCTCCCAGGGGCACTGGCGTGGTGCTGTGAGGGAGAGCCTCGGCCCGGGGCCAGCCCTGCTCCGGGGATCCCTGCGGCTCTGCTCTGTCCCTGGCCAGGGATTCGCTTCTGCTGCTTCTGGGGGGGTTTGCTGCGGCACTCCTCGGTTTGGCTTCGTGCCTGGATCCCCTTCCAGGTGGGATTGGTCAGCCTGGCTCTCCAGAGCTGTTTTTATGCCCTGTCAGGTCTCAGGGAGAGCCCCACCTTCCGAGGGTACACGTGTGTCCTCTTTCCCCGTTCCCGCTTGGATTTCAGCTTCTTGCACGCTTCACCCTTTAAAGCAGCATTCCTTCCCGGGATTAACTGGGAATGTCTGCAGCTGGGTGGGGGCTGGTCCCAGGCATGCCCTGGAAGTGCTGAGAGGTGTCAGACCGAGCGCTTCAGCTCTTCCCTCCTGTGAGCAGGAGCACTCCCCTCCCACCTGAAATGTAACCGCAGCTGAGGGATGGGCTCTGATCCCGGCAGCTGGATAATCTGCAGGGCTGGGAACTTCTGAGCTCCTCCTTTTGATTCCTCTCCAGACCACTGTGGAATTCGGGTGTTGAGGGAGCCAGGGCCGTGCTGGAAGAGCAGGGGGTGTGTGGTGGTGACGCCGTGCAGGTCTGGGCTGGCAGGAGCTCAGCCCCCCGACACCTCGCAGCTGTCCCAGCTCTCCTCCCACCTTCTCCTCTGATTTTTTTGGGGAGTTTTGATCTTAGCTCATTATTTTGGACCTGCTGGGGGGCGGGCGAGTGGCACAGGAGAGAAGCCTGCTAGAAGCTCAGGCATGGAAATGTCAAGGCTTCCCTGGATTCCTTTGGCTGCAGGGACTGTAACAGGGATTGTAACTATTTTGAAGACAGACTAGAACAAGGTGAGGAATTAGGACAGCTCGCTTTGTGGACCTCGGGTCCTTGCAGGAACCTTGGGCTGGTTTTCCAGTAGAAGCTTGTCAGTAGCAGGGTGTGAACGTCACCTCAGACCTTGCCTGAAGTGTTCCCTGGGGATTGATTTAGCTCTCCTGTTCCTAAAGCTCTCCCAGTTTCAAAAAGGCCGACGTGCCCCAGCGGGTCTGCGAGCAGCCAGCGGGGCACACGGATTTAGGATCGGCGTGGAACAGAGTTTCCCTTCAGGAGGGGAAGGGCTGGTTCCCAGCCAGGGCAGGACACAGCTCTGGGCAGCTGGGGCTGCATTTCCCAAGGCACAAAGAGCAGCATGCACACAGGGGGAAAAAACCCTGCTACTGCAGCTTCTGCTGGGCAGCCTGTCCAAACCGAGCGCTTGCCGGCCCGGAGGTGACATTCTGCCGGCCAAGGGCTCCTCCTCGCGTGGCTGTGGCAGCATCCTCCGTGGGGAGCAGAGGATTCCTCCTGCAGCTTCCCACCCTGCAAGAGGGGGGGCGTTTCCCCGCCCAATGAGCCAAGTTTCCTTGCCGTACCTGTAGCTGTTGATGACTTTTCTGTTTTGAAGTTAGTTTTGTGTCTTGACGTGTCCCTTGCAATATCCCTATCGTTATATATGCCGTGTGCCTTATGAAATGCTGGCATCTGGAAAATCCACCCACCGGCGGCCCCGTCGTCTCTGCAACCTTTGAATGCCCGCTCTGACGGTGTCCCGGGGGGCGGTGAGTGCAGAGAAGCCAACAGAGCAGTAAGCGCAGCAGGAGCGTGGAAGATGACAAGGAAGGTCACCTGGTGTGCAGGATCGGCGATTGGCTTCAAGAGCGATGTACAGCCACCTTTCGTAAAACTTTACCTCTCTTTTACCCCCGGGGTCGCCCAGATCTCCCATCCTCTGCTGGAGGGGTCTCTGGCGGTTGATTTGCTGACCGGTAACTGCCTGAGGCAGAGCGTAGACGCTCGAGTTGTGAAGAGTGTAGCGCTGAGAGACGGTTGCTCTGTTTGCTCTGAGGTTTTGTTGGTGTGAAGTGGCAGGAGCCCAGCTCTGCCCCGGCCCCCCGGACTCACACCCGCTCCTGTTCTCTCTCCTAGATGAAATCGTGGGCAGCCTCGGTGAAGGCACTTTTGGGAAAGTGGTGGAGTGCGTGGACCACGCCAGGTGGGCTCCTTTCCCATAGAATAGAATAGAATAGAATAGAATAGAATAGAATAGAATAGAATAGAGGAATATCCTGAGCTGGAAGGGACCTACAAGGGAAAAGTGGTGGAGTGCATGGACCACACCAGGAGGGCTCCTTTCCATGCAGCTGTCCCTGGAGCATCTCCAGGTGTGCCAGTGCCACCTGGGCTCCCTGGGACTGAGGTTGTCACCTTCCACGTGTCACTGCCCTCCTCAGAGCGAGGGGAAAGGGCCTGGCTCAAACCTCAGCCCCCTCCAGAATTTACAGGCTGGTGTGTTAAGGGAAGCCTTGCATTCTATTCCTATTCTATTCTATTCTATTCTATTCTATTCTATTCTATTCTATTCTATTCTATTCTATTTTCTATTCTATTCTATCTTATTCTATTAATAGAACAGGATATTAGGATATTATTCTATTCTAGAATAATAGAATCTTCTAATATTCTAGAATATTCTATTCTTAATAGAATAGACAGGTTCCTTTTCAACTGGAACTATTCCTATTCTATTCTATTCTATTCTATTTTCTATTCTATTCTATCTTATTCTATTAATAGAACAGGATATTAGGATATTATTCTATTCTAGAATAATAGAATCTTCTAATATTCTAGAATATTCTACTCTTAATAGAATAGACTAGAACAGAGGAATATAGGGTATACATACATATGTGTGTGTATATGTACACAACAGAGGAATAGAATAGTGGAATATCCTGAGCTGGAAGGGACCCACACCAGTGATGCCAGTGCAGCTCCTGGCCCTGCATGACACCCCTGCAGTCCCACCCTGTGCACACCTGAGAGCGTTGTCCTGGAGCTCTGGCAGCCTTGGGGCTGTGCCCATTCCCTGGGGAGCCTGGGCAGTGCCAGCACCCTCTGGGGAAGAGCTTTTCCCTGATCCCAGCTTTTCCCTGACACCCAGCCTGACCCTCCCAGCCCCAGCCCCACCACGGAAGGTTGTGCTGTGAGTTCCTGCTGAGGGGTGGCCCCTGTGACCTCCTGACCTGCCAGGGCACCTCTCCATTGTCCCCTTGAGCCTCCCCCGTGGTTACATTTGACCCCTGGGCCCTTCTGACCCCGTGTCTGGCCCCGAGCCCTGGGGTCAGTTTGCTGCAGGGCTCTGCTGCCTCCCAGGGCTGGCTGGACAGGGGAGGTGGCCCTGGGGTCACAGAGAGCTGAGACACTGCTGTGTCAGGAGCGTCCCTTGGGAGGGACAGCCAGCAGTGACCTTTCACTGCCATTAGCCACTGCCCAGGCAGCACGGAGAGCTGGCAGAGCTTTGTTAGGACAAACAATGCCTGGAGGAGTGGGATGTGCCTCTCCCCGTGGGCTGAGCACACAGGTTCTGTCTCTGACTCCATCCTTCTGTCTCCTCCCTGCCAGAGGCAAGTCACAGGTGGCACTGAAAATCATAAAGAACGTTGGGAAGTACCGAGAGGCTGCCAGGCTGGAAATCAACGTCCTGAAGAAAATCAAAGAGAAGGACAAGGAGAACAAGTTGTAAGTTCCCAGTGCCACGTCCTGGCACACAGAGCAACACGGGGCTGAGGATGGGGTGAGGGGAAACTGGCCCCATTCCTCTACTGCCTTGTCCCACAGGAAATGGGGAGCTCTCTCCAAAGGTGGCTGGGTGTTGTTTGCGAGGGTCCCAGGACGAGGGAAGAGATGAATCTGACTCCGTATTTCTTAGAAGGCTGATTTATTATATGATGATATTATATTAAAAGAAAATGATATACTAAAACTATACTAAATGATACAGAAAAGATACACACAAAGCTAGAAAGGAATGAATAATAAAACCTTGTGACAGATCAGAGAGTCCAACACAGCTGGACTGGGATTGGTGATTCAGTCAAAACAATTCACATGGAGCCAATCAAGGATGCACCTGTTGGTAAACAACCTCCAGACCACATTCCAAAGCAATCAGATAATAATTCTTTACATTTCTTTTCTGAGGCTTCTCAGCTTCTCAGGGGAAAAATCCTGGCAAAGGGATTTTTCATAAAATATGGTGACAGCTGAGCAGAGCAGGAGGCATCCCCCTGGGGTGCTGTGCTGGCACGGAGCCCTGCTCCCCAGCCCCTCCTGAAGTGTCAGGATCACCAGGTCAGCTGTCCTGAGCATCCCTGGAAGGTGGTTAAGCCCTGCCTCTGTGTCCCTGCACAGCCTGTGCGTCCTCATGTCCGACTGGTTCAACTTCCACGGCCACATGTGCATTGCCTTTGAGCTCCTGGGCAAGAACACCTTCGAGTTCCTGAAGGAGAACAACTTCCAGCCCTACCCCCTGCCGCAGATCCGGCACATGGCCTACCAGCTGTGCCACGCCCTGAGATGTGAGTGACCGCGGCGGGCTGGGCAGCGGCACTGGCACGGGGCTGGGCACAGCAGCGCCCCTGCTCCTCTCTGCTGCTCAGAGAGGTGTTTCCCTCCTCTCTCCGTGCAGTTCTACACGACAACCAGCTGACTCACACTGACCTCAAGCCAGAAAACATCCTGTTTGTCAACTCGGATTTTGACACTCTGTACAACGAGAACAAGGTGGGTTCTGTCCCAGGGAGCACTGGCTGCACAGGAACAGGCTGCCTTTATCCCTCCCTGCAGAAATTGGATCTTCCCTGCTCTATCCAGGCCTTCAGTGCCTGGGAAGTGGGAACAAACTGGAAGGCAGAGCTCTTCTTCCTGCTGTGCTTTCCAAAAGCCTTCAGGCTGCCCAGAGTGTTCAGGGATTTTCCATAAAGCTGCTCTGGGATGGCCAGAGCTCAGAGCTCCACAGCTCCATGCCTGTGAGGGGGTGCAGAGCACCACTCCTGAGGCTCCTCAGAGCTTAGAGCTCCACAGCTCCATCCCTGTGAGGAGGTGCAGAGCAGCCCTCCTGGGCTCCTCAGAGCGCCACAGCTCCATCCCTGTGAGGGGGTGCAGAGCAGAGCTCCTGGGGTTCCTCAGAGCTTGGAGCTCCACAGCTCCATCCCTGTGAGGAGGTGCAGAGCAGCACTCCTGGGCTCCTCAGCGCTCAGAGCTCCATTCCTGTGAGTAGCTGCAGACCAGCACTCTGGAGGCTTCTCAGAGCTTGGGGCTCCTCAGAGCTTGAAGCTTCCACCCCTTTGAGGAGGTGCAGACCAGAGCTCCTGGGGCTCCTCAGAGCTGGGAGCTCCATAGCTCCATTCCTCTGCGGAGGTGCAGAGCAGCACTCCTGGGCTCCTCAGAGCTCCACAGCTCCATTCCTGTGAGGGGGTGCAGAGCAGAGCTCCTGGGGTTCCTCAGAGCTTGGAGCTCCACAGCTCCATCCCTGTGAGGGGGTGCAGACCAGCCCTCCTGGGCTCCTCAGCGCTCAGAGCTCCATTCCTGTGAGTAGCTGCAGACCAGCACTCTGGAGGCTTCTCAGAGCTTGGGGCTCCTCAGAGCTTGAAGCTTCCACCCCTTTGAGGAGGTGCAGACCAGAGCTCCTGGGGCTCCTCAGAGCTGGGAGCTCCATAGCTCCATTCCTCTGCGGAGGTGCAGAGCAGCACTCCTGGGCTCCTCAGAGCTCCACAGCTCCATTCCTGTGAGGAGGTGCAGACCACAGCTCCTGGGCCTCTGGAGCTCCACAGTTCCATCCCTGTGAGGAGGTGCAGACCACAGCTCCTGGGGCTCCTCGGAGCTCCACAGTTCCATCCCTGTGAGGAGGCACAGAGCATCACTTTGGGGTTCCTCAGAGCTTGGAGCTCCATCCCTGTGAGGAGGTGCAGACCAGCCTTCCTGGGGCTCCTCGGAGCTCCACAGCTCCATCCCTGTGAGGAGGCACTCCCAGCCCTCCTGGAGCTCCTCTCTCAGCTGGCCCTGTGCTTTTCCTGCAGAGCTGTGAGCAGAAGTCCATCCGGAACACGAGCATCCGCGTGGCCGACTTCGGCAGCGCCACCTTCGACCACGAGCACCACACCACCATCGTGGCCACCCGGCACTACCGGCCCCCAGAAGTGATTCTGGGTGAGAACTGCACCTTTCGGGGATGGACAACCAGCAGATCATTTCCAGCTCTGAGTGGAATCCCCGTGGTTTCACCAAGGAGGAATGTGGTGGGGGTTGTTGGGAGCACGGAGTTAATTTGGTTTTCTTTGCAGAGCTGGGCTGGGCACAGCCATGTGATGTCTGGAGCACTGGCTGCATTCTGTTTGAGTATTACCGTGGCTTCACACTCTTCCAGGTGAGAATCTTGTTCCCTGAGATCCCTTTGTGTCCAAAAGGGCTCAGAATTAAGTGAAGGGGAGGGAAACAAACATCAGGCACTAAAAATGAGAAGCTGAGTGTGAAAATGAGGCCTGGAAAAGGGCTGGTTTGAGGAGTGCCTTGCTGGAAGGACAGAATTTGGATCATTTCTGGGTTTAGGTTATTTCTATTCTCTGAAAAAAGGGAAAAGCAAAATGTGAAAAGCTGGACAGGACCTGGTGGAATCCTTTCTCCCCTGTCCCTGCAGAGGTGACAAACCTTTTGTCATTAGGTCCCCAAGCTCTAACCCACCCCTGCTGTGCTCCTTTGCAGACCCATGAGAACCGCGAGCATCTTGTCATGATGGAGAAAATCCTGGGGCCGCTCCCCTCTCACATGGTCCACAAAACTCGGTAAGAGCCTGGTGCTGAGCTCAGCCCAGGCACCAGCACCTGGATGGGAGGGAGAGATCCTGCCTGATCCCCACCTTCCCCGTGCAGGAAGCAGAAATACTTCCACAATGGCAACCTGGTGTGGGATGAGAACACGTCCGACGGCAGATACGTCCAGGAGAACTGCAAGCCCCTGCGGGTGGGTGCTGCTCCCTCCCCTCCCTGGGGCAGGCGTGGGGCTCAGGGCTGCAATTCCCACTGTAACTGCTTGGTAGGGAGCCCCAGCTCCCATCTGCAGGGATGCTGCTCTGGCTAGGGCAGGATGGGGATTAGGGACAGGGGGGAATGCTGTGTTTGGGGTGGGAGGTTGCCCAGGCCCAGGGTTCCTGAGTCCTTCTGGATATCTGGGCAGTGGGGGATGCTGTGTTTGGGATGGGAAGCAGCCCTGGGGCATGCTGTACTTGGGATGGGAGGCTGCCCTGGGGGATGATGATTTTGGGATGGGAGGCTGCCCTGGGGGATGCTGTACTTGGGATGGGAGGCTGCCCTGGGGGATGATGATTTTGGGATGGGAGGCTGCCCTGGGGATGCGGCATTTGGGGTGGGAGGCTGCTCTGGGGATGCGGCATTTGGGAAGGGAGGAGCCCTGGGGGGATGGTGTATTTGGGGTGGGAGGCTGCCCGGGGGATGCTGCATTTGGGATGGGAGGCTGCCCTGGGGATGCTGCATTTGGGATGGGAAGAGCCCTGGGGATGCTGCATTTGGGATGGGAAGAGCCCTGGGGATGCTGCATTTGGGGTGGGAGGCTGCCCTGGGGATGCTGCATTTGGGATGGGAAGAGCCCTGGGGATGCTGCATTTGGGATGGGAAGAGCCCTGGGGATGCTGCATTTGGGGTGGCAGGCTGCCCTGGCCAGGCAGGGGCTGAGCCCGTGTCCCTGTCCCTTTCAGACATACATGCTGCAGGACTCTCTGGAGCACGCTCAGCTCTTTGACCTGATGAGGAGGATGCTGGAGTTCGACCCCTCGCGGCGGATCACGTTCTCCGAGGCCCTCCTGCACCCCTTCTTTGCCGGGCTCTCGGCAGAGGAGCGCATGCTCTGCGGGCGCGGCCGAGACCTGAGCAGATGACGGCCGGGATCCCTCGGCACGGATCCCTCAGGATGGATCCTGCAGGATGGAGCCAGCACGGATTCCTTGGTATGGATCTCTCGGGATGGACCCCACCGGCCTCTGCAGCTCAGCCCCACTCCCCTCCCCGAGTCCACAGGGGCTGCGGCACTGCCACAAGGACCCTGGGAGGAGAGGGGGAAGGAAAGCTCCGTTGGAAAGCACAGATTTGTCTATTTATATGTTGTAAAGTTAAAATAAAGTGTTTCTTATTGTTTGATACTTCCCTTGTAGGCGGGTGTAGGGTTGCATTGGCCCAGCTTTGCCTCTTGTGCAAAGGAAGAGGGAGATGGTGAAAAAATCACCTGGAATCAGTGAGGGGGAGTGGCCCGGTGTCTGGCCTGGCAGCAGAAGGTTCTAGAAGGAGAGCAGACAAATAAACATCTGCACACAATAGCACACATGAAGAGTTGCACTTTATTTCAGGGCGTGGTCCCCCGCAGCGGCAGGAATTGGTCGTTACAAACACCAGGTCACAAATGGGGTCACCAAGCAGTGGCACGGCGCAGCGATCGTCACCTGTCACCAGAGCAGCACCCGGGGGCAGCTGCTGTGCTGCTGGGGCAGGTGGGGTAGGAATTATCCCAAACACAGCTACCACAGTGCTCTGCTCTTGGAATTAACTCTGGCATCACGGGGGGTCTCCGAGTGCTCCAGAAGAGCTGGTACCTCACATTCCAGGTGTGTGAAGCCAAGAAACAGCTGCAGTGAGGGGAAGTACAGCCAAACACCCAAATGCTGCAGGCAGTGAGCACAGCCCCACGCTGCCTGCTGTGCCCTGAGCCCCGCACAGATTTGGGAATCCTGTTCCCTACACCAGGGGCTGAACCCCCCTGTTGTGCAACACCGTTCACTTTATTTTTATAGTTCAACGTGGGGAAGCATTTCAAGGCTGGCAACAACCGGGGTCTTGGTGCTTCCCAGAACTCCATCCCTGCAAAAACACCATCACCTGCCCCAGTGCCTTCCAGGCAGGGCAGCTACACCCTGGACTGTCCCTGCCCTGCTCCTGGTCCGTGTGTACAAGCTACAGTTCAACAGCCAAACCCAGAAAGGGCAGGGAAAACCTGCAGAAAGCAGAAATTGAAACAGCAAGTCTCCTACTGAGTGTCTCGAGCAAAGAGAGTGAAAGGAAGAGGACTAAAGCTAACACTGACTACAGCAACAACCTTTTAACCTGCTGCTGCTCCCGGGTGAAGATCCAAGGAAACAGCCAAAAAACCAAAAAAGGCAGAGGGAAACCTTGTGTTTGTGTTGTGAGTAACCAGTGCTGTCCCAGTCAGAAGCACAGCCTGGTCGGTGCCAGCGCAGCTGGGGCTGAACCGTGGGGCACACGTGGCCCCGTGCCCAGGACGGAGGGCACAGCCCCCAGAGCAGCTGAGGGGAAGCAGGGCTGCAGCCAGCCAGGGCACAGCCCCCGGCCCTGCTGAGGTAGATATGGCAACGTGCAGGGGCCAGACCTCGGGGTGAGCCCGGGGCTCAGCAGCCTCCTGGACCCTCCACACTCCCAGGCTAGCCCCAGTAATCGCTTCCTCCGAGCAGGGAAGGCTCTTCCCTCCTCCTCTGGCAGCCCTGGCCTCGGTTCTAACAGAGGGAAGGAAAGATGAGTGCCTGACTAAAGCCCCAGCGTGGGGCACAAGCGGGTCTGTGGGGCTGGTCCCACCCTGGACTGGTCCCTGTGCTTCAGCCCCCCAAGGGATCCAGCTGCTGGGAACAGAGGCAGCACCCAGAGCTCTCCCCGGTGCCAGAGCAGGGCTGGGCGAGGCGGAGGAGCCTGCAGGAGCCCTGGGGATGGGTGACGTGTGAGAGGAGCAGCAGAGCTCCCAGCACTGCCCATGCTGTCGAGCTCCCTGGCTCGGCTCTGGGGGCACACGGAGCCAGCAGGGTGGGTGCCCGAGCTGATGCCAAACCAGCAAGCTGTGGCTCCTCTGCTGGTGCCTGCTCCGGGCACTGCACCCAGGCCAGCAAAAGGAACACAGGAAAGGATAATTCAACATTTGTGGCCAGGCACAGGACAGCAGGGCAGATTTCTGATGGAAATCCCCCCAGGGAATTCCACAGCCCTCCAGGAGCACAGCAGCTCCCACCACGCCCTCTCCTGCCAGCAGACAGGAACCAAAGCCCTCCCCAGGGCAAGCCCACCCCATACACAGGCTGTGATTCCAACGGGAACGAACAGATCCATGAGCTACTTCCCAAACAATACCAAATGTAGCAGGGATGCTGGAAGGACAGGGGAGCTTACCCCGAACATCACCTGCATCACACAGCACCCAACAACCCCAGAGCAACCTGCCCTGCCCTGCTCACTCCCCCAGCCCTGGAGCAGCCACTCACCAGGCCAGCGCAGAGAAAGAACAAAAGAAAACAATCCCAAATGCCACGAGGAGGCTGGAAAAGTTCTTTTCCATACCAGGCCTCCACCCCACAGAGCTGGGCTTTGGCCACGAAGCGAACAAAGAAAAGCCAACAGTACATAAGCAGTAAGGCCTAGCTGAGGAAGGACATCAGTGCTCCCAGAGCATGTGGGAGCCCCTGGCTCCTGACACAAGCTCTCCAAACAGGGAACCCTCTCTGTGAGGGGCTGGACGGGCTGGGAAGCAGAGGGAGCTACAACTGCCTTCCAGAACACAAAACAGGGATGGCGCAGTCAGAACCAACATGGGAACCAAACAAGATTTTCCCTCGACACAAGGGATTTCTACACAATCAAGGGATGCTGCTCCCACCAGGATGTCCTTGCTGGGAATAGTCAACCAGAAGGACTCGAAACACATCTCAAAGCTCCAAACCAGCCTTATTTGTACCATGTGCCAGCCAGGGCTGGGCAGCAGCAGGGGACAGACACCATGGTCCTGCACGCTCCTTCATCCCACAGCAGGAGAGAATGAAAACAGCTTTGCAGGAACAATTCGCTTCCTCCTCCTCCTCCTCATTTTTTGTTTGTTGGGTTTTTTTTTCATCTCATTTTATGATTATTCCATTTTTTCTTTTTAAATACACAGCGTTTCTTCCAGAAGGCAAACCCTCCAGTACTTCACATCCTTTTTTCTTTTCTTTAAGGCGTCACCAGAGTCGACCAGCCGGGATCCAGCGCACAGCTTGGCTTTCACAGAGCTCCTCCTCTCTCCCTTCAGAGCCACAGGGCTGCACGGGCTCTAAGTGGAGTGCAGGGGGATGACAAATTTGGAGCCAAAGGGCGAGTGGTAGTTGATGCCCACCTCCTGAAAGACCTTCTGGGGAATGCCAATGTCACAGAGGTAGACGCGGCCGGCGCGCTCGCCCAGCGGCAGCGGCAGCCCCAGGGCCAGCGACCACTTGGCGTCGATGCCCAGCTCCATCTCGCTGATGGGGGGGTCTATGCTCAGCACGGGGGCACGGTTCTGGTTGGCCCAGTCCACCACTGCTTTGTACCAAGGCTGGTCTCTCAGGAAGGCATTCTCGTGGCAATCCAGGCAGTTGATCACTAAGTCAACCGGGGTGTCTGGGAGGTCTGCAAGAAACACAGACACGGCTGAGAACTGCTGCATTCCCTCACCTGCTCTGCACCACTCCTGCTGCATTCCCTCACCTGTACTGCACCACTCCTGCTGCATTCCCCACTCCTGCTGCATTCCCTCACCTGTACTGCATTCCCCCCACCTGATGGAACACAAAGTCCTTTGTGCAAAACCACAGAATGGTTTGGGTTGGAATGGACCTTAGAGTTCATCTCATCCCATCTCCTGCCATGGGGAGGGACCTTCCACTGTCCCAGGGTGCTCCAAGCCCCATCCAGCCTGGCCTGGGACACTTCCAGGGATCCAGGGGCAGCCACAGCTGCTCTGGGCAAACTGTTCCAACCTTTTACAATATTTTCACATAGACAAGTAGCTCTGTCAGCACAGCACAGCCCTAACTCCCAGCTTTGTTTCTCCCCAGAAGTTCAAATGAAGCAGCTTGGAAAACAACTGTTGAGGTGCCAAGCAGAAGCCAGCACTCTCCCAGGAACTGTTTATTCTAGGGAATACTGAGATGGGAATCCTGACAGCTGCTGCAAGTGGCTCAGCAGAGCTGGCTCCTGCTTTGCAGCAGCAGCTGGACACTCATTCCCTCCCAGCTCCAACATGCTGAACAAGGCAGCCCCTTATCCTACCAGAACAGCTCCATACAGCAGCTCTTCCTGACCTCTTCCCACCGGAAACATCTGTGGCAGCACAAGCGCTCCTGTGTCGAGGCTCTGAGTGCCTGCTGTCCCTGCAGCCTCTGGGCAGCCACCCAGGCTTGGCAGTGCCACTAGATGGTGCCAGGGCAGCGGGCAGAAGCCAGCTTTGCTCCCTGGAGGAGCCACCCTACTCTCCCTGCAGAAGCCAGCTCTGCTCCCCCTGCAGAAACCACCTCTAGAGAAGCCAGCCCAGCTCCCCCAGGAGAAGCCAGTGCTGCTCTGCCAGGAGAAGCCACCCAGCTCCCCCTGGAGAAGGCAGCCCTAGAGAAGCCACCCAGCTCCCCCTGGAGAAGGCAGCCCTAGAGAAGCCAGCTCTGCTCCCCCAGCAGAAGCCAGCCCTGCTTGGCCACTGACCTTTGACGCTGGACACCTGCTGGCCCTGTGTCTTGCTGAAGAGGTTGAGCTCGTTGGTGATGGACTCCAGCATCTTGACGAAGTTGGGGAGGAAGAGGATGACGTGCACGTCGTGGTTGGAGAGGTGCCGCCCGCAGCTGATGCCCTGCGCCCCCTTGACGTGGGGGCCGCAGAGCAGCGCCACCGTGGGCCGCTGGTGCACGTTCTTGGGGTTCAGTCTGAAACACAGGCAAAAAAAAAGGGACTGTGAGCACACCCCAAAGTCTCTTATCTTCTTCCTGCATGAGGAAAAAAAAAAACAACAACTTTTAAAAAACCCAATAAGATGCAAATTGCCAGGTGTTCTGCAAATCTGCCACTGCTCTCCAAAGCAGCCCACATCCTTTTGTGGTGCTGATGCTGCTCCGCCTGCAGGTTCAGAGAAGCTCAGACTTGTTTGGGTGGAAGGGACCCTAAAGATCATCCATGGGGGCAGGGACACCTTCCACTATCCCAGGCTGCTCCCTGTCCAACCTGGCCATGGACACTCCCAGGGATGGAGCAGCCACAGCTCTGCCAGGGCCTCAGCACCCTCACAGTGAAGAATTCCTTCCACATATTTAACCTAAATTTCCCCTCTTTAAATTCCTGATGAACCTTCTCTGACTTCCTTATAGGACCCTTCAGATACTTGAAGGTTGTTCCAGCCTTCTCTTCCCCTTCCCTGCACCCACAGCTGAGAGCACAAGGTTCCGAAGATTGCAGAAGAAAGCTAAAAATTTGAGGTGAGTTTCCCCATCAGAGGAGTCACAATTAAAAAAGAAGAAAAATTATCTCTACTCCCTAAGCTTCATTAACGGCAAAATAAAGTTCAATTGGCCTGGAAGGCACCAGGGGAAGCCATCAGGGCTTGCAGCAGGAATTTTAGCTGCCTGTGTGCCATCACTCAGTGCTCTCCATCAAGTGACCAGGTGCTGGTAAAGCACTCCTGAGTAAGCAGATGGAGATTGAAGGGTTACTTTTCTTTTTGAGAGCAAATAATCTGGAGCAGCTATCAACAGCACAAAAACACAGGTGCAGTTCCTGCCCACAGCAACAGCCACAGAAGCAGAGGCAGGGAACAGAGCTCTTCAGGAGTCAGCAGAAGGCACTGAGTGCACTCCAAAGCTGCTGCAAAGAGCCCTCCCAAAGAGCAGGATGTGCTCAGGTGAGCTGCAGATGCCTGAAGAGCTGAGTTAGCCTCACTAAAATCCACACAGCGCTGTTTTCACAGGCTGCCTTTATTGACAGTGAAATTGTAATGTGCCAAATCAGCAAAGGGAAGCTTCCTTTCTGTGCAGAAAGGAGCTCATCACACATTCTGCAGTGGCTCCATCCACCTCAGGCAGCACCTGTGCAAAGCTCAGCTCCCCAAACAACTCCCAGTGAGGGGGAAGGAAAACCTCAGCAGGGCTTTGTCAGTGAGCCACGAGCCAAAAGTGGCAGCAGTGAGCTGAGAGGGTCCTGTCACCCCTTCCCTCCCCCCAGAGGCCCCAGCTGTACCTGTTGGGCCCCCCCAGGAGGCTCAGGGCCATCTGGCTGGCACACACCCCTGTCATCTCCAGCCTCCTCTCCAGGGTCAGCCCGTGCTTCTCGGCCACCGCCAGCAGCTTCTTGTGCAGCTCGTAGGACACGCTGGGGACCACCAGCCCTGAGTCTGGGGGGCACAAACAGGGGAGGGAGGCACAAATGGGGACAGTCAGACACCTCAAATCAGTGGCAGTGAAAAAGTTCATTAACTGTTCACCCACGTTCCTTCCCAAGCCACCAAACGAATCCAAATTATCCTCAGTGAGGCAGAGACAGCTAAACACAAGTGCTGGCTTAAAATAACGCTTCCACAAAAGTTCTGTGGGAAATTTTAGTAACACAAGGGCTGAGAAAGCCTTTGGGACTTACAGATGGAATATTAAGGTTTTTCTTAATGGTATCCAGGCCAACAGTGCTTCAACCCACCATAAAGTGCTCCTGGGCACTGTGAAAGTCAGAAGAGCAGCTGTGAAGTACCAAAAAAAGCCTGGATGTTTTATGCTTCCTGAATGCACCAAAATCCCAAGATCACAGCAAAACAAGCAATCCCACACTTGCTGGTAGATGCCAGAAGGACTTCTCCAGACCCAATAGCTGGATCCCAGCACACAGGGACAGCAGGGAAATGCTCAGAGGATAAACTCTGCAGAAAAACACCTCCCAGGTGTTCTGGAGAGCCTGGGCTAGCGAGCTGGGAAATGCTCCAGCATTTGGATCCAGAGAAGAGCAACAAGAGAGGTTTTGTGAAGTGCTGAGAACTGTCCCAGCCTGGCCTGGGACACTTCCAGGGATGGAGGGACAGACACAGCTTCTCTGGACAACCTGTGCCATCCCCTTATGGGATGGCATCAGAGCTGGAGCAGGAGAAGCTCTCAGCTCTTCCCAGGAATGCCAGCTGAGTGCAGCAGCCAGCTCCCACTCTGAGACAGGCAGAGGAGATGCACCATGGAGCAAAAAGGCTGAGGATTAAATCAATGCCTGCTAGAGGAAACACCAGCTCAAAAAGTGTGAGCTCAGTCTCTCCATCAGCATCTCTCCTCCCACCTTGCCCAGTGCTCAGCAGCCCTGGGTCACCATTACACTCCCCCTGCTCCCTCTGTCTCTGCACTGGGGGTGACAGTGGCCCACTGAGTGCTCCTGGTGGCCCAGCAGGGCTGGAACTGCCTGTGCTGCTGGGAAAGAGCTGTGGGAATGTGACAGGGCTGGTGGAAATGCTCCAAGGGGCACGGGCAGCCCTCATGCACCCACCCAGGAGCAAACGCAGCCGTCCCTCGTGGCTGGGCTCCCCTGCACACAGCAAACACAAGAACCAGCTCTCACAGCCAAGGGCCACAGGACAAGAACAGTGTGGATTTGGGCTGTGAGGAATTATTTGTGCTGCTGTATTCCCCCAGGGTGCCCCAGTGTCATGGGTTGTGAGATGTGCCTGGGGTGTGTATTCTATTATCAACTGTTAGAGTGTATTCTATTATCTTCTGTTTATTGGGCAGTGTTCTTTATCTCCTCCACAACCAATCCTCCCTACAGGAGATCTCTGCTGTTCATGGGCCATTAACAATTATAACAATTCAGAGGGAGGGGGTTTACATTTTCCTCTCCAGTGGAGGCTCCTGCCTTCCTCAGCAGACACCTGGCTTTTCAAACCAAGACACCCAGTCAAGCTCCAGCAGAAATGGGAGCTTTTGCACATCCTGGGGTGTTGGAACCCTTCATGCTGAGAATTTTGGATTTTCTGCATTGAAAGACACAGACCCTCAAGAGAATACTACGTTTGAGCTGAAGCCATCTAAAAAGCTTCCAAAATTAATTGATAACACTGAGATTATAAGTGTGTAGTTTAAATAGAAGTGTGTAATATCACACAGTAAAAAACTTACAATTTAAGGTTTTAAAATATAGTAACATAGATAAGATAGAAGTTTTAAGGTAGTGACTAGTCCTTCACAAGTTTAAGTAGTATTGTATAATTGAAAAGTCCACATTACTAGACGTAAGTAATTAGTTATTAAGTTAAAAGTAACAATAATTTAAGTGTAATTTCTTAATTAGTTTTTCCTTAAAAGACCTTGTAGAGACAGATACAGAACCATTTTCTAACTTGTTAATGAAATGCTGTAGAACTCACAGCTTGTAAGGCTGTAATATAGATAAAAATGAATAAACATCTGAGTCCAAACACCACAAAATACCATCTCTACACATTTAATCCAGACCCAACCATAACAAAAAAACCCAAACAAAAAAACCAAAACCACACAAAAAACCCACAAAGAAACAACAAAGCCCCCCCAAAAGAAACCCCAAAAACCCCAAAACAACTCTCAAAAACCAAAAAAAAAAACCAAAAACAAACCAACCAATCAAACAAAAATAAACACAAAAAACTCCCCAAAAACAAAAAAAACCCCAACAAAACAAAAACCACCAAAGAACCCCAAAAAAACCCTAAGAAACAAAAAAAAAAACCCAACCAAAAAACCCAACCCCCCAAAAAAAAACCCCCCAAAAAAAAAAAAAAAAAACCCAACAAAACAAAAACCACCAAAGAACCCCAAAAAACCCCTAAGAAACAAAAAAAAAACCCAACCAAAAAACCCAACCCCCCAAAAAAAAGCCCCCCAAAACAAACAAACAAAAACCCAAGAGCAAAAAAAGCCCCACAAAACAACAAAAAAACCAACCCTGTGTTTTCCACCAGAGGTGAGCCCAGAGATGTCCCTGCAGGGGGACAGCAAAAGCAGCAGAGGGGACACTGCTGAGCCCCCCTGGAGCTCATCCCTGGCCTCAGCAGCCAGGCCTTGCACACAGAGAGGGCTCCACGTGTGCCACCACTGCCCACGGGGTCACCCTGGCTGCCAGGCCAGGCCAGCAGGCTCTTATCAGCCGTGCCTGAGTGCTGATAAGAGCCTGAGCCCTGCAGAACAACCCCGGTCTGTGCCCGCAGCGCACGGTCACCCACCTGCCCTGTGCCACGCTGAGCCCTGCAGAACAACCCCGGTCTGTGCCCGCAGCGGTCACGGTCACCCACCTGCCCTGTGCCACGCCCTGCCCTGTGCCCACAGTGGTCACCACCTGTCCCATGTGTCACCACCTGCCCCCTGGGTGACCCACCTGTCCTGTGGGTCACCGCCTGCCCCATGGGTGACCCACCTGTCCCCGTGGGTCACCCAGCTGCCCCATGCCTGCAGCAGTCACCCACCTGTCCTGTGGGTCACCACCTGCCCCTTGGGTCACCCACCTGCCCTGTGCCCACAGCAGTCACCACCTGTCCTGTGGGTCACCCACCTGTCCCATGGGTGACCCACCTGTCCCTGTGGGTCACCCACCTGTCCCCGTGCCACACTGTCAGTTGTGGGTCACCACCTGCCCCATGGGTGACCCACCTGTCCCGTGGGTCACCGCCTGCCCCATGGGTGACCCACCTGTCCCGTGGGTCACCGCCTGCCCCATGGGTGACCCACCTGTCCCATGGGTCACCGCCTGCCCCGTGGGTCACCCACCTGTCCCTGTGCCACACTGTCAGCCACAGCTCTGCCACTGCTGGCTTTTTTCAAGCCCCAGGGAAGGTTTGCAATGAGTGACCCGAGGTTGGGGTCTCTCCCAGCGCCATTGCTGACCCCACAAGAGGGAGATCCCAAACTCTACTGTTGCTCCATCAGAAGCACCCACGAATCCCCTGCTCAAATGCTGCACCAAGTCCCTGAAGTAGAAGGACAAACCAGACAATCTCCACCCCGTGTGCACCCAGCTCAGCACGGATCTCGTGTCCTCTGCACATCCTTCCCTCAGCCAGCAGCTTCAGAAAACTGCCTTTGCCATGGGCTGGCTGGCACCAGGGGGTTAATGTGAGGCACTGATGGAGAGGCATTTAGCACGCCAGCCTGCCCTAATTGCTGCCTTTCAGGAGCAGCTGAAATGCCAGGAGAACTTCCCTTCTCTGCCCTCACGCAAGGTCCAACCAGTCAGACTGGCTCATCAAAAGCAAGCCCAGGGAGTTAAATAAACTCTGGCAGGGTAAAGCCACTAACAATAACACCACTGCCACAAAACTGAAGCTCTGCCAACTTTAATTATGTTTGGGTTGGACAGGGCACCTTTATTGTTTGCTAATGAAGGCAATAAAATAAATTAGCCCAGGCCTTTTAATATTAAATAAATGTATTTTACAGCTGCCTGGGAAAAAAAAAAACAAACAAAACACAAGGCAAATATAGACTGAATGGTTTTGTGACATGCAGAGTGACACTGGGTTGATAAAAACATCCCAAGGCATCAGAAGAGCTGAGTTAACTCTGCAGGAGTTAAAGAATTAGGAGTTTTTCCCCAGACTAGCCCTGTAATGCTGCTGGGATGTCCAAATGCTTCCCAAGCTTGCAGTGGCAGGGAAAAAGGTTGACACTAGAGGAACTCAGAGGCTGGATCCCATATTTTCCCTTGGCCATTTCAGCAGCTCTCTAGTTCCAGCTCTCTGCTAAAATAAATCCAGGCAATGGCTCAGGCAGAACTGGACTCAGCCCCTCCTGCAAGCTGTCCTGACATCATCAGTTCTTTCCTTTGGCAATGAGTAATGCCAGGTCCCAACTCCAGGTCCAGAGCCTCACAGTGTGACAGTCTGGAGCTCTTGTCCACACCAGGCACAGGACACATTCCCTGCTGCCTTCTGCTGGTGATAAAGCTGGAGCCACCTGCCTGCAGACTCAGCCAAACACATTTACTGCCCCTCAAACAACATAACTTTAAGGGCTGCTTTTGTTAATCATCGTTGTTTTTAATTACAGCAAATCCCACCAGAGTTCTGGCTGACCTTCCAGTGTGAGCCTCTCCCAGCATTAGTGCACAATTCCCTCCAGCTGAGCAAAAAAACTGCCAGAGGGACAAAGGGACTCTGCCCCAGGCCCACTGTTTGCTGCTGAAGCAAAACTGAGGAGAGTGAAAGTTTTCTCTCTCCTCAAAGCAGCCCAGAATACTTCACACATTCAATATTCACATCCAGCCACGGAAGAGCTAAAAGAGGAGAAAAGTCAGTCAAGGACAGGGAAAAGAAAAATCCTTTCCAAAGGAAAAGCCACACTGTGGGCATCACCCTCAGGGCACAGCCAGCCTCTGATCCTGGCACAAAGCTCTGCCTGCTCCTGCACCTCCTCATTGTGAAGGAAAGGCTTGTTTGAAGAACAGACCCTCCTGCAAACTCCTCTGAGCTCCAACACTCCTGCACAATGTTGGCTCTGCTGAGGACCTGCTCCCAAAACACAGAGATGTTCAAACACAGGAGTTTTAGTGCCAACAGGAGAAACAGAGACAACACACTTTTAAATTCTCTGCAAGCAGAAAAAGGCAGCTCACACCTTATGCAAGGGACAGCCTTTCCAGGGAGGCAGTTTTTGCCAAAGAGTTGCATTTCCCAGTAAATAAAGAGACAGATCAACAGCAGCCAGCCCAAACCACCAGTGAAGACTAATGATGTATTTAGGAGGGATTCACACGTGGAGTCCCAGAGATGGACTTAGCTCAGTTACAATCACCTGGTAAGTTCTATCAGCTCCAGGTTTTCACTTTGGCTTGGAACAGATTCCCACCTTCTTCATTCCCTGCTCACTTGTAAAACACAGGGTTGTTTTAGAAGTGTTTTACTTGACAGCCTAGCTCCACACAAAACCAGCTCTCAGAAAAGCATCCCAGTGGAATGAAGTGTTTATCCCACACACACCAAGTTCTTTCAGTCAGCAATAAAATCCCAGGCTGGAAGTCCTGCAGGTGAGCCTTTTGGAAAACTCAAAACTGACATCAGCAGTTTGGTTTTACCTCTGTACCATCCTCCATGGCATCAAAAAGCAGGCAGGGATCCAGAGACAGGGATCCCCCAGAGCCAAGAGCTGGATATGAACTCCCTGCCAATCTCCAGCATCAGTTTTGTGCTGTTGCAGCAGACAGAGAATCACTGTCTCAGTCAGAATCACTGTCTCACTGTCTCTATTAACACAATCATCTCTCAGACTGGCCCAGGGTGGAAAAAAAAAACAAGAGAAAGAAGTGCTTTGTCATAACTAGGAAGTGCTTTTTGCAAGGAGAGCTTCCCTTAGGAAACCAGAAAAAACTCTGCAGGGAGAATCCTGCCACAGACACATCCAAAACCAAAAAGGCTTTTGGGGCTCCTGGCACTCATTTAATCACACCAGCTGCTCTTTGAGCCACTGAGAGGCAGGCTGCCTACAGCTCAGCATCCTCCTTCCAGCTGCCAAACAAAGGGATTGGGAGTGCAGCAAACAGGATTGGGTTTCCATCCCTGAATTTACTCACTGCTGCTCAGTGCATGGTGGTTTTCCTCCCAGGAATTCTGCTGCTAGAATCCCCTATCAGCCATCCTGCTCAGACTGGCTGCCAACAGTGGCTTAGCTTTTGTTTCAGACTAGACATCCACAGAGGCCCTGTCTCCTCTCAAACAAGCCAGCTGGAAGATGGATTGACAAGTATGAAATTTGAAAAACTCCACAAGATAGACAAGAAACCACACAGCAAATGGAGAGGTGCTTGATCACACAGCACAGAGGTAATCAGTGTGGCTTCTTCCACAGAGAGATGTTGAAAGCTTGGGGAGATTTAAAAAGCAAGAGGTTAAATTAAGCAGGAAAAAAAGCCATTAATCCTGAACTCTCACTGCTGCTTCAGGAAGTCTTAAAATCATGAAAGACAAAGCAGTGGGGGAAAGTCTCACTGCATGTTTCTTTCACTTTTCCTCCAGGATCCCTTCAAACACAACACTGAGCTGCTACAACCCACGGTGTTTTCCTCTCACCCAAGAGCAGGATGGGACACTAGGAAAAGGAATGACAGAACTGGAGAACTAGGACATTGTTATACACCAGAACCATTAAAAAAAGAGACTTTTCAAAACTGGAAAGCAGCAGATCATTACAAATCCATCAGCTTCCTCCCCTGAAGCGTTTCACACCCCAGATGGAATCCCCAGGCAGAGGACGAATGACAGCCCAAGGAGCTGCTCACACTTCTGCTCAGGCTACCAGAATATCAGTTGGTTTGAGTCCCTGCAAGAAGAGCTGACATCTGATTTCTTTCTGATGTGGAAAAGAAACACTCCTAAAATGCCAAATTTCCTTCACTCCCACATCTTCCAAGTGCTTAAAATCAAAGGCAAGATATCCCAAGGAGACTAAAGTTACCTGGAATTTGGACTAAATGTGCCATAAGTCCTTTTTACATGAACTATATTTAAATCCCCACAGAAATGGAGAACTACAACCCAAGAAGTGCCAGAAGCATAGGAAATCTCCTGAAACCACGAAAGCACAAATCCTGAGCCCATCCCTCTGTCCATCTCCAGAGGGTTCCCCAGGCTACTGAAATCAAAGCAAGGATTCAAACACCTCTTACTCAGCTCCCAACCATCAGCTTTGCTCCCTGCAGGAGCAACACTTACTTTGCTGCCCTCTCTGAGTATTTCTCTCAGAAACACTGCAAAGAAAGGCTGTGTGTGGACACACAAATCCAGCCTTGCTTGGACCACATCAAGCTGACCCCTCACAGCAAAAACGCACGGTGTGTGCCCCCAAAAGCAGCAGTTTGGGTCCTTATGAGGAACATACCCGTGCAGAACTCCTTGTTGGGGTTCTGGGGCACCACAATCCTCCTGTAGACGATGGGCTCCGACTCCAGGATGTTCTCGTCGTGCCGGTAGCGGGCGGGTTTCTCGTTGGGGGTCCCTCGGGAGCGGGTGCCGCTCCTCCTCTCGTAAGTCTCGATCTCTTCGAACACGGCTGCCTTGTCAAAAAGGGCCAGGTTGCCCTCAAAATCGAAATCAGTGTCTGGGATTTCATCAATGTCATCCCCAAAGCATTCATCATCCTTGCTCTTCATCTGCCCATTCTTCAGGCCGCTCTTCTTCGGGGTCACCTGGTTCGGGTGGCGGCTGCTGGATGACCCTAAGGCAAAAGAAAAGCAAGGTGGGAGTGTGTCCTAAAAGGGAAAAAGGCACTTCTTGTGGCAGAGGGGAGCTCCTGCTTACAGTCCCCTCACCCAAGGGGTGCTCACCAGGGAGCTCAGCCCCGGAGCTGGCACTACTTAGGCTCAGCTAAGCCAGCAGGAAACACAACATCAGACAGAAAATAGAACACCAACAGAAAACAGAGCATCAGCAAAGAGACTTTCAGGGACTTCCCTCCACCAGCCAGGTTAGAAAAACAGGCTTGCCCACAGCAGCAAAAGAGGTGTTTCTCCAGGTTTTATTTAATCCCAGTGCCACACCAGTGGTAAGGTAACCAGCTGTGACCTAGGAGTTTTCCCATGTTCAGGCAGGTGTGTGACCCAAGCCCTTCTCTGGAATTCCCCTAAATTTCAGAAACCACTGTAGGTGTTTCCTTCCCTGTTAATGATTTTTAAGGGAGAACTACAAACCCTGAATAGAAAAGATCTCTTTTTCCTCAACCTTGATGTAATTTCTGTGATATGACACACAGTCCATTGCCCCATTCCTGTTTCACTCTCCTCCTCACCCATTACCTGGTGTTTTGGAATACACCTCTTTCCAACCACAAGTCATTGGGAAATCCCAAATTCTCTGGAGTGAGACTGATGACAGTCTCCTCCTTAGGGCTGGAGATGAAGAAATGATGCAAATACACAATTATGAGCTCAACATATCCTTTACTTGCCCATTTCTTCCTTTGTCCTTCAGGTCCAGATAACATTATTCTGTTTGTCCTTGCCAGTGTTACATCTTCAAATGCTAGAAAATATTTCAGGCCAATTCCTGCAGTGATAACAATCACCTACAGTGTCCAACAGATGGAGTCAGTTATCAAGCCAGAGCTCTTGCTCTACTAACATTTCCTGTTGTTTAAGATAATCCCCTTTGTGACAGATTTATACAAATGAGTTTGAGAGAATCGGTTTGATAACACACAAACAAAGAATTTCATGCCATCCAAGGAGATTTTCAAACATCCCACAAGATTTGCAGCAGGCACCAACTCCAGCAGCACCCTTCCTGTCCCCTTACCAGTCCAGTTTCAGCATGTCCAACTCCAGTCATGCTGAAATGTGATTTCCTGAGGATGTGTACCTGGTTTATTTCCAGTCAGAGATGCATTGCCCCGGCAAGAATTTATTTCAGACAGTGTGGGGCTTGCTTTTTCTCCAGAACTGGTTAATAACTAAAGTGAAAGCTTTCCCAGTCACCACAGCAAGATCCTAAGTCTGCCAGGTCTTGCAGAATAACCATTTCCCATTAAGAAAAAAATCCCAGACATCCTTCTCAAATGATAATGCACCTTTTCTCTTGGAAGAACAGACAGCAAAATTCCAGCACTGTGGTGATAAAACAGGATTTAGGAGAGAGGAAAGGGCAAGGCTTGCCAGGAAGGAGAATTTCAGTAGGCACACTGCAACCACTCATTTATGTGCATGGTTTTGAAAGCTTTTGGTACCAACTTCCACTCTGTCCCAGACAAAGGGCTCCCAAACCAAAGGTGACACAAAGCTGGACAGGATTTGGTTTGGAACTAAACTGCCACTGCTGGAATCAGAGCCACAGCTGCTGCTCCAAAGGGAGGAAAATGAGGAATGCAAACAGAACAGGCCCCAGTTCTGCCAACGTTCAGGAACTGCAGCTCAGGCAGGAGCCAAGGGACTCTCAGGGTTCAGGTGGACAAGCTGGAGCCTGCACTGCCACACTCCTCTGCAAACAGCTCCACACTCCCCTCAGCTGCCCCAGGACTCAGAGTGACTGTCCAGTGGGACAGGAGCAGCTGATGTGGGCACAGAATGCTGATGGAAGGAAGCTGCACCAGAAAAGCTGGAGAACAATGGCTGCAAAGCTCCCTGCAGCCACAAAGAATGGAAGGCAGGAGCCCACCTCAGCAAAATGTGGTGAGCAGCTCCCTGACCCATCCTGAGCTCTGCAATGCTGCTGACCCACCCAGCTCTGCCCTGGCTGCCCCACAGCCCCCTAACAAGGCACACAGAATGTGGCACAGGCCTCCAAGGAGCTGGGAGAAAAGTTAGGAGCTGTTCCTCTTCAAGCATCGCCTTCTAGACAGGAAAAAATGACAGCTGGTTCTGCTCAGGGAAAAGAAAAGAGGCAAAAAAAGGGCAAGGGGAGGAAAGCAAAGCCAGGCTGCAGAAAGGCAGATCTCCTATTCCAGCTGCTTCTGGATCACAGCTTCCAGTGCTCTGCCCTGCATGAGGGGAGCTCCACTCCAAGCTGGCACACACAAAAGCACCTCCCTCACAAGACAAACAATCCTTCCCGGGCTTTTTTTTTTTTTTTGTTTCTGAGGAATAACAACCCTTTCACGTACAGCACACAAGCAAACAAAGTCTCCAGCGAGCTGGCTGCCTTCCTGAGAGATCCCTGTGGGAGGCTTTGCTGGCAGCCCTGGCACCACGAGCCCGGTGCCAGCACGGCAGCAGAGCCATTGTTGGGAAACCTGCGCTGGTGTTTGGTGTTTATTGATTCCTGTCACACCACGGCTCCAAAGGGGAATTCTGGCCCTCACTTGGCACGCTAGAGGCCAACAAGAGGTCAACTTTCAGCTGTAGGACCCAAGCTCTGGATGACATCTCAGTCCTGCACTCCTGCACAAAGCCAGGCCCAATTCCAACCCCCTCCTAAAACTCGCACATCACTCACCCTACTCTCCAAATACACATTTTACAGGTAAGACATCCCTTCTCTACCTCCTGTATTCCAAAATGAACCCAAGCCAACACCTAGGACCTCGCTCAACCTGCCTCAAAGCCTGTAAAAGTCACCTGTTGTGCTCATGTAAACCCGAGCTGTTTGTGGGCTGAAGTTGACAAGTCCTAACTCTGCTCACCCCAAATCTACCACACATCCTGGAAGGGGTAAAAATATCCCAGTTGCTGGTAAGGGAGAAAGACTTCCAGAGGTCTAAGAATTTCTCCCCAAAACCACAGCCTTACAGCTGTTTCACTGGCCTGGCCCAGCTTGGTTTGTTTCTTTTGCAAGAAAATGAAATCATGGAATTACTCTGGATGCATACCAAGGCTTCAACAATTAGTCATGGAAATATGCTGGATGTACACTGAAATCTCAGGAAATAGATTATGAGGGTCAGGAAAGGAAGACAGCTCAGGGGGCTTTGAGGAAAAAAGTGAACAGAGCCAGTTTTGAAGATTTTATCAAGAGAAATAAAAACAAGGGATGCGTGACTTTGGGATGCTCTGATTTTACATCACCCTCATTAATTCATGTTTTTAACGACACAGCCAAAACCCATTTGTAATTATGTACAAGGTGATGTTGTAATAGGTTATGGGTATAGAAGCCTTAAATAGAAAAGCTTGGGGAGATTTTAAAAGCAAGAGGTTAAATTAAGCAGGAAAAAAAAAGCCATTAATCCTGAACTCTCACTGCTGCCTCAGGAAGTCTTAAAATCATGAAAGACAAAACAGTGGGGGAAAGTCTCACTGCATGTTTCTTTCACTTTTCCTGGAGGATTCCTGCAAACACAACACTGAGCTGCTACAACCCACGGTGTTTTCCTCCCACTTGAGGACCATATTGCAGTTTGTAGCAGCTCCTTTCAGAGGAAAAGGCTGGAAGCTGGGCAATCTTCAAACAGGAAAGATGGCAAAATGAGGAAATCTTTGGAACTGGCATTAGACATTTTCTACACAGACAGAATCACTAAGATGGAAGAGACCTTTAAGATCATTGAGTCCAAGCCATGCCCTAACACCACCTCAACTAGACTACAGCACTGAGTAGGCAACCCTCACCTGACTACAACCACCTTTCAGGTGGGCTCAGAAATATACTTTATTTCAAAATAACCCCCAGGTGGGCCAGGGGAAGCTCCCAGCAAAGCCTGGTGGCAAAGGGAAGATGCTGGAGCAGGGCAGCCCCACACTCACAGGAGTTGTGCCTCCGCCGGAAGCCTTTGGACTGGCTCAGCGTTTCCATGTGTCGATCCATGTAGCTCTTGGAGCACTGCTGCTGTGGGGAGATGACAATGTCCTGGCTCTTCATGTCTGTCCTCCTGGGGATGTTCTGTGGGGCACTGCTGGACATGGGTTTCTTCAGCACCTTGCCAGTGCCGTTGTGGCTGGGCCCCACCTGGCAGCCCACCCCTGGCACGGCCGTGTCCATGTGCTGCGAGTCCCCGCATTGCCTGCTGTCCCCCGGCCCCGGGATCTCCAGGATCTTCAGCTCGGTGATGTCACCTGCCCTAAAAACAGCACGAGAACAGCAGGGATTTAGCACACACCCTGGCAGGAAAAACCCTCCTGAGGAAAAACATCGGTGTCCAATGGGATTGTTCTGATGTCACCATCAATTAAAACGGGGAATAAAAGGATTTTAATGCTCAAACATACGCAGACATCAAAATGTTCAGCTGAAATGGCAAATCTTCAAAATAACCACTTCAGTATGCCTGCACTGCACCTGGATTTTGTTTGAAAGGTTCTGCAGCTGAAACAGGAATCAGTCAAGCAAAAAATGGAAGCAACTGGCCCAGAGCTTTGCAGAAATCTGCATTAATTTAACAGTTCCCAGCTAATTAATTGCTCCAAGCCCTGAGGCTACTATTACTTTTAATCCACTTCTGCAGAAAGCTACCCTCAGATCAGAGCTGTTCATGCTCAGACAAGGAGGATACTTCCCATTTCCAAAGAAAAAAGGATAAAGAAAACTAATCTAGCACTGGGCACCAGCCAAAAGACAACAAAGGAGTGATTCTAAAGCCCTCCATTCGCACTGACTGCGAGGCAGAAGTCAGGAATTAGGCTCTTCAGCTTCAACTCAGCATTTGTCCAAGGGGGATGTGAAAGCAGAGACTTCCAGCCATCCCCTGCCTGCCACCAGTGCCTCTCTTCAACATCCAAGGGTGCTGACTTTGTGGAGTCAGTGCTACTGAAAAAGGAGTGACTGAGAGCCTTAAGCACAACACTTCAGGGAACAGGAGAAGGCACCCAGGAGTGATTCCCACTCGTGGCTTTCAGCACAGGGCTAGCAGAATGGATGGGACACAAGTGCTGAGGGCAAAGCTGGGAAAAAGCACCTCAGCCCCTCTGCTACAACACAACAGAAATCAAAATCCTAGCAAGATAAAGACATAAAATATGTATTAATAAAAATTATAAATGAAAAAATATATATTTATCATATATAATATATTAAAATAGAAAATATTAAACATATATTAAATATATATCTATTTTTATATATTATACCCTAATTTTTAGAAATAAAGACATTAAAAATAATTTACAATAAAATATAAATATGTATTTGTCCACACACATGGTCTGACCCCCAAATAACCTCCTAGCCCAGTGCAACAGGAGAAATGGATTTGTAGGGAGTTTGTAAGGTTTGATTGAAGGTTTATATAGTATGTATTTATATATAAATTTTGGGGTAAGAAATGTTGATTTAGAAATACTCTAGAATAAGATAGTGTTAAGAGAGATATAGAGTTAAAAAAAAACTTTAAAAGATAATTTTATTTATAAAACTAAGTATTTTAGAAAAACAGAATTATTAAAAATGTATTATAGTAAGACTTACGAAGAGTAATTTTAAATTAGTTTTAGAAATAAAATTAAATATTGCAGAAAAAATAGAATTATAAAAAATATAGTAAGACTTACGAAGAGTAATTTTAAATTAGTTTTAGAAATAAAATTAAATATTGCAGAAAAAATAGAATTATAAAAAATACATAGTAAGACTTACAAAGAGTATTACGAAGAGTAATTTTAAATTACTAGTTTTATAAATAAAATTAAATATTTTCGAAAAACAGAATTATAAAAAATATAGTAAGACTTACGAAGAGTAATTTTAAATTAAGAAATAAAATATTTTAAAAAGATAGAATTATAAAAAATATAGTAAGACTTATGAAGAGTAACTTTAAATTACTAGTTCTACAAATAAAATTAAGTATTTTAGAAAAACAGAATTATAAAAAATATGGTAAAAATATTTTAGTATAATATAGTCAAACATATATAGTGTAAAACATTTATATTACATTACAAATATACAAATATATTTATATATAAAAATATTATACTATAGTAATATATATTATAAAATGTACTATAGTAAAACTTACAATGAGTAATTTTAAATGATTTGCTTTAAAACACCTAGAACATAGTAGAACAAAAAATTAATGAACCTGAGATTAATAAATGTGAGATGTCACAATTTGGGATTTCCCAGCTCTGAGGAGTGTGCTGGGCTCAGTGTGGCCAATCCCCTGCAGTCACTCCCTGCTGGGAGACAGGATCAGGAGAAGGCTAAAGCAGCCTCAAACCTCCACAGGGTATAAAGAAAAATGTTCATTTTTTGTGCTGGTGAATGCTTTGCATCACTTCCCTAAATGTCTCTCTTGCAAAACTACGGCAACAATTAAGAAATAGTTTGACTTCTAATTGTAACAGCATAAATTATGATATCTGTGTTATCTCATCCTTCTCATAAAGCTAAAAATAAAAGTTTTTAAAACTCCTCTCAGTTACCCCATCCCTAAAATAAAATAAAAAGTATAGTCTGTCTCAGGTTGGAAATGGGGCTGTGTATTCTATTCCTACCTGTGGAGTAGTTCTCTTCTGTTAATGGGCAATTAATTATTAATTATCTTCTGTTCATGGCCAGTGAGCATCACTGCATGGCTGATAAAATTCCATCATCCCACTGGGAGATGCTCTGCCCAGGGGAGACAGCTGGCACTGCAGGAGGGCTCAGCCAATATGGAATGGGGCCACAGACATATTTTATGAAAAATCCTTTTGCTGGGATCTTTTCTCCTGAGAAGCTGGGAAGCTTCAGCTTCTCAATGTTTTGTTGCTTTGGAATATGATTTATAGAATTGTTTACCCAGTATGTGAAACTGTTTTTGCTTGGTGACCAATGGCAGCCACCTGTGTTGAGGCTGTGAGCAGTCACAAGCTTTTGTTATTCATTCCTTTCCTTTCTAACCTTCTGAAGGATCCTTTCCCTATATTCTTTTTAGTACAGTTTTAGTATAGCATTTAAATATGATATCGTAATATAATAATAAATCAGCCTTCTGAAACATGGAGTCAAGATTCTCATCTCTTCCTCGTCCTGAGACCCTCGAACTCAACCATGGGATGGGACTGTGCCACCACCCTGACCCACAGGGGTCAGCTCCTGCTCTGACTCTGCCAGTGCTGTTTTGTATTACTGCATTTCTTTTTTCCCTAATAAAGACCAGTTATTCCTACTCCCATACCTATGCCTGAGAGCCCCTTAATTTCCAAAATCATAACAATTCAGAGGGAGAGGGTTTACCTTTCCCATTCCAGGAGAGGCTCCTGCTTCCTCAGCAGACTTTCCAAACCCAGACCCCCGAGTGGGGCAAGGCAGGCACTCACCTGAAGGTGACCTCCGGCACGAGGCATTTGACGCCGTTGTGGAAGGGCCGTGTGAGGGAGATGGTCTGGCTGACCTGATCCACAGCAGACACCCTGCCCTGGTACACCCCCAGGCTCTCCCCACAGTTAATGGACACGATGCTGCCCAGCCAGTCCGTGGCCATGGTTCTGGCACAGAGCTGCTGCAAAGAGATGCACAAAGGCACAGCCTGAATCAGCACCCGCTGCCCCGGAGCCCTGCCGGGCTCTGCTGGCTCCTCTCTCCTTGGTGGGGAGGAAACGACATCCCAGCCATCCCAGGCAGAGGGTAAATCCCAGGATAATACAAAATAATTTACAATAGAACATAAATATAGATTTTGGGGCTTTGCCTTCCCCGTTGTTTGGTAGATTTTTGTCTGACCAGCTGAATTCAAGATCCAAAAGAAATATTCAGTGTTTCGTCCTGCCTCGTGGATATTTTCCTTTTGCCTTTTTCACAAGCTAGAAATGAAACTCGAGATTCAGTTTTAGTAAGGAGGTAATATAAAGTGTTCACAAAAGCCCCTGAAGGCCTACAAATAAAGATCTGCAGATCTTTGCTTGACCAGCTGAATTCAAAATCCAAAAGAAATATTTAGTGTTTTGTCCTGCCTTGTGGATATTCTCTTTCCAACCCTGAAACAAAACTCCAGGTAATTTTAGTAAGGAGGTAATGTAAGATGTTCACAAAAGCCCATCAAGGGCTTCAAATAAAGATCCACAGATCTTTGTTTGACTGGCTGAATTCAAAACCCAGAAGAAATATTTAGTGTTTTGTCCTGCCTGTGGATATTCCCCTGTTGCTTCTTCCCAAGCTGGAAATGAAACTTGAGATAATTTTAGTAAGGAGGTGATATAAGAAAGATGATCACAAAAGCCCCTGAAGGGTACAAATAAAGGTCTGCTCTATAAGAAGGTGTCCACAAAAGCCCCTGGAGACCTTCAAAGAAAGATCTGCAGATCTCTGTTTGACTGGCTGAATTCAAAATCCAAAAGGAATATTCAGTGTTCCATCCTGCCTGTGGATATTCTCCTGTTGCCTTTTCCCAGTCTGGAAATGAAACTCCAGATAATTTTAGTAAGGAGGTGATAGAAGATGTTCACAAAAGCCCCTGAAGGCCTTCAAATAAGGATCTGCAGATCTCTGTTTGACTGGCTGAATTCAAAATCCAAAATAAATGTTAAGTGTTTCGTCCTGCCTGTGGATATTCTCCTTTTTTTTGGTGGATATTGCCTGTTCCCAAGCTGGAAATGAAATTCCAGATAACTTCAGTAAGGAGGTGATATAAAAGACACTCACAAAAGCCCCTGAAGGCCTTCAAATAAAGATCTGCTTTTATATCACCTCCTAACTAAAATCATCTCAAGTTTCATTTCCAGGCTGGGATAAAGGCAACACTCCCTGTGATTCCAAACTGGGAATTTCTCTTCACTTCCCTGATTTCATTTCCAGGCTGGGATAAAGGCAACACTCCCTGTGATTCCAAGCTGGGAATTTCTCTTCACTTCCCTGGTTTTGGCAGATGGACACTGGGGCAGAACAGCTCCTGTGAATATTCAGGATTGATCTCTGCACGTGCAAATGAAAAGCAAACTCTTTCAGGGAACAGAGATACAGGGCAGGAGGGGAACCCTAACCAACAGAGCAACACAAAAGGGGGGGAAAATCCCAAAAACTGGAATGCAGGAGAAAAGCAGCAAAGGCAGCATCAGCATCACTGCCACAATTAGATAAATGAATTAAAAAATAGTTGTTCTGCTTCCCAGCACTCAAATTCTGTCAGAAGCAGGGAGGAAAAACTCCAATTTGTTTGGACAGATGTTTCCAACACTGCTGGAAGCAGCTAAAGAGCTCCTTTGATCCCAGATTTCCCAGTGACAGGCTCACGAGCATCACAGAGAACAGGAGACATGACAAGCTCCTAAATGCATAGATTTGCCTTTCATGCTGCAATCAAAGAGGGAGAATGTTTGATATTTACTGTGAGCAGCACAAAGGAACACAGGAGACAGCCCAGGGAGATCAACTTCCATGTAAAAATCACATTTCTGGAAGAGGCAGCTGGAGTCTCTGCAAGCTGAGCCTCACAGAAAAAGATGCAAGGGGAAAGAAAAAACCTGGGTGATTTAAAAAAAATAAATCTCATCTTCCCCCAAGTTTCACAGGCTGAAAACAGGGGATGCTTCAAAGGGAAGAAAACATTAAATTTGGTCACAGAGCCATAAATTCCTCAGGAGCAGGCTCCTCTGCTTCCTGTGGCTGTGTGTTGATGTTAACCCACGATGAGAATGCCTGCATTCCAAGGAGATGGCTGACAGAAAAAACACAGATAACACATCCCCGGGGATCCACAGCAAAGCTAAAGCTTCATTCCCTTCCCTGTTTTCTTTTTAATCTCCCTCAGGAAACATGGGAAGGAGCTCAGCACACATCATCACCTTACAGGGATCCTTCTGAACAACAAGAGCCTCCTTTTAGCAGAAAACCACCCAACAATAAATCTGTGTTTGAGTGCAAATAGAAATGAAACTATCCTGGGTTGGATTAGGGGGGTGGCTGTGTCCCTGCAGGAAAATATAGGGAACCCCACAGGAAAACACAGGGATCCCAAATATTGTAAATATTTTAAATAAGTGGACCAACCACAGCCCCACAGGTAAACACAGGGGCCCCACAAGGTAAAAAGGAGAACCCCCAAGGTGAAAAAGGGGATCCCCCATGGATAAACACGGGGAACCCCCAAAAATAAACACAGGGAACCCCCAAAAACAAACACAGGGAACCCTTCATGGATAAACAGAGGGAACTCCCCACGGATAAACACAGGGGACCCCCCAAAAATAAACACAGGGTTATCCCATGGGTAAACACAGGGAACTCCCCACAGATAAACACAGGGGACCCCCCAAAAATAAACACAGACACCTCCCATGTATGAACTCAGGGAACCCTCATGGATAAACATGGGGAATCCCATGGATAAACAGAGAACCCCCCCCACCATGGATAAACACGGGGAAGCCCCAAAAATAAACACAGGGAACCTCCCAAAATAAATACAGGGATACCCCATGGATAAACAGAGCAGACCCCCCCCCCCATGGAAAAACACAGGGAACCCCCCAAAAATAAACACAGGGATACCCCATGGGTAAACACATGGAGCCCTTCATGGATAAAGAGAGGGGAACCCCATGGAAAAACACAGGGAACCCCCCAAAAATAAACACAGACCCCTGCCATGGCTAAACATGGGGAACCCCCAAAAATAAACACAGACCACCCCCCCCAATGGATGAATGCGGGAAACCCCCCAAAACTAAACACAGGGAACATCCCAAAAAATAAACACAGGGATATCCCATGGATAAACACAGGGAACACCCCATGGATAAATACAGGGAACCTTCTTTGGATGAACACAGGGAACCCCCAAAAATAAACACAGGGAACCCCCCAAAATAAACACAGGGTTATCCCATGGGTAAACACAGGGAACCCGTCACGGATAAACAGAGGGGAACCCCATGGATAAACACAGGGAACCCCCCAAAAATAAACACAGGGAACACCCCCATGGATAAACACAGGGAGCCTTCTTTGGATGAACACAGGGAACCCCCAAAAATAAGCACAAGGATACCCCATGGAAGAACACAGGGAACCCCCACGGATAAACACAGGGCCCCCCAAAACACAAGACCCCCCCAGAAGCAAACACAGCCTCCCACAGAGATAAACACAGGGAGCCTCATATAGAAACAGGGGCCCCCCACAGGCAAACATGGCCCCCCAAATGTAAACACAGCAACCTCGAGCAAGCACGGGACTCAAACACAGTTTAACCCTTTGTAAGCCACAGCCGCCCCACAGGCCTCCCGCCCCGTGCCTCCCCCGGCCCCACCTCCCCACCACGGCCCGCTCGGGCCGGGCAGGGCCTGGCGCCGCCACAGCGCCTCACGGCAGTCCAGCAGAGCCCCAGCCCCCCGGGAAGGCACCGTGGCACCCAGCCCGCCCCCGCCGGGCCGTGCCGCCATGCCCCTCACCCGCCGCCGCCGCCGCTCCCGCCTCACCGCGGCCCCTCCGCCTCAGAGACGCTCGGCGTGACGCCACTTCCGGCCCCGCCCCCCGCGCGGCGCTCCGGCCGCCGGCGGGGCCATAGAGACGGCGTGGGAGCCGCGCTGTGCGCATGCGCAGTGCCCGCGCCAGGAGCCCTCCGGCAGCTGTCACACACCTGTCACACACCTGGGTCACACCTGGGTCACACATCTGTGTCACACCTGTCACACACCTGTCACACACCTGTGTCATACACCTGTGTCACACCTGTGTCACACACCTGGGTCACACACCTGTGTCACACACCTGTCACACACCTGGGTCACACATCTGTGTCACACACCTGTCACACCCGTGTCACACACCTGTCACACACCTGTGTCACACACCTGTGTCACACACCTGTCCCTCCATCCCTGCATCCCTCCATCATATCCATCACACCATCCTTCCATCATCTCCATCCCTCCCTCGTGTCCATCCCTCCATCATCTCCACCCTGTCCATCATCTCCATCCTTCCATCTCCATCCCTCCCATATCCATCACAACTCTATCACCTTTTCATCCCTTCCATTCCTTCCATCCCCTTCATCATCTCCATCCCTCCATCATCTCCATCATACCATCCCTTCCATGTCCATCCATCCCACATCCATCACGCCTCTATCACCTCTGTCACATTTCCATCCCTTCCATTCCCTTCCTCTATCAGCTCCATCCCTCCATCACACCATCCCTCCATCCTGTCCATCATCTCCATCCCTCCATCCCTCCATCCCTTCCATCTCTGTCACACCTCTGTCACCTTTCCATCCCCCCGGTCCCCTCTCAAGGCTCCTCTCCTCCGCAGCGCCGTTCCACGCCACCACGCCCAAATCACCAACAACGCCGCGCTCCGCTGGGGCTGGGAGCTCTGGGGGCTGATCCCTGCAGGGATGAACAGACCCCAGCTTCCCACAGAGCCCCTTCTCAGTTCCACGGGAAATTCACGTTCACTGCCTTTTTTTGTTTGTTTTTTAAGGGAACTTGCCCAAATCTTCAGATTCAATGGTGCTCTGAGACGGGGATGAAACACCCCCCAGGGATGGCTCCCTGAAAGGCTGGGTTTGACCTAGTGATTCCAGGTTTTCAGGGATAGAAAGCTCCTCCCGATTTTTAGTGAAGCCCTGAACTGATCCAGAGCTTGGCAGCACCTTTCTGCCTTTACACAGGAGAAAGACCAGGATCAGCCCCCTTTGGGATTAAAAACTTCCCCCAATGCCACTGGAGTACAGCCCACTCATTTCCCACAGGAAAAACCCCAATCCAACACACCAACTCAGATTTCTAGGAATGATAGAGGGGCGTAGGGTGTTTTTCCCCCGCAAAAAAATAATTTCCCAGTGGAATAAGGTGAGAAAGAGACTCGAGAGATATTCATGTAAGTATTTGTTGGGTTAGAAATATGGTGTGGTTTCCATCCCAGCACAGGACTGCATCCCAAGCAGGCACAAAGAGGCAGGAATTGCTGCTCCGTTTGCCACGAGGCTCCACCTTCCTGCTGGCTACAGCTGAACGCAGCAAAAGGCCCCTCCTGCAATCCTGAAAGCCTTGCTCCTTAACCTGGACACAGAAATCTATTGCTTGATAAAGGAAAAAACCCCTGATATTAAAAAAAGGCAGCAAGTGCAGAGTTAGTGTGAAAGCCAGGAGTGTCCTACAGTTCTCTGTGCCTTTCTCCCAGCCCTTGGAGATTTTCCAGGAGGTAATTTAAAATCTCAATTTGTGAGAGGCTCAGCAGGTGATGGATTTTTTTATTTTTTTTTTAATCAGTAGGAACACTCAGGAATTCACTCCAGGAGTTTACATTCAAGGAATTTAGGTGCGTGGGTGCGCCCAGGATGGGTCCCCTAGAGGTGGGCGCTGCTGAAGGCTCCAGAACCTTTCTGAAGCAGCAGGAAGGATCCATTCCCAGTGGCGCAAGGAGCTGGAAAAGAGGATTCCACCCCGTGGGATAAGGCTGGGCAGGGTCACCTGAGAGGAACCAGCAGGTTTGTTTGTGTTTGGATGGAGGGAGCTGCCCGTGGCGGGTGGAGGACATCACACCCCACCCTCCAGCACCCCGCCCCCACCACAGGCTGGCTCCCTCCAAGACACCTCTGGGGAACATCCACGTGGGAAGGAAGAGCTGCCACCCCCGGGAGAGGAACCATCCTCCAGCAGAGCAGCGAGGGGCCGAGCTCCAAGCCCCTCCAGCCGCTCACAGAGAGCTCCCGACGGGAAACCGCTGCCGGATCTGGAAAGGCTCGCACTTCTTGTACTTCATGGTCAGCCCGTACTGGGGGGTGATGTCCACGTGCTCCCCGGGCCGCAGGCTGAAGTGCAGCTGCTGCAGCAGCGTGGTGAGGAAGAGGAAGATCTCCCAGCGGCCGATGGTCTCCCCGATGCAGCGGCGCCTGCCCAGCCCGAAGACCAGCACCTTCTCGCTCTCGGTGCGGCTCAGCTCCGTCCCCGCCGCGCTCAGGAACCGCTCGGGCCTGAAGGCTGAGGGCTCCTTCCACAGCGTCCTGCGTGTGAGGAGCGCCCAGAGCTTGGTTGCAGAATTTTTAAATGTTGAACGGCAAAATAATTGTTATAAAACTAGTAATGTAATTAGAGTAATAAAATTTGAACAATTGAGAGTAGGACAGCGCAAGACAATTAAAACAAAGAGTTGCGGACGTCCGGGCACCTTTTTCTGGGCAAAATAAGCCCAAAAAAGGACCCACGTTAACAGAGGATTAACCCTTAAAAACGACAGCCTGTTGCATGTTCATACACATCATACATGATGCATAAATTCCATTCAAACACAGGATTCTGTCTGGTCAGTGTCAACTTCTTCCTCTGAATCCTAACAGCTGAGTGAGGCAGGAAGAAGTTAGTTTTCTCCTGATAAATGGAGCAATAAATTCCCTTTCTCTGAAAGATTTAGGTGTCCTGTGGCTGCTATCTCAGTGCGTGTCCTTTCTTTAGAAAAAAGTGCCTTACCTAGCATAGTTTCTATTTTAACATTATGCTATAACCTAGACCTATATTTAACACACTACTTAAGGAAATTAATACAGCATAACTTTCTAACATAACACGTACAATATTCATTTTAATATTTGCAAAAAGCCAGTCATAAAATATGCATTTTTCACACTAGGACACAGAGGGGACACTCCTGAGGCTTTGGTCACAGGGTCACATAACAGCTCGTCCACTGCCACCCCCTGCCGTGGCAGGGACACCTTCCACCATCCCAGGGTACTCCGAGTCCTGTCCAGCCATAGGAATGTGCCCTCTGTTGACGGAGTGACCAACCATCCTTTGTCTCCTTTTTAAAAAGGAAAAAAGCCCAGAAGTTTCTTTCCTCAATTAGCAAAGAAGACCTGAGGGACTTCATCTCAAACTTAAGGACAGCTAACTGGACAGGAGCCAAAAAGTCCAGCCTGAGTAATTTACTAGAAAAAGAAGAGAACCAAGAAACTAATGGCTTTTGTGAGGTGTTTTACCAGGAGCCTCTTGCACATGGCTTGGTTTTTCCTCTTGTTTTTGCCTTTTATTAAAACTTTTCTGTTTCCAACACTACCACAGAAGCCATCCTGCTGATTTTATGCCTTCTGAGGTAGCTGAGCTATCTTGGATGTGATATAGATCTCCAAGAGCTTTGAGACCTGGCTCGAAGAGACCATATATCATCATCCAGCCTGGCCTTGGGCACTGCCAGGGATCCAGGGGCAGCCACAGCTTCTCCTGTGCCAGGGCCTCCCCACGCTCCCAGGGAGGAATTCCTTATTCCCAATCTCCCATCCATCCCTGCCCTCTGGCAGTGGGAAGCCATTCCCTGTGTCCTGTCCTTCCATGCCTTGTCCCTATTTCCTCTCCAGCTCTCCAGGAGCCCCTTTAGGCCCTGGAAGGGGCTCTGAGGTGTCCCAGATCCCAGCTCCAGAGCAGAGGGTTCCAGCCCTTGGGCATTGTGACAGCCTGACCGCCTGCAATGGGGTCAGTGGCCAAACCCCTCCTTGCAGAGAGGAGTTTTGCAGCACTGTCTGACTCCACCACCCAAACCCACCCTTGGCAAGCTCTGGCCCTGATCTCCAGCACCAACTCATGTCAGACTCCATCAGCTCAGCCCATTGAAACCCTCTTTCAGGCTCGGGCTGTGTTTGCCTGGCCAGACACCAGAGATGGATTTGATTCCACCCATTTAATCCCAGCAGCCAGAGAACCTGCAGCTTCAGCACGGGGATCAGCCAGCAGCCCTTCAAACAGGGAAAATGGGGACCAGGGTGGGTTTCTTGTTTTGAATCCTCTCAGCAGAGCTGCCCAGACTGTCCCATTGCAGCTGCTGGGAGGTGCCAGGTAGGATTTAACAGTGTCTCAGCTGGGAATTTCTGCTGGGATACATGGAATCCCCTCTGCCCTAAGGACAGCACTCCCATCCCATGCTCATGCAGGAACAGGAGGGCTATCAGAAGGTTTCTGGTCTCTTGAGGTGTTTGGATACAAACATCCAAAACACCACCTCTGGGAACCCCCTCCTGTATCAAGCCTTAGCTGAATCTCTGCTGGAATGTCTCTTCTGGGAAGCAGTGGAGGGGCAGGAAGGGGCTCTGCTTCCCAGTCCCCCCATCATTCCCAAAGCTGATTATCAGCAACCACAACACGAGCCCACCGACTTTAACAGAGTCACGTCACCACATTTTTCTCCCTTAAAAAGGGGAGTGAGCAATTCCCATTGAGCACACCCAGAGCTGTCAGCTCAGATCACAGGATCTGCTGGGCAGCAGGATTTTCTGATTCCTGACTATCCAGCAGCCTGAGCAGCACACCAATTAGGTAATCCCCGGTGCTGGGGAGCTGCTGGACTGGGGGCCAAGTCAAGCTGGACCAGCTCCATGCCCAGCAGAGTCAAGGCTGGGCTCAGCATCAAACCCACACCATTTTTGGTCCAATCTGCCCTTTCGTACATGACCCAGTAATTTTCTGGCATGAGGATGGGCGTGATCAGAACGGCAAGAGCAGCCACAGCAGCCTGGATGAGCAGGGGGGGTTTGGGATACTCACTCATCGTGGTTCACTTGCCACTGGTTGATGAACACACAGGTGTCCTTGGGGATGTAGTAGCCATTCAGCACTGTCGCTTTTGTGGTGCTGAAGGGAACACAGGTGGAAAGAGAAGTGAGAGGAGATCCACAGCTCCTGACAAGTCAAAGCCCAGCGAGTCCTGCAGGGGTTTCATCTTCAAAGACCTATTTGTGCCCTTAGGACTGGCTAGGAAATACCCCAGATTGTATTCTGGAGGTTTAACAGTCTTGTTGAACCTCTTTCCTCCAGCAGAAAAATTCCAGTTTCACTTCACAGCTCATTCCAGATGAGTTGTGATGTGGTTCCTCCCAAGGCAGGAAGAAATATAAACCCAGGGGTGTTCTGCCAGCAAAGGTTTGTGGGGTGAAACCACCCTCAAAACAAAGGATTCAACCCCAGAAGGACAACAAGATGGAATATTTCCCCTTCACAGGGATCAACTCCCCTCCAAAACCCCCAAATGAGGTGTCAGCCATTCCAGCCCGTACCTGTGTGGGATGGTGAAGGGCAGGAAGGAGGAATGCCTGAACACCTCCAGGATGAAGGCTTCCGTGTAGGGCAGCGTGCCCCGGTCCGACAGCCGCGGCCGCCTCTCCCGCCCGATGGTCCGGTCTGGGGGAGTGGAGCAGGAAGAGGCTCAGGACCAGGGCTGAGCACAGAGCTCTTGGCCCCGGAGGGATGTGGGTCATGGACTCACCCAGCTCTTCCTGGATCTTCTTCTGGATGTCGGGGTACAAGGCAGCGTACATGAGGCTCCAGGACAGGGCTGTGGTCACAGTGTCAAAGCCTGGATGGGCGTGGAGGAGGCATTTAGTGACCACAAGAGCAGAGGTGAGTGGGTGTTTTAGATTCCACCACTCCAGATGTTTGTTCCCCTATCAGCTGCCACCAAAAAGTGCTCAGGAGGGCACCCAACAGCAGCTCCACACACCCAAAGGCGGCCAACGGGTCCGCCCAGCAGCTCCACGTCCCCACCCAGCCTCCAGCTTTGGGATTCATCCCAAAGATCCAATGGTGCCCTCAGAAACATTCCCACCTGCCCCAAAGAGGTCGTTGACGATGTGGATGATCTTCTCGTCGGAGAGATGGACGCGGGCGTCCTCCCCGACAGTGTTCTCCTGGCAGTGCCCGATCAGCGAGTCCGTGATGTCCCGGATGTGCTCCTGGGGAAGAATTCACAGAAACACAGAATGATGAGATTGGAAGAAACCTTCAAGACCATCGAGTCCAACCCAGCCCCAACACCTCAACTGAACCCTGGCACCCAGTGCCACATCCAGGCTTTGTTAAACACACCCAGGGATGGGGACTGCACCACCTCCCCAGGCAGAACACTCTAGAACTTTATCACCCTTTCTGTGAAAAACTTTTTCCTGATATTCAACCTAAATTTCCCTTGGTGCAGCTTGAGAGTGTGTCCTGCGGTTCTGTCAGTGCTGCCCGGAGAGATAGCCCAGCCCAAGCTGAGCACAGGCACCTTTCAGGAGCTGGTGGCTCAGGGACACCATGGACACACAGGGATGGGGAAACCTGCTTCAAATGGCTCGGGGAGGGAATCACTGCAGCTCAGAGGCTCCAAGGGGCTATACTGGGTGTGGCAGGGAGTTCTGGATACTGAGAATTTTAGACTTTGTGTGCTGACAGACTCTGACTCTCAGGAGAGCACTGCATTTGACCTGGCGCTGTGGAGAAACTTCCAAAATTGATTGACAGCCCTGGGATTATGGGTGTGTAGTTGATTACAAGTGTGTAACATCACAGGGTAGAAAACAGAGTTTGGGGTTTTAGAACATGGTAATATATAGAGAGCAAGTGGAGGTTTTAGGGCGGAGGTTGGTTGTTCTTCTCTACCTTCTTCCTGGGTTTGGGTGGTATTTTGTAATTGGCAATTTTGTAATTAGGTGTCGTTTCTTAATTGGATAGTTTAGCCTTAAAAGACCTTGTAACAAGAGATACTTAGCCATTTTGTGCCTTGTTACTGAAAGACTGCAGAACTCACTGCAGTGAAACTGTAACATAAATATTTATAATAATAAATACCTGAGCGTGAAGGTGAACTATCATTTCAATAGCCTTCAATCCCAACCTCAAAAGAGGCAGAGAAAGGAAGCCAAAAACCAGCAGCAGGGGACATGTGCGGGCATCTCCACCCCCATCCAGGAGCATCCAAGCCCTTACCTTATCAAAGCTGCTGTAGTGCTCCTGCACAATTTTCTGCACGAAGGTGTTCAAGCGCCGGTTGATGTCCTTGAAGACCTCCATGGCGCGGCTGGGCAGGTAGCGCAGCATGGGGATGAAGTCGGCAGGGTGACCGTTCCCGGTCACCTCCCCAAATTCGTTGCCCAGGTTCACCAGGCTGAGCAGCTCGTGGTCCTCGTGCTCGTAGCGCTTGCCAAAGCACATGGCACAGATGACGTTGGCCACCGACACCGACAGGTACTGGTTAAGGTCGAACCTCTTGTCCTCCTCCATCAGCTGCAGGAACTTGGCGACCAGGTACTCGGCCTCCTTGGAGACGTGCTCCTCCAGCAGGCAGCTGCAGGACGAAGTGGGGCTGGGGGCGATGGAGAAGCTCTTCAGGGCGCTCTGGGCCAGCTTCCTGCGCGCTTTCCACACCTCCCCGGAGTCGGGGCTGAACGCCAGGCTCTGCCCGTTGGAGACGTAACGGAAGCTCGGCAGGTCGGGTCTCCCCATGAAGTCGTCTCCTTGCTTGACCAGGGCTTGCCGGATGGTGTCCAGCCCGCTGAGCACCAGCACGGGCCGCGTGCCGATGCGCACCTCCATCACGTCCCCGTAGCGCCGGCTCAGCCGCGTCAGCGCCAGGTGCGTGTCCCCGCGCAGCTCCAGCACGTTCCCCAGCACGGGATAGCCCCGCGGGCCCGGCGGCCGCCGCAGCCCCGCGGGCACGGCCGGCTGCAGCCGCTGCAGCAGCAGGAACACCAGGCAGAACACCGCGGCCACCAGCAGCACCTCGCTGGCCGGCACCACGCCGGGGAGAGCCGCCGGCCACATGGCAGCTTGCAGTGTCACCGCCGGCACCGGGCAGCCCTGAAGGAAGGGAGCGCGCTCAGGGCAACAGCCGGCAGCAGCCAGGGGCTCAGCGCTGCGGCTGTCCCTGACAGGGACAGCGAGCCACAGCCCTTCAGCACCTCGGGGGATGGGGCGAGCCATCCTTTAAGGGGGACCTCAACCCGTCAGAGACTTTGCAGCACCCCCTTTCCCGCAGCAGATCCCTAGGCTGGCATGCAGAACCCTCAGGAATAAAGCAAAGATGCCTTAGGAGCTGGGGCTGCTCTCTGGGCTGAGACTCCTGGAGGTGTTCCTGACAGACACAGGGACAGGGAGTGACAGCCCTTCAGCAGCTCGGGGCATGGAGCTGCCCCTGCAGCACTGCGGGTTGCCAGCGGCACAGCCTGGAGACTTGTGAGTGCTCCCAACACACCCATCCATCCCTTCAGGGGGACCTCAACCCGTCAGAGACTTTGCAGCACCCCTTTCCTCACAGAAACCCCAAACCCCCACTGGCACAGCAGTGGCTCCTGCCCACGGAAGACAATGTTGAAAACAAGGCATGGAAAACTGCAGCTCAGCAAATCCCAGGGAAGCAGGAGCACAGGATCAGCAGCTCCTCCATCAATGTGCTTCCAGCACCACCAAACCCATCAGGAGTCACAGCCAGGAGGATGGACCTGCTGGCCACAATACTGGGGGACCTGGGGATGTCACAGGGCTGCTCTGTGGGAACACACAGCTCACTGGGTGAGCAGGGGCATCCAAGTATGATCTTCCTGGTCCTATATCCATGTTCAACACCTACCAAAACACACAATCTGACCTCAACCCATCAGAGACTTTGTGGCACCCCTTTTCCCATAGCAGATCCTCAGGAGTAAACCAAAGATGGGTTAGGGGCTGGGCCTGGTCTCTGGGCTGAGACACTTGGAGCTGTGACAGCACAGGACAGGAGAGGAGCAGAGCTGGGCTTCCCTTGTGATCCACAGTTGTCACGCTTTAGGAAACTACTCACACTAAAAACCGGGGTTTTGCTGGCCAGAAGTGGAAGGAATGGGTCCCCCAACTTTTTGTCTACGTGCCAGGGAAGCAAAGGTGCTCTCTTAACCACAGGATTTTTTTTTTCTCCTCGAAGTTTTTTTCCAGAGCTCTTGGCTAGAGGAGAGCTGATCCCGATTTGAGGATCACCGAGCTGCCACCACTCACCAGCACATGAAACACAGCAGTGCCAGGAATCGTCCCTGAGATCCATGGTGTGGAAAAATAACCCTGCCTACAGCAGGGGCCAGCGGGATGGGTGCACCCCACTCCCAGCTCTGTCAGAAACCATGGAATCATTGAGTCCCCCGAGTTAGAAGGGACTCCTAAGGATCACCAAGCCCAGCTCCCAGCTCCTCAGGGGAAGAAATCCTTCTGAAAGCCCCGAGCAGGGCTGGGAGGAGATTGACTGTCAAATCCCCCCTTCCCTCGGGTTTGGCAGGGTGCCACAGCCACCCACGGGACATCTGCGGGGGAGATTCAGGGGGGCTCCGGGGACCTTGCAAGCAGCCGGTGCCGCCCAGCCGGGACCCCTTCGCAGCCCTTGGCAGCGCAGGACCCGCGAGGGGAGCATTACCGCCAGGTCCCCCCAAAACCTCCTTCCAGCAGGTGGAGAGAGGATGCTGCTGCGGTCGGAAAAGCAGCACAGCCCACGGCGGGGCTGTCCATCACCCGGGGGTGCTGGAAGAGCCCCCCAGCCCCCGTCCATGGCGGTCCGGGCTCTCCGGTACTCACCTCGGCAGGAGCGGTGCGGAGCGGCGGGAGGGGCGATCCCGCGACAGGTGCCCGCTGCCCGCGGCTCCTGCTTTATATGCATCGCCCCGCGAGCTGATTGGCCAGGCCGCCTCCTGTCACGTGACCCCCAACTCCCCAAGAACTCCCCGGACCCCCCCACGCCCCCCCCATCCCCGGGGTTCCCCCCACGCGTGGGGTGCGGGACCCCCGCTCCCCGCGTATCCCCGGGGGGGAGGCTGCGAGGCGGGCGGGGGGACTGTCAGGGAAGGGAAGGGGGTCCCGATAAGTCGTGGCGTGGGGTGCGGGGGTGGGGGGGTGTCGGTGCCGCCCGTGGGTTCCAACCCGGGGCGGGCATCGCGTGCGAAGAGGGCGGGATGTTTGGGCAAACCCGCACCGCTCCGGTCACTCCAGTCACGCTACAGGCAGGATCTTAAAGGCGCCGGTCCCGAGCCCCGCTCTTCCCCAGGACCCCCCCACCGGGGGCCGGCCCGGCTGCCCTGCTCACCCCCAGACCCAGAGGGTTCCGTACAGCCACGGCCGCGCCCCCCGCCCCGCTGCCCGCAGCCCCGGGACATCCGCGGTGTCCGGAGCCGCGGGGACAGCGGCAGCGTGGGAAAACGCCCCGGGCAGCGGCGTGCGGGCCGGGGGTGGGGGNNNNGGGGGGGGGTTGAGGGATTCAGGCCCCCTCGGGGCTCCGCGAACACGCGGGGATGAGGGCGGACCGCCCACCGAGGGGTTCAGCGATCGCGCACCACCGCGGGGCCGTGCCCGTCCCGCCGCCCGTGTGCCCCGTGAGCAGAGCGGCGGCCACCGGCTCCGTGCGTCTCCCCCCACCTCGCACTGCGGGACCACCCCACAGCTCCACAGGGACCCCGCGGGGACGTGGGCGGCGGGGCAGACCGGGGGGGTCACGGCCCTGGCTGCCCCGGCCCGGTTAAAGATTGTCCAGGTTCGCGTGAGAAGCCGTCGTGCCCTGTGTCACCTCTGTCCCCTGGGGACAGGGCCACCCGAGGGGCGAGGTGGGGTTGGGATGGGGCACAGGGTGCAGCCGGAGGGAGGGGCGGGTGTTCGGGTCAGAAGGGGAGCTCGGGCAGAGTTTGCACCCCCGCTCCCCGCGGGGTGACAGGCCAGGTCCTGCCCTGCAGGGAGGACAAGGGGGAGCAGCCCGCTCCCAAAATCTGTCCCTTCCGCCCGCAATCCTCGTTCCCAGCCCAGCCGCCACGAGGTGGGAGATAGGCCAGGGGGTCCGCCCCGCCGAGGGGTCCCAGAGGTGGCATTAGGGACATCGCGTGCGAAGGGGCTCTGGCCAGACCCGGGAGGGCCGTGCTGGTCACTCGCAGTCACGCTATGGGTGGGTGGGGGGGGAAATGGTTTTTAAAGGACCAGGGCGGTGGCCTCCCGTCCAGGAGCCTGGCCCGGGGTCAAGGCGGCGCCGGAGCAGCTGAGGAGCAGCTCCCCCCACGGCTGGCTGCGGGCTGGCGAGCTTGTGGGGGGTCCCAACATTGGGGACAATCATCGGTGTCAACAGGGGTGCCCTCTGCCGCAGGATGCTGCATCACCTGCGAGGGGACGGCACTGCCCCTGTAATTTGTGTCCCCTCGATGGGACACTGCCATCCCAGCCCTTTCCAGCCACGAGAAGAGGGAGAGAGGGGAGTGCCACCTGAAATGTCCCCTCATAGCTCCAGGCGACACCGAGAGGCGCCCCGCGCTGCGGGGCTGCTGACCACGAATGTCACAAAGGTGCTCCACGGCTCCGGACACTCGTCAGGGGATGGCTCTGGCACCTCGTACAACACCGGGCACAACGCTCTGTGTGTCTGTCCGAGTGCCCCCGCGTCCCTCCCGCTCGTGTGCGAGCGCCCACGCCGTGTCCCCGCACACCTGTCCCCGCACACGCGCCCTGCACGCACGGAGCCCATCGGTGTGCGGGGACAGGCTCGGGGCTGCCAGCCCCCTCCGTGTCCCGCACAGCTCCGTGCCCCTCGTGCGTGGGCGCGTGCTCGTGCCACGCATGCCGTGCCACACGTGCCTGCGGGCACCGTCACCCTGCCGCTCCCCCTGTCCCTGCACGCACAGCCCGATCCCGGGGGGTGGTGACCCACGGAGGGGACAGCGACACCCGGCAGGGACAGGGGGCTGGCAGCGTCCCCGCGGCTGCCCCAGGCAGCTCCGGGGATCCACGGGCTCAGCGAGGGGCGGCGGCCGGGGCTGAGGGTGTTTTGGGGGTGTGAGGCTGCCTGGCACGCAAGGCAGCAGCTCTTAAAGCTGCTCTCATCAGGAGGCACTCTGCCCTCGCAAGGCTTGGCAGCTACGGGGGAGAGCTGGGACGGGGTGGAAGAGGGTCCTGGGGAACCTCTCCGGGACTCTCCCCAACTTCTCCAGAGCTTTGGGATGCGATGGATGAGGAGTGGGTGGGTTCAGCATCAGCACAAGGTCTGAAATGCTGCTGGGGGTCACTCAGCCCCCCCAGCCCCAACCCTACCCCATGCAATGGGTTCGGGTAGATCCATAGGGATGGGAGGATGCAGCCCGCCGCACAAACCCTGCTCCTGCAGCCTGCCTCCCCAAAAGCGTTCCCAAGGGTCCTGCCGGGGCCGGGAGGGCTGCGGCATTCCCGGGAATTATCAGCAGGAATATTAGCAGCCGGAGTTTTGTAATTGCACTTGCCAAACATTAATGAACGGCGTCATTGTTATTAACGAGCCCTATTAGACCAGATGTTGAAAGCCTTTATTAAATATTAGCTCAGCTTTTACCTGGGCCAAATTCCCCCCGGAATTTTCGAAGATTGAAGGAAACTTTGGGCCAAACCCCCAAACTCGGCTCATTCCTGCTCATCCCAGCTGCACTTCCCAAACTGCCCTGAATTTTGCCCCGCCTGGAGAAGCAGCCCCGTTGGCTCGAGCATTTCCCTGTCGGGTGTCACCCAATGTTTTGGAGGGATGAACTGCCCCAGCCTTGCCCCGTGCTGCCCCTTCACCTCTCCTATCTGCCGGGCTCACCTCCTCCCCTCTGCCCCGCCACTCCTCCTCCTCCTCCTCCTCGCTGCCTGTTTGCCCCGGAGGAGCCAGGGGAAGCGAGCCAGCCGCCTTCTCACGCAAACCTGGCCAATCGTTAACCTGAGCCTGGCTCTGCCGCTGGCCCGGATGATCCCGCCGCCACCGCTCCCGGGACAGGGCACCTGCCCGACGGTTCCCCAGGGATGGATGAGGATGGCTGTAGATGCCTTGTCACAAACGTGTCCCCTCGCTCACAGCCTGCAGCTCCCAGCACCTCCAGAATGGCCATGGAGGTGACAGCTCTCTGGCAGCTGGGAACAGTCTGGCCAGCCCAGAAAAGTTTTTTTGGGGAAATGCCTGGCACCCACATTCCGTAGGCAAGCAATGCTGCCAACGTCCTACGTCCTCCCCAAGGCAGTCTTTAGGGACCCCCTTCTTTCTCCCTGTCCTGGGGACCCCCTTCTGCCTCCCACAGCAGGCTCCATGGCCCTGACCAGGTGAAGTCACCATTCATGGCCCAGAGCCTGCTGGAGGGGAGAAAGGCTCTTCCCTGGCTTCTTGGGCAGGCTCCAGCCAGGATCAGCCCCGTTCGTTAATGGGTAGCTATTCCCAAGTGCGTTCGCAGCAGGAGGGGGGAGATAAATACCCAGTGGTGCAGTGAAGGGAGAGCTTTGACAGCCGTGGACATCCAGGTGGCAGGAGAAGAATCAGGTAGAGGAGAACGAGGTGACAGAAGAAGAAGGTTGAGGAGACAGAGGAGGATTCCCCCTTGCTCCCAGTGCCAATCCCTGTTGGGAGCCTAAAACCAACCAGGTAGGAGACAGACAAGGCCGAGTACCTGGTCGCCAAGTTCCTGCAGCTGATGGAGGAGGACAAGAGGTTTGAGCCCTACCGGTACCTGGTGGTGTCGGTGGCCAACGTCATCTGTGCCATGTGCTTTGGCAAGCGCTACGAGCACGAGGACCAGGAGCTGCTCAGCCTGGTGAATTCCACTGAGGAGTTCACTGATGTAACTGCTGCTGGCAACCCCGCCGACTTCATCCCCGTGCTGCGCTACCTGCCCAGCCGCCGCATGAAGCTGTTCATAGATTTCAACAGGTACTTGGTCAGCTTCCTGCAGAAGAGGGTCAAGGAGCACTACGAGACCTACGACGAGGTAAGAGCTTGCAGGACCCTCACTTGCTCTCCTTCCCCTCTCTATCAGCAAGGTGTTTGTGTTCTGGCAGCCAAGCAGCAATGGCCATTGTCTCTCCCCAGTCCTCCTTCTCACAGAATCATTGGGTATTGTAGAATCATGGAATATCCTCAGTTGGCTCACACATGGATCATCCAGTCCATCTCCTAGTCCTGCACACACACCCCAACAATCCCACCCTGAGCATCCCTGACAGCGTTGTCCAAACTATCCTGGAGCTCTGGCAGCCTTGGGACCGTGACCTTTCCCTGGGGAGCCTGGGCAGAGCCCCACCACTCCCTGGGAGAAGAACCTTTTCCTGATGTCCCACCTGAATCTCCCTGGTCTCACCTTCATGAGCCTCTCAGCATCTCCTCCCTTCCCTGTGTGGTGTGGCCAGTCTGGTGACTGAACCTCAGGTTCCTTGGAGAACCCTCTCCTTGTTTCCACACAAGGACCCCGGGAGCTAAGAGATGATGCTCCCCAGAGCTCATGTGACCCCAGGTTCCCCCAGCACCAGGTGGGGCTGCCCAGGAGCACCCACCCCTCTGCAGTCCTGCTCCATCACCTTGTCCCCTCTTCTTCTCAGAACAACATCCGGGACATCACGGACTCCCTCATTGAGCAGTGCCTGGACAAAAAAATAGGAACAAACACGGCCACACAGATCCCCAAGGAGAAGATCGTCAACCTCGTGAATGACCTTTTTGGAGCAGGTATCTTCCCACCTTTCCTCAGCTCTGGCAGATGATCTCAGGTTTTCTCCAGCTCCTCCTGTCTGATCCTTCCTTGTCCCGCACCAGGCAGCTGGTTTGGGTCTAAGCTCTCGCTCTCCTGCTCACTGGACCTTCCAGGGATACCTCCAGAGACCAATCTGGGACCTCAGCTCAGGAAAAGTGAAGGGCATGATTATATAGCTCAGCTGATCCTCACAATCCAGTGTTTTTTCCTGGCTGAGGGAGATGTCTGTGGGCTGATTCACCTTTCTGTGGAAATTCCTCCAATTCTGGAGAAGCTGTACAAACCTGACACAAACCAGGAGCGGGACAGGCTGAGAGAGCAGAATATTTTAGCAAAGTTTATTATGACAGAATAAAACCCCAAGCCTTGCAGCATGTCCAGGACGTCCCCTGCCTCCTCAGCCAGCCCAGACTGCCCTGTGTGATGGTCAGCCTGCAGGCCAGGGTGGGTGCTGTGCTGAGCTCACCCACACCCCATCCTCTTTGCCCAGGCTTCGACACCGTGACCACAGCCCTGTCCTGGAGCCTCATGTACCTTGTGACGAACCCCAACATCCAGAAGAAGATCCAGGAAGAGCTGGGTGAGTCCATGACCCACATCCCTCCGGGGCCAAGAGCTCTGTGCTCAGCCCTGGTCCTGAGCCTCTTCCTGCTCCACTCCCCCAGACCGGACCATCGGGCGGGAGAGGCGGCCGCGGCTGTCGGACCGGGGCACGCTGCCCTACACGGAAGCCTTCATCCTGGAGGTGTTCAGGCATTCCTCCTTCCTGCCCTTCACCATCCCACACAGGTACGGGCTGGAGTGGCTGACACCTCATTTGGGGTTTTTGGAAGGGAGTTGATCCCTGTGAAGGGGAAATATTCCATCTTGTTGTCCTTCTGGGGTTGAATCCTTTGTTTTGAGGGTGGTTTCACCCCACAAACCTTTGCTGGCAGAACACCCCTGGGTTTATATTTCTTCCTGCCTTGGGAGGAACCACATCACAACTCATCTGGAATGAGCTGTGAAGTGAAACTGGAATTTTTCTGCTGGAGGAAAGAGGTTCAACAAGACTGTTAAACCTCCAGAATACAATCTGGGGTATTTCCTAGCCAGTCCTAAGGGCACAAATAGGTCTTTGAAGATGAAACCCCTGCAGGACTCGCTGGGCTTTGACTTGTCAGGAGCTGTGGATCTCCTCTCACTTCTCTTTCCACCTGTGTTCCCTTCAGCACAACAAAAGTGACAGTGATGAATGGCGGTGGGCTGGCAGAGCTGTTTCAGAGACAAGGTGGCCTTGAGGCACCATGTTACGGCTCGTGGAGGACACAGCTGTCCCCACAAAAGCACCCCTTTGGGTCACACCCTTCAGGAGCAGCCTGACACTCCCCTGAGGATGCAGAAGAACCTTTGGGCTTGCCCAACTCTCCATCTTTTCTCTCCCCAGCACCACCAAGGACACGGTGTTGAACGGCTACTTCATCCCAAAGGATCGCTGCATGTTCATCAACCAGTGGCAAGTGAACCATGACGAGTGAGTACCGTGTGAAGCACAAACCCTCCTGTGCTGGCAAACAGGTCCTTTCCTCTGCTGACAGACAGGTCCCCTCCTGCAGTGACAAACAGGGCCCCTCCCATGGTGGCAAACCATCAGGCGTGTTCTTCCCGACAGTTCCCACCTTCCAGTGTCCCCCCCACACCCATGACCAGGAGAAACCATCTCAACACCCGATGTTCTCCCTTCCAGGAAGCTTTGGAAGGACCCAGACACCTTCCACCCCGAGCGTTTCCTCAGCGCTGACGGGACCAAAGTGAACAAAGAGGAGGGTGAGAAGGTGCTGCTGTTTGGCCTGGGGAAGAGGAGGTGCATCGGGGAGAACATTGCCAGGTGGCAGGTGTTCCTCTTCCTGGCCACGCTGCTCCAGCAGCTGGAGTTCAGCGTCTGCGAGGGCGGCAGGGTGGACATGACCCCGCTCTATGGACTGTCCCTGAAGCACAAGAGGTGTGAGCACTTCCAGGTCAGGCAGCGCTTCCCCACGAAGGGCAGGAGCTGAGCGGTGGGAGCAGACAGCCCCAGGGTGTCCTGGCAGCAGAGCTGGGTCTGGAACGACTTTGGGGGTGATGGAATAAACTGAAACCATCGGGACTTCTGCTTTATCTGCTTCGTTTTCTAGCAGTTTTTGCCCGTTTTCTTTCCTGGTGTTTCTAGTGTTGGATATTCCATTAAATGTTGGCTATTCCACCACACCCAGTCTTGGACTGTGTCCTTTGGGAGTCACTCTCTGATGGACACAGGACAGCCAACCCATGCCATAACCCCACAGCCCCCATTGGTGTTTCAGAATTACAGAATTTTAGGATTGTTTAAGTTGGAAAAGGCTTTATTATTGTCAAGCCCAGCAGTGCCAGGGCCGCCACTAGCCCATGTCCCCATGTGCCACATGTTTTAACACCCCCAGGGATGGTGACTCCACCACTGACCACTTTCACGGTGAAGAAGTTTTCCCAATATCTAAACCTCCCCAGGAGCAACTTGAGCCTTCATCCTCCTCCTCCACCACAGTCGGTAGTGGCCCTGGAGGACAAGGGAGGACACAAGGGAGGAGACAAGGAAGGACACAAGGGAGGACACCTTCAGCCCTGGCTGCTGGGAAAGCAGAACTGCTGCTGTTCCGGGCTGGAACAAAGGTGTTTTTACGGCAGGAAGAGAATGAGACCCAGGAATTGCTTCAGCTCAAACCCAAGAGTTTACATTGGCTGCCAGTCAGCCTGTGCCAGCAGAGCCAGATGCCTCCTTTTCCCAGCTTTGCACGCAAAGCCACCCCAGCCAACACCAGCACCTGGCAGCGATGACACAGCGACAAGCACAGCCCTGGTTCAGCACACTCTGTCCTGCACCCATTCCCAGGAGAGGGTTCTGCCCCCACAGCCCCAGACCCCGAGCTCCTGCCATGTCCAAATGCCAATCACTCACCAGGCATTGCACAAAAGCTTCCCAGAAGAGGCAGAGATGAAAGCGTGGTGGGGAAGAGAGTGGGGAAGCGGATTGCCCAAGAATTCAGGGAGATCCTGGCTTGTCCAGACCTGCTAAACCAGCCTGGGGGAAAAGCAGTGACTCTGTGTGTCCAGGCCCTGCTTGGTCACCAGTTTGTGGTGGAACACCGAGGTGACACAGCCTCAGAGCCACCCGAATTCTTTGAGCCTGCACAAGCAGCTGTTGGCATCACACCAACTTTGTCTTCCCCGTTTAACATCATGATCCCAATGTTGTGGGAAAAGCACCGGAGGGGAAGGTCCAAACCTGCTGCAGGCTCCCAGAGGCGTTGGAAAAAATGTGGAAGGATGCTTTAGGACAACTCACAAGGTTCACCAGCCAAATAACTGTTCCACCATGACAAGGACACAGGTCAATGCATCAGAGTCCAAAATGCACTTCTCACAAGGGACATCCCACAGATCAATGCACCAAAATCCCAAACCCACTTCCCACTAGGGACATCCCACAGATCAATGCACCAAAATCCCAAACCCTCTTCCCACAAGGGACATCCCAAAGCCAGCATTCTCCTGCTGCAGGGAAAGAGGATATCATCCACTGGAGGTGCACCTCAGTGCCTAACCTGGTGACTCAGAAGAGCAGTGAGATTGCTGGGGCCTCATCAGTGCCATGCTGTCCCCGTGGGGTGGACTTGGCCCTGTGGGGACACGCAATGCTGGCCCCGCTGTGGGACACAGCCTCTTTTGCTGCAGACTTTGCATGACTCCTGTGCCCCAAAGGCTGGCTGGGTGTGCTGATAAGGCTGCAATAAGCAGGAGCAGATAGAAAGAACATAAGGATTTTCTTTCCCCCTCCTTGCAGATGAGAGTTTTATAGCCCTGGGGCAGATAAGCAGCTTAATATTAACAACTGTGGTACAGACAACTCCCAGCCTCTTGCTGGTGGGAAGACTACCCAAGATCCATTCCTGGAGAGCTGAAGAAGTCACCTCTGTGTCAGGGTGGAGCAGGGGAAGGGAAGAGGATGGAGAAGAGAGGAATGGGCAGAGAAATTATCCTTCCCTTCTCTTCATGAGGCGTGAGGCAGAGCGGCCAATTTATAACTCCCTGCCTACATTTAGCACCTCTCCCTCTCCTGATGCCGTTGGAATCATCCCCTGGAGCTGTGGAAGAACTTTCCAGGCATTCTGCAAAGGCAGGAGGGACCCCTGAGACCTTGGTCTGAAACCCCTGCATGTTCACCACTCCCTGGACATCCTTTCCAACAGGCCAGACCCCAGGAGAGGCCCCAGCTTTCCTGCTCTAGTCCAGAAAATCACAGCATGGAATCTCCTGAGCTGGAAGGGACCCCAAGGGTCATCAATCCAGCCCCTGTACAGACACCTCAACAATCCCACCCTGTGCCTCAGAGCATTATCCAAACACTCCTGGAGCTGTTGGGGCAGTGCCCATCCCTGTTCAGTGCCCCACCACCCTCTGGGCGAGGCGCCTTTCCCTGTTATCCAGCCTGAACCTCTCCTTTTCACCATCGCTGCTGTGAAAACCTCAGCAACTCACAGTAGGTGAGAGGCTCCAGCTCCCCTATCTTTGCCTGCCCCTAATGACCTTCCTCAATTAAGCCCTCCAATTACTCCCCGGGCAGTCTGCAAGCACCCGGTTTTGTTACTGGAATCGGGGTGGTGATAAGCCAGGGAAGCTTTGATCATTCCATGGAAAATTGCTTTTATGGTTGGTTTTAAAGTGAGTCATGAGTCCAGCCATGGCAGCAGGGCTCCAGCACCACTTCCAAATGCTCCCAGCACCCTCATTCCTGCAGGAAAAGCTCTGGGCAGACACAGGCTTCTCCCTCTGGCTGGACACCTGCCTGATGCCAGCACTCGGCTGGTGGCATCTCCTCTCTAGGGAAGTCAGCCCCTGGCCCCAAAATGAGCCAGAACAGCCACTTGTGACTGTCCTGGGTGGAAGAGAGGAGTTGCTCTAACACCCAAAAGCCTTCCCAATTAAAAGTGAACCCTGCATCTCTAATTTCTGTCCTTTGGCTGTTTGGGATCTGTCATCAGGAGTCATCTCCCCGTGGGGATTAATAAGTCTGTGTCTCACTTTTGCTGTTTGTGCCCAGCACTAGTGACAGAGGAAAACCCCCCAACACCATCTTTTTTTTTTGCATCTCCACAGGCACAGAACTCCACACTGGTTTCTGCCTTTTGGGAGGAATAAAAATTTCTGCTCAGCCTCCCTGAGCAGCTGCTGGGGTGCTGGAGCTGTTGGGTGAGGAAGCTGCTGGTTCTCCAATCCATCCTGCTTGGACCTGTGGGTGGAGCAGAGCTGGATCCAAAGGAGCTGGGCACATTAAACCCAGCACATGGCTCTGCTCCAGCAGTGCTCCCAAATCAACCTGGACCCTTTTCCCTCCTGCCACCCTGCCCTCCCTCCTCCTGGTGGGAAGGAGGCTGAGTTTGTGCTGATCGATTGCCCTGTGCCATAGCAGGCACAAGGTACCTGTGAATCAGAGGGCAGGAAAGAGGGCAAGGATGGAGTTTGTCCCCAGGCTGAGAAGGGAACAGCAGAGATGAGAGATAGCTCCTCCCTGCACGCAAAGCCTTGCTCAGGAAAAGCTCTGGGATTCCAGGAATTCCCTCAAACCTGGCTGCACACCCACCCTGGCAGGATTTTCCATGGGCTAAGAGAGCACCAGGGGCCACCAGCTCCCACGAGCACTGGCAGTGTGAGCCAAAAGCCTCCGGGATGGTGGATGCCCCTCAGACTGTGCAGGATGTGGGCTGGAGAGCTGGGATGCACTCGGGGCTGGCTGTCCCCTGGGTGTCCCCAAGGCTGGCCCTGGTGGCAGCATAGCAGTGGGAGCTGGGGTCACACAGAGGCACAGGATCTCATGTCCCCCCCACAGCAACAGGTCCCAGTTGTCTGCCCCACTCTCACCCCTAAAATCATCTCCCTGAGCCCCAGCAGGGTGGGTAGAGCAGGGCTGGTGCTGTCAGGGTGGGGGACACAGGCAGAGGGCGGGTGTCCCACCCCGGGTATGAAAAGCCACCTGCTGACAGCCAGCGTCCCCAGCCTGCTCACCTTAATTAAAACCATCCCGGGAACGAGGGCTGCCCAGGAGAGCCCTGAAATGAGGCTGTTCTTCACACCCGAGAGGGATTTGGGGTTGGCATGGGGGAAGAGGCACCCCGGGAGGCAGGATTGGGATGGAGGGAGCAGGATCCTAACTCTCTGGAGCACTGCTGTCCCCGAACGCCCTCCGGTGGCACCTGTGACACAGCTCCGCCGGTGGCACCGAGCAGCGCCGGGCTTTACCGCTGTCGGGACATTTTTTTGCCAAGAGGGACATTTGTGGAGGGGGATCTGTCGGAGACGGACCCCCCTGCAGAGCGTCCCGCATCCCGCAGAGCCCCCGGAGCCCTGGGAGCCGCAGAACCGGCCAAAGCCGGCTCCCTTCGGGGCTTTTCCGGCTGGAAGGTGAATTCTCCGGGCTGGAATGAGCCGGGAGCTGTCGCGCTGGCTTTACTCGGCTGTTCCCAGCCACCGCCTGCGATCCTGCACTGTCTCGTAGATCCCGGCAGGATCGCGTCCCTTTCCCCGCCGCCCCTCTCATCGCCCCGCGCTGCCGGAATCCCTCGGGGGCTCCGAGCTCGGAGCCGACCAGCCGGGCAGGCGATTTTCCATCCTTCACTCCGCTGGGATTTCACCCTCAGCTCCTCCTCTGCTGCATTTCCCCCCCTTTTCTTTATTTTCTGTTTCCCTGCCGATTGCAGCCGGCTGAAGGGCCCCCTCTCCTGGAGATGTCCATTCCAGCCTCGCTGCCCGCGGATCCATCCTTCCCTTCCAGCCAGGGCATCACCCACCCTCAAACCGAGACCCTTCCAGGGAAAAAATCCGGCCGGGACTGGAATCCCCGCACGGAGCAGCCTCAGAGCAACCCCTCACGGTCCTTGCAGCCAGCCCGGGGGATGCTGAGGCTCTTGGGGCTGCCGGGGCAAGAAGAAATCCCGATGGCAGAGTATTTCCCCGTTCCTCGGTCAGATGGACCGGGAATACCCAGGGCCGGGCACCGTTCCCCACCCAGCTGGGTCTGTGCCCGGGTTTTCCCCACCGGGGAGGGGGCTCCAGGCTCCAGCGGTGCCGTGCTGAGGATTTTTGTGGAATTCCGGTTCCCAGCCACCCCAAACTCTCCGTGACCGGGCAGGGCAGGGCGGGTGCGTGGCTCGGTGACCGCGGGCGCACTGCTGATGCACTTCCAGCTGCTTTCAGTTCCTCCCAGAAGGAGCCTGGGAGAGGATGGAGCCCCTTCCACACCTCCCCGAGGCCAGAGGAACATTCCAGGCCCCGGGGGGAACTCGGGGCTCACCCCAGTAACGCGTCCCTGGATCTTTCTTGCGCGCTGTTGGAGCAAGGATGTGCTTCCTAAAATTGGGCTGGGCTTTGCGTCCCGCTCCCGTGGCTGCTGGGATCTCCCTGGTGCTGCACCCCGACCTTCCCTGTCCCCTGCGGTCCCTTTGTCCCCATGGAATCAGAGAAAGGGTTGGGTTGGAAGGTACCTTAAAGATCACTTATTCATTCTATTAATTCTATTAATTTATTCTATGTTACGATGTCATATCGTGTCGCTATATGACATTATAATACGTTATGCTCTCTGATGTGTTTATGTGATGTCATGCTATATATTATTAGCTATTTGAGCAATTTTATTGCAGTATTGTTACTATTAATAACAATAATTCTACATATAATATCTCCTAGGACCACAGAATCAAGGAGTGGGCTAGGTTGGAAGAGACCTTAAAGATATTATATTATTGTATTATATTATATTATATTATATTATATTATATTATATTATATTATATTATATTATAATGTTATTATTTTTCATTGTCATTTTACCATTTTATTGTTATTTACTGCAGACTTTGTAACGCTTTTTATTCTTTTATTGGCATTTTAGCATCATTTCAGTACTACTTTGCACCCGTGTGAGCACACACCGGGCAGGAACCGAGGGTCGGTCCCGGTCCCCGTGCTGCTCCTGGTGCGGGTCCCGTTCCCAGTGCGGATCCCGGTGCCGGTGTCGTTCCGGTGCAGGTGCCGTTCCGGTGCAGGTGCGGGTCCCTTTATCTGTCCCCATGCAGGCGCCGGTGGCAGTCCCGTTCCCAGTGCGGGTCCCGTTGCCGCTGCCTGTTCCATTCCCGCTCGCTGTGCGGGTCCGGCTCCCGCTGCCACTCCCGTTTGTGTTCCCGCTGCGGGTCCCGCTCCCGCTCCCGCTCCCATTCCCGGTGCGGGAGCCGTTCCCATTGCCGGTGCGGGTCCCACTACCCGATGCCGGTCCCGGTGCCTGTGGGGATGCCAGTGCCGGTGCGGGTACCAGTGCTGCTGCCGTTCTCGGTGCGGGTCCGGCTCCCGGTGCGTGTCCCGTCCGCGCTGCGGGTACCCCTGTCCCCGCTGTCCCTGCCGTTCCGCTGTGGGTCCCGCTGTCCCCGCTGTGGGTCCCGCTGTCCCCGCTGTCCCTGCCGTTCCGCTGTGGGTCCCGCTGTCCCCGCTGTCCCCGCTGTGGGTCCCGCTGTCCCCGCTGTCCCTGCCGTTCCGCTGTGGGTCCCGCTGTCCCCGCTGTGGGTCCCGCTGTCCCCGCTGTCCCCGGTTTGTGGCGCTGCCGGCGGTGGCCACCAGGTGGCGCCGCGCTCCTCCCGGTGCCCCCGCCCCGCCGCCGGCGCGGTGCTCGCGGCGCATGCGCGCTGCGCTCGGGGCGCTCCGGTTCCGGGCGCCGCTCCCTTCGTCCCTCCTTCCCTCCCTCCCTCCCTCGGTCCGTCCCTCCGGCCCCGCCGCCCCGGGACCCCCGCGCCTCGCCC
>NW_024503679.1:0-120763 GCF_017590055.1 Onychostruthus taczanowskii | reverse complement strand
CCCCCCGCCGGCCCAGCCGAGCCCGGAGGTCCCGGCGGCGCCGCATGGAGCAGCCGGCGGCGGGCTGAGCCCCTGCCCGGAGGGAGGTGAGTGACGGCGGCGCCGGGCGCGGGCAGCCCGCGGGGCGCGGACAATGGGCGGGGGGCGCGGGTCCGGCCCCGCCTGACCCCCGGTGACCCCGGCACGGCCGCTCCCGCCCCGCCGCAGCCCCCGGGGACCGCGCTCCCCCTTCCCGTCCCGCGGGGAGGCGGAGAGCGACCCCCGGCGCAGCGAGGGGATGCTGCGGGGGTCCCGAGCCCGCGGGGGTACCACCTCCCCGTGCCGTGCATCCCCATCCCGTACAAAGGCCCGCGGGAACGGGAGCCGCGGGGACAGCCCGGGCACCCGGCTGCTCGGAGGGGCATTGTTGGGCTGAGTGTTTTAAAATTTGGGGCTTTTTTTTTTGTTGTTGTTTTTTGTTAGGGGTTTGGTTTTTTGGGTTTTTTTGGGTTTTTTTTTTTTGGGCAATAAGGCGGCGGCGGGTTATTTATAGCCGCGGCTGTTGCTCGTTGGTTCAGCGAGAGCGAAAGGGGTTGTGCCGTCGGGCGGAAAAAAAAAATCCCCCCGAAAAATCAAAAAGTTTAAAAAAAAAAAAAAATAGAGGCAAATCGGAGGTGCGAGGGCTGGGGAGCGGGAGGAGGATGAGGATGGCAGCCTTCCTCCCGGGACAGGGGTTTGTTCCACGAAGGAGCACGGCCCCATCCTGGCAAGGCAGGGAGTGTCCGGAGAGGTCCCCGGAGGGATGCGGGAGGTTTTGGGAGCATCCCCGTCCTCCCTCGTGGGAGTGATGGAGCCGTGGGGTAACCCCTGCAAAGGCAGGGAGTTTTGGGGTGCCTCTTTGCCCTTTGACCTCTGCCTGCCTCCAGCTTTTCAGTTTGGAGTGGGCGTTTGCCAATAAAACCCTTCCGTGCCCCACTCCACATCCTGTCCCCGTCCCCAGGTGACAGCAGCTGGGAATGGCACACTGGGGTGGTTTCTGGTGGAAGGTCGCCCTGCTCCTTTTTTGTAGGGTTTTTGTAGGGTGAAGAAGGACCAGGAAACCCTCCTTGCAATGTGGGGCCGGGAGCAGCTTCTCTCCAGGCCTCCACCTGTCCCCCAGGTGCCTCCAGCTCTCTGACCAGCAGCATCTTCTCTTTCTCTTCTAAAAGAATTTTAAAACCCCTGAAAAAGAAGCTCCTTCCCCCCTTTTTTGCAGCAGGGCACCCGGCCGGGGCTGGTTTGGGGGAGCAGCTCCGAAACGCTGCGAGCAGGCGGGCGAGATGAAGGAAGAACATTTTTCTTTCGATTAGCGTAATCGTAGGTGTTCGTTGTAATAACAGCAGATAACATCTTTCAGAGCAGGGAGGATGTTGTCTGCTTTGGGGTAGGTTTGGGATTTTTTTTTTCTTTGGTTGTTTTTTGAAGTTTAAAGGACTTCATTGGGAGGTGGATGCGCGAAAGAGGGTGGGTGTGGGTGGTGCCCACACACCTGTACCCGCTGGGAATGAAGCTTCTGTGCCATCAACAACCAAACTTCATTTCAACAGGGTCATCCTGGAGCTGGGCAGGTGCTGCTCTCCCCTGCTTGGTTTTGAAATTGAGATGCAGCATCCTTCACCCTGCCCACCCCGTGGTGGTGGTGCTCCTGTGGAGGTCCCAAACTCCTCTCCCAGCCCTCCCGTGGGTCTGGCACGACTGGATTTTATTTTGATTCATGAGAGGAACACTGTCTCCAGCTCACTTCCCAGTGCCCTTTGGATTCTCAGAGGTGTTGGCTGTACCTGCCCTGCCCAGCTCCTGGCTGCCAGGCCGGCCTTCCCACAGGGAAATGCAGGAGCAGGGCCGTGGGGATGGAGCTGGAGGGTGAGATCCATCCCTGGAGCTCCTGCACCCAGGATGCTCCGCCGGGCAAAAAGAGGAGCTGGGATTTGGTTCACCTGAGCACATCCTGAGCCCCAATTCGGGAGTGAGAAGCTTGCAGAAGGAACAAACCCTGGCCTGGCAGGGCTGGGAACAGCCAAACCCAGCACCGGGCTCTGCCCAATCAGCCCGGCTGCTCCCTGGCTAATTTTTAAAATGATTATTAATTTCTTTCATGTGCTGCCGCACATCCTCCTGGAGGAGAGAAGGGGCGATGCCCGTGTTTTCCCGGCAGGCACAGGATGCTGCTTTGAAGCTGTGGATCCACTCGGGCAGCATCTCCAGGTCCTTCTCCCAGCCCAGCATCCCCAGGGATGTGCGGGGCGGGCGGAAGCGGCCACGGGGCCGGGGCTGGCCCGGGTGACGCGCGGCAGGAACCGCTGGCTGTCACATGAGGCCTTCGGGGGGCTGCTTTGGCAGCTGCCCCGTGTGGTTTCCTCCTCCTCCTCTTCCTCGGAAAGTCTCGGCTTTGAGGCAGAAATTAGGTACCGATTAAAAAGAAAATGAGGCTCAGAGGAGGAAGGCCTGTGTCGGGCTGAGGGGCAGCTCCTGCTGTTGGAACCACCTCCCTCTTTAAAAGTGAAAGGCAGATTTATTGTGTGTATTTATAACAATGCCACAGTCCTGTGCCATGAATATCCACGATCCGGGAAGATAAAAAAGCCTGGGCTGGCTGCAGCGTGTTCTTGGTGGGGTTTGCTCAGGCAGTTTCCTCTTTAGCAGGGGAAAAAAAATTCTCTTTATGAAGGCAGGCTATGAATTTTGTATCCTCGCTGCATTTATCAAATATAAATGCTGGTGACATCCGTGAGCTGAAAGCCCAAACAAGCGGCCTTCGGGACTGGCAGGATTCAGCTCCTGCACGGGGTGGGAAACGTGGGGTGAACCTTTGGGCATCCCTTCACTGGCTCCAGGGTTTTCCAGCTGGTCATACCTCGGGTGAAACCTCCATCCTGCTGATTTTTGGCTGTTTGGAAATAAGGCCTGGCCGGTGGGAAGCGCTGACTCAGGGCTTTGGGCTCTCCTTGAGCAACAGCCTGTGCTCGGCGTCCCCACGGGACGCTGGATGGGGAACAGGGCTGAGAGCCCCAGCCATGGGAAATCCCCCTTAAACCTCCTTCCAGGCTTCAGCTAAATCCCTCTGTGGCCTAGAGAGTGGAGTTCATTCCCTGGTTTTTGGGTGCTGCGTTTCTGACCGGTGGGATCCAGACCCCTGGCTGAAATTTGGTGTAAATCCAAAATTTAAGCAAAAATCAGCTTGGAACAGCAGGGGGTTGGAGCTGGGAATGTTCTGGGGGGCTGTGTTCCCAGCTGTGGATCCCAGCTGGTGCTCCCCAGCCAGAACTGCTGGGCTGTGCCCTCCCCAGATCCTGGCACTCCTGGCAGTGTCCCCAAGGTGCCACCAGGCTGGGTTTGGGTGCCATCTCCAGCTTTCCCTGGGCTGGCTGGCAAAGAAACCCACCCAACACCATGGTGATGGAAACCCCTCAGGTGGCCAGGCTCTGTTTTTGGGGTGAACACCCCAGCCTGGATTTCTGCCAAAAGCAGAGGGCCGTGTGCCGTGTCCCCGCGCTGGGGGAAGGTGACAGAGGTGCTGGGGGCAGCGTGACGCCTTTTCCGGAAGGCTGCGGGCACGTGGTGGAAACAGGGCCACGTTCTCACCCTGCTCTTCCTCCCGCAGCTCTGCCCCTTATCTCCTTCCTCCTCCCGTCCTCGGCCTTGCCCCTGGTTTCACTTCCTCCTTCCCAAAATACCCCCAGCCCTGGCTGACACCACGGCAGGGCTGCTGGCGGTGACCCCGAGGAGGGGCTGAGTTCAGCCATGTCTGGGTGGGTTGTGGGGCTTGCTCTGCCTGTGTCCCCCTCTGTGCCCCCCAGCCCGGCACGACCCCTGTGCCCCAGCCCAAGAAAGCCTGGTTTGATTGTGGGGCCGGTGACTTCATCCCGTGCCGGGGGCTGGAGCGGCGGGAATAAAGCCGGGTTTGTTCCCCTGCCTCCCACACACCCATCCCAGAGCACAGCACCCCCGGGCAGCACATCCCCCTGGGCTTCAGGAGCTGCACGTTCCAGAGTCCCAGTGGTTTTCATGCTGCAGGGAGCCGTTTTGGTTTATTTCTTTTGGATCCCAGGCCTGGGAAGCTCTCAAGGCTGGATGTTTCCGCGTGTGGGTCACCAGGGAGAGCAGGGCTCTGGCTGTGTAGCCTGGGAGAGGAGTGGGATGGACCTTCTGGAGGTCATCTCTGTTCCCTTCCTTCTCTGGGCATCTCCACGCTGTGCTGGACTTTTCCTTGGTGCAGATGCTGCACTCAAAACTCAGTTCTTAAGCAGCTGTATCCGTGCAAATGCCTCCTGATCCGGGTGAGCAGCTGCTCCCACCCTGACTGCAGGGACTGAGCAGGCCTGGAGCTCCCAGTTCCACCTCGATTTGGGGTTATTTTGGATGCAGGACCTGTTTTTGGAGGGAGGAGAGATGCTCACCTGTCCTGAGAGCATCCTTTGGGGGCTGCTGCATCCTCCTCGTTCCTGCCGTGGCCCGTTCTCAGCCGTGCCTCGTTCCCACCGTGCCCTGTTCTCAGCCATCCTTTCCCCCTTGCAGGTCTCATGGTACCAAGTGACGTGTCCCCCCTGTGAGAGTCGCTGCCCCAACCTCCTGAGAAGATGTCAGGGATGCAGGTATGCTCTGGGTGAGGAGAGGCGGGCATGGAGCCATCCACAGGTGGCCCCAGCGCTCGGGAGGGACGTGGGGACACGTGGTTTAAACAGACCCCCTTTGGGTTCCCATCTGCAAGGGGGGGTCCCCGAGGGTCAGGGGGTGGCGGGGGTGGGTGACACGCTCAGGCAGGGCTCTGATGGCACCCCCTGCTCCTGCCAGGCCGTGTGGCCGTCCGGTACAGAATGTATCGCCAAGTACAACTTCCACGGTACCGCCGAGCAGGACCTGCCCTTCAGCAAAGGAGACGTGCTCACCATCGTCGCTGTCACCAAGGTAAGGTGTCCCCTTCCCGTGTCCCTGCACCCTGTGACACGTGCCAGTGGCAGCCCCCGGTCCTGCCAGTCCCGCTGGGCGTGAATCGGGCCGGGAGCTCGGTTAATTAATTCATGGCCTCGTTAGTTAAGGTTTCTCCAAAAGGCGAGCGCCTCTCGGGAGATGGAGGAGGGATGGGAGAGGCAGCGGTGCTGGACTCCTCTCCAGGGAAGGAAAAGAGGGGCTCTGGATTTGGGGGTCTCTGGGATGCCTGACAGGTTGGGAGGGGATCACAGTGAGCCCTGTGGGGCCACCAGCACTGGGGGTTTGGTGGTCCCGGCACTGACCCTGATGCCCGGCTCATCCCATCCTTCCTGCAGCCAGCAAGGGGGAACCGGGGTGCTTGGGGAACCCCCAAAGGGCTCCTCGGGAGGGATGCAGGGGCCAGGGGCTCATTGTGACATCCTGCTGTCCCCACAGGATCCCAACTGGTACAAGGCGAAGAACAAGGTGGGCAGGGAGGGCATCATTCCTGCTAACTACGTCCAGAAGCGGGAAGGGGTCAAAGCTGGCATCAAGCTCAGCCTCATGCCGTGAGTATCCAGCCAGGGCTCTGGGACCAGGGCAGGCAGCTGGGGCTGGAGCATCCCCATGGCCACAGCTGTGTCCCAGCAGAAGGGACATTCCACAGAGGGCACAAGGGGCAGCAGTGTGGATTTGGGATTGGGATTTGCTGCTGGGGAGAGCTCTGGGTGTTTTGGGAGCTGCCTGCATGGCTGGAAAGGTGATTAGATGGTTGGGTTGTGATTTAAATTGATTTTTTTTACCCAAGGCTGGGGTTAGGGTTAAGCTAACCTAGGGTTAGGTAAAGGCTGCTGGGAGGAAGAGGGAAGGCTGGAATGGGCCCTGTACAGGAGGGATGGGAGACAGAGGGTTTTGGTGTTCCTGCTGTGTCCCAGAGCTGCCAGTGACTCCCAGGCTGGGGGAGGAACCTCCTGGGAGCGTGCAGAGGGGCAGAACCCCAGCTGGGGCCAGGAGGAGGGGAGCAGGACTCCGTGGAAGGAGCTGTGTCAGGGGTGGGTGTGGACAGCCAGGAGCAGCACCGGGACAGCAGGAACACCGTCCCCACGCAGGCAGGGCCAAAAGGTGCTGCACATCAAACACAGCCCCGCAGGGGCGAGGGCAGCCTGAGCTCACCCTCCGTGGTCCTGCAGGTGGTTCCACGGGAAGATCACGCGGGAGCAGGCGGAGCGGCTGCTGTACCCCCCCGAGACGGGGCTGTTCCTGGTGCGGGAGAGCACCAACTACCCCGGCGACTACACGCTGTGCGTCAGCTGCGAGGGCAAGGTGGAGCACTACCGCATCATCTACTCCTCCAGCAAGCTCAGCATCGACGAGGAGGTCTACTTCGAGAACCTCATGCAGCTGGTGGAGGTGAGGCCGCCGCTGGCATCCCCTGTGGGGACGTACGGGGACATCAGAGCTTCTGGGACCTGGAGCCTGGGGGCGGTGGGTGCTCCTCCTTCTCTGCTGGTGCCCTGGGGTGGGGATGCTGGGGACAGAGGGAGGAGGAGGAGGAGGGACAAGGCCTGTCCGTGGCCTCGTGCTGCCACCTGGTGGGACCTGAGAGCCTGGCACCGCCGGGGTGTCACCCCCGCCCCGTGCCAAGGTGTCACCCTCCCCACGCCGTGTCCCCCCAGCATTACACCACGGACGCAGACGGGCTCTGCACCCGCCTCATCAAACCCAAGCTGATGGAGGGCACGGTGGCAGCGCAGGACGAGTTCTCCCGCAGTGAGTGGCCGTGCCCCCTCCCCTGCCCCTGGCACCCCCCAGCACCCCCTCACTGCCCCTTGTCCCCCGTGCAGGCGGCTGGGCCCTCAACATGAAGGACCTCAAGTTGCTACAGATCATTGGCAAAGGGGAATTCGGAGGTGAGCTCGCTGTCCCCAGCGCGTGGTGGCCCTGAATGGTGGGGGGCTCCTCTGTAGCCCCCCCCGGGGTGCTGTGGGGCTGCAGGAGGCTGGGATGCTTCCCAGTGCCTCCTGTGCCCGTCTCTCCTGGCCTGCAGACGTGATGCTGGGGGATTACCGGGGGAACAAAGTCGCCGTGAAGTGCATTAAAAACGACGCCACAGCGCAGGCCTTCCTGGCAGAGGCGTCCGTCATGACGTGAGTGTCACCTCACTGGGGGGACAGCGTGAGGGAGGGGGCACTTCTGTCCCTGTCAGCAGGGGTGGGTGGTCCCTGATACCCCTCTTGTCCCCAAACCCCTGCCCTGAGCCCTCCTGTGGCACGCAGGCAGCTCCGACACAGCAACCTGGTGCAGCTGCTGGGGGTGATTGTGGAGGAGAAGAGTGGCCTTTACATCGTCACCGAGTACATGGCCAAGGTGAGACCCCCCCCACCCGGCCACCTGCCCTCCCCCTCTGTCCCCTTGTCCCCCCCACGCTCCTGGGGCTTCACCCTGGCACGGCTGGGTCATGCCAGCTTGGACTGCATCTTGCTGGGGCCACAGAGGTGGCTGCAGGTGGCAGTGTCCCGTGTCCCATCGCTGGCTCCCAGGGGGTTGGCATCCCCAGATCTGCCCCTTGCGGGAGGGACATCATCCTTGTGTTCTGTCCTTCGTTTAAAAGACATCTCCCCTGGGTCCTTCCCCATCCTAAAGGGGACATCATCCCTGGTCCTGCCCCATCTTAAAGAGACATTCTCCTTGGGTCCTGTCCCATAAGGGAGGGACGGGACATCATCCTTGTGTTCTGTCCTTCGTTTAAAGGACATCTCCCCTGGGTCCTGCCCCATCCTAAAAGGGACATCATCCGTGGTCCTGCCCCATCTTAAAGGGACATTCTCCTTGGGTCCTGAACCATAAGGGAGGGAAATCTTCCCTGGTCCTGCTCCATGAGGGATATGATCCTTGTGTCCTGCCCCATGAGGGAGGGAAATCTTCCCTGGGTCTTGCCCCATCCTAAAGGGACATCTTCCCTGGATTCTGCCCCTTAAGGGAGGGACATTCTGCCTGGGTCCTACACCATCTTAAAGAGACATCCTCCTTGGGTCCTGTTCCATAAGGGAGGGAAATCTTCCCTGGGTCTTGCCCCATCCTAAAGGGACATCTTCCCTGGATTGTGCCCCATAAGGGAGGGACATTCTGCCTGGGTCCTACACCATCTTAAAGGGACATCCTCTTTGGGTCCTGTTTCGTAAGGGAGGGAAATCTTCCCTGGTCCTGCCCCATGAGGGAGGGACATCATTCTTGGGTCCTGCCCCATCCTAAAGGGACATCATCCCTGGGTCCTGCCCCATGAGGGAGGGACATCATCACCAGGTCCTTCCCCACAAGAGAGGGACATCCTCCTTGAGTCCTGTCCCATGAGGGAGGGACATCATCCCTGGGTCCTGCCCCATGTTAAAGGGACATCATCCTCAGATCCTGCTCCATGAGGGAGGGACATCATCACCAGGTCCTTCCCCACAAGAGAGGGACATCCTCCTTGAGTCCTGTCCCATGAGGGAGGGACATCATCCCTGGGTCCTGCCCCATCTTAAAGGGACATCTCCCCTGGTCCTGCCCCACAAGGGAGGGGTATCATCCCCTGGTCCTGCGCCACAAGGGAGGGGCAGCAGGTGGGCTGCTGGCCCTGCTGACCCCACCTCTCTGTCCATCCCTGCCTCCAGGGCAGCCTAGTAGACTACCTGCGGTCGCGCGGGCGGTCGGTGCTCGGGGCAGACTGTCTGCTCAAGTTCTCCTTGTAAGTACCAGGCAAGGCCATGCCCACCCCCTGACCCGCCCCACCCGTGCTTTGGGACTGCCCTGCCAAGCCCCTTGTGCCTCCCCCTTCCCAGAGATGTCTGTGAAGCCATGGAGTACCTGGAAGCCAACAACTTCGTGCACCGGGACCTGGCGGCGAGGAACGTGCTGGTCTCGGAGGACAACATCGCCAAGGTCAGCGATTTCGGGCTCACCAAGGAAGCCTCCTCCACACAGGACACAGGCAAGCTGCCTGTCAAGTGGACAGCACCAGAAGCACTTAGAGAAAAGGTGGGTGAGCAGAGCAGAGGGGGGCCTTGGGTATGGTGGAAGCTGTGGGAAGGGGGAACATCCCGGGCTGTCCCAGGGATGGTGTTTGAGTGCCACTGTCTGACCCCAAAAGCGCCTGCCCTGAGGGTGGGGAAGATCCCTTGCCACCCTTGGTCCTGTGATGTGTGCTGGGATAGCAGGCCAAAGCCTGTCTCCACAAATGAAAAACATTCCACCAGGTAATTGGAAGGAAGCAGTAAATGCAGATTGAATTAAAGAAGTATAGTTGCACCGTGAGGTCTGAGTTTTAAATATGCTGTGAAAGGGAGTAACATCTTTTATTATATAATTAAATTTGACACAATAGGTCATGTACATAAAGCCAAGGATCTCTAATTTTTGAGGCTCAGAAGATGCCTTGGGAAGGTGAGGAGCCCACTGTTCCCATGCATCCACCAGAATCCAGAGATTATTTGGGGATGATCCCACGAATGTGCCTGATCGAGCTTTTTGAGTATCTTTTGGGATTAGCCAAGCATCCACTGGCACACCAACCAAATAGGTGCAAAATGGTTTTTTGGGGGCCGTGTTGGACAAACATACAGTATCTAAACCTGAAGCATTAGCTAAAGTCACCCAAATATTTGTTTTAGGTTGGCAAATCTGCATGGCTAAAAGCAAGCAAAGCAAGAAAGCATAAGCATAATTTCTGATTGAGCTCTGTGTTTTTCTTAAACTATTATCTAACAAAAGAATTGTCCAACACTACTGATTCCCACACCCAAAGTCCACAATCTTCTGTGGAGCTGTAGATCCCACACCCCTGCCTGAGCCTGCTCACAGGGCTTCTCTCCTTGCAGAAATTCTCCACCAAGTCGGACGTGTGGAGCTTCGGGATCCTCCTCTGGGAAATCTACTCCTTCGGGCGAGTGCCTTATCCGAGAATTGTGAGTGATGAGCACCCCCAGGGGCTGGATTTTGGGGGGGAGCTGAGCCCAGATTTTTGGGGAGAGCCCCTCGCTGACGTGCCCAATGTCCCGCAGCCCCTGAAGGACGTGGTGCCCCGCGTGGAGAAGGGCTATAAGATGGATGCTCCGGACGGTTGTCCGGCCGTCGTCTACGAGGTGATGAAGAAGTGCTGGACGCTGGACCCCGGCCACCGGCCTTCCTTCCACCAGCTCCGGGAACAGCTAGTGCATATCAAAGAGAAGGAGCTCTACCTGTGAGGGGGGGCTCTGCCACCCCATGGCCGCAGGGGACCCACTCTGGGGGGGAGCGGGGTGTGCTCAGCCCCCTGCCCCACCACGGCACCAGGAGGGAGCCCCGGGGGTGTGGTGCCCCCCCAATTCCCCCGGTTGCTTCCAAACTTCCAAATGTGTCAGTTTTGTTTTTTTATTTTCCAGGTTTGGGGTTGTTTTTTTGTTTCGTTTTTGTCTCCCACGCTCTTTTTTTTTTATTTTTGTGGGGTTTTTTGTTGTTTTCTCAGTTTTAGGGGGGGGCGTTTATTGTTTTGGGTTTGTTTTTTTGTTTTTTTTCTTTGTCGTTGTTTTTTTATTATTTCGAGCAAGGCCCAGCTGAGAGCATTGGGCGTTTTACTAAAGTACGAATCTTATTTTTTAATGTAATTAAAAGAAGAAAAAAAAAAAGGAAAAAAAAAAAGAGAGAAGAAGGTTGTTAAAAGGAGAATAATAATAAATAAACCAATGAAACGGACACATGAAAAGGAAACCCCCAGCGACAGAAGTGATGGTTGACGGGGAGACGCTGGACTCGCCGCCCGGTCGGGAGAGCGCGGCCGCGTCCCCGCCAGACGCTTTTTTTTTTGGGTTGTTTTGCTTTAAACTCGTTGCAATGTTTGCATGCTGTCTCCAGAGGCCTTTTTTTCCAGTCCTGTCCAGTGCTTTATTCTCATGTAATGCTACCGACTGTGAGATTAAAAACTGTAATAAAAAACCATTCCATACGGACGCGGCACACCCCGCCTCGGCCCCCCTCTGTTGCCAGCAGCAGGGGAAAAAGTAGGGGTGAAGCCCCCATCTCCTCCCCAAATAGGTGGGGATGAGCAGCTTGGGCAGCACTTGGCTGCATCCCGCCCCTGAGATCTGTGACAGGGAGGAAGCGGTGCCAAAGCTCCCCTTTGGACCAGGCTTTGCTTTCCGATGCTCTGAGCAGGCAGGGGATGCAGCCTGGGGCCGATTCCTGAACCTCGCTCCTTCCCTGCGTGTCCCAGCTGTGCAGTGAGACCCCGAGGTCCCGGGCCCCGTCCCCAGAGCTGTCCCCGTGGAATCCCAGGAGGGAGCGGGGTGGAGGTGTTGTCTGGCAGGTTTAGAATAGTTCCGCTCGCTCATCCGCAGGGAATTATTCAGCGTTAAACGCCGCGCGGAGCACCGGCTCTGCCGGCTGCCGGCTTGGCAAACCCCGGGCGGAGCTCTCCGCCTGCTTTGGGCCGGGATTGAGACCGAGATTCCTCCTGGAGCGGAGTTAAAGGAGAAAAAAGGGAGCGGTGGGACACGGGCACAGCTCAGGGATGTGGGATGGAGCGTGCAGAGGGGACGTGTGCTGCTGACCCCCTTCCCTGAGACCTCGGGGTGTCGGGATGGGATGGGGGTGAGGGATGTGATGTAGCTCCGTGGGGTTTCCTCTCCCCTGGACTGACCCCTCTCCTCCTGTCCACGTCCCCCCCGTTCCTGCCAGTGCTCCAGCAGGGCCCAGCGGGATAAGCAGCTTTACTTTTTGGGCTTATGAAGATTAAAGTCATTTACAGGCAAAGCCGGCAAGAAACGGCTTTGGGAATGGCGAGAAATACCCAGAACCTTCACGTGATGGAGACTGCAGGGAGGGCTCTGCTCCTGTCCCCCACTGTGTCCCCTCCTGTCCCCTTGCCCTGGGTTACTGCCAGCTGTCAAAAAAGGGGAGAAGACTCACCCCAAAGTTATTGAGATCTTCGATTATTTCAGTTTTTGATTTTCCCCCAAATGGCACCACACTTCTCATTTTTGAGGCTGTGCCTGGTCTCAGGAGTGGTGTTTGGTGCCTCAGCATCCTCCGGGATGTAGTTGAAGGATGCTGAGAGAGCTGCTGGAAGAAATCGTGTTCTTCACTACAAACCAGGGAATTTAACCCTGATTTGCCAGGGTCCTGCCCCTCCTGCCAGCACCGTGCCTCAGTTTCCCCCCACAAGAGAGGGTTGCTCCTGCTGCTGGATCTCTCTCGCTCTGGGCCTGGAGCTGCTCATCCTGGATCCCTCCAGGGATTTTGGGGCTCTGTCCATCAGCAGCAGCGTGGGCAGAGGGGACAGGCTGAGTGGCACCCCGGGGCTCTGAGTGCTGGCTCACATCATGTCCCCTTCTTCCTCCTGCTCCTCCTCCTCCTCCCTCGGGCAAAGAGACGGGCGCTGGGCCCAGTTGTGTCAGCTCCCATCCTGCCTCAGATTCCCGGCGTGAATCATCGGCGGGCAGGGCGTTATTCCCATGGCACACGGGGACCTCTCCCGCCGTGCCAGGAGGGAACACGGCAGAGGGAACAGGAACACGGCGTCTAAAAAAGCTCTGGAAAATCCAGCTTTCCGTCCTGCTGCCTCTCCTCTCCACACGGCTCAGCGGGATCCCAGCTCGGGCTGGAGCTTGGGATCCAGCTGGGTCGGGACAGGGCTGGGGAGAGCTGGGGTTTGGCGTGTGGAAAGGGCCATCTCCAAAGTCACACATCCTTTGCTTTTGTGTCCCTACCCATCCCCTGCACCCCACACGGACTCCTGAGCCAAATGGTCCTTTCCAGCCCCGGCCCTGGCTCCCCCCGCTCCCTGCAGATCCTTCTCTTCCTCCTTAGGGTTCCTTCCACCAGCTTTGGCTCTTCCCGTGTCCCACACCCTGCCTGCCTTCTCCCCGTTACCCACAGAGCTGCAGAGAGCCTTCCTCGCCCTAAACACCCAAAAATCCCTCCAAAGGATTCCAGAATTCCAGCTGCAGCCCTTGCTCCTCATTTGCCGGGGTGGCAAAGCAGAGGGGGTGCCATGAGCCCCCCACCAGCGGCTCGGTTCTCTCAGTGCTGCTTGGGGCTAATTACCAGCTCTAATTACGGCCCTTCCGCTCCATCCTCGGAGCACGGGCTTTCCAACCCCTGGCATCCCTCGCTGGCATCTGTGCGCTGCCTCCTCCCCCTCCGCGATCGACTTTATCACAAGGACTATTTTTAGCGCCATGTACAAAGCCATTCCCATCACCGTTCCGCGCCGTTCACCTCTTTCTCCCTCTCTCTCTCTCTCTCTCTCTCTCTCTCGCTCTCTTTTTTTAGTTGTTTTTGTATTTTTATTTTTTTTTCTTCTGGGCACTCCAGGAAATGAAGGCAAGGCTGGGAAGATCCCCCGTGGGAATGCTGCGTGTGCGCGGCCGTGTGTGCGCTGGGGCTGCCGAGTGCCTTTGCTCGGGGCTCGCTCTCCACCAGCGGCGCGGAGCAGCACATGCTCGCCCCATGTGCCTGTTTACATGCTCTGTATGTCTGTCCGGCCGCATTTGTGTCATGGCTCGGGTGCAGACACCGCCGTGGGAGCCCCCCCGCCGCCCCCAGCACCTCCCTCTTCTTCCTCACCTCGCACAGCCCCCCTCCTCCCGGCGGGAATGGCAGCCGCTTCTCTGCTGGGAGCTGCTTCCCCTCCTCCTCTGCCAGAGCACTCAGGGCACCCCAAAACCTCCCTGTCCCCTGGGGAGGGGCTCTGTGTCCCGTGGGACAGGACAGTTCCCACCCCAAAACCCCCATCCCTGGGAGTGGATGTTCTGGATGACAGAAGCATTCCCACCACAAATCTCTGTCCCTCAGGATGGATGTTCTGCATGACAGAACCATTCCCATCCCAATGCCAATCCTTCAGGATGGATGTTTTGGATGACAGGACCATTCCCACTCTAAACCCCCATCCCTTGGGACCAGGGCTCTGTGTCCTGTGTGATCATTCCTACCCCAAAACTCCCATCTTTTGGGACAGGGGCTCTTTGTCTTCTATGACCATTCCCACCCCAAATCCCCCCTCCCTAGGGACGGATGACCTGGATGACAGGACCATTCCCAACCCAATCCCAATCCTTGGGGATGGATGTCCTGGGTGACAGGACCATTCCCACCCCAAACCTCCCAAACCCCACCAAAGTGAGTCTGGGCAGCCCCGTGCTCAATGACATGAAGATGAGAATAGGGAATTCCGAGGGAATTGGGGGGACACCCCAGCAGCATTCCCACTCCTGGCTTCCCTTCCCAGCACCTCTCAGGGGCTCCCGGAGGTCTCCCAGGAAACCTCAAGGTGAGGAGGGGTGCACTGGGATTTTTTCATCCTGGGGAGATGATGTCAGGTTTTGGGAACTCAGAGGTTTGGTTCTATAGGAATGGGGGGCTTTCCATGGGAATGCCTCTCTAGGTCAGGGAAATCTTTGTTTTCACTTCCACGACAAGCTGAGCTGCAGTCCCTCTTCCTCAGCCAAGGCAAATTCCAGCTTTATGGAGTTCTGTTTGAGTAAATGCCAGAAATAATTTAATTTGGTAATTTACCACACCCTTATCCTAAAGTTTCTTTATTCCCTCTGTCAGTGACACGGCAGCACTTCGATCCCTCTAAAGCGTCTCCCAGTGGGGATCCACTGAAGGGATGTTTTTCTCAAGACCTTCAGGACATTTTCCCTCAGACTCCTGTGAGCTGGAGGTCCCTAACAGCAGAGGGACTCTGGATTGATGTCCCGGTGCCTCACCGCAGTGCCCGAGGGGCACAGCAGGGTGTCCCTGTCCCCATCCCAGGTGGCAAGAGCGAAGGTGACTCTGCCCTGCGCCCGGGGTCAGAGCGCGGCGGTTCCTGAGGTGGCCGTGCCTGTCCCCATCAGCAGAAGTGACAATCAGCTGCCAAGTGCCGGCGTGACATCCCCGGCAGCAGCAGCAGCAGCAGCAGCAGCAGCAGCAGCAGCAGCAGCAGCAGCAGCAGCAGCGGGCTGCCTGCTGGCTTTGGAAACGCCTTCTCATTTCCCTCCCGTCGAGGCGCTGGCGCGCACCCACGCGGCTTTCCAGGATTCCCTCACCTATTACTGCGGGGTCTCCAAAGGTTAAAAATGCTCCCTGCATTTCAGGCTGACGAGGATCAAGCCTTCTGCTGGCCTTATTGCCATGGCCCTGCGGGTCGAGGTCACCGAGCCTTCCCCTCCCCTCTACAATCCACGGGACCGGCCGCTCCCGGGCCATTCGGGGACCTCGGGAGCTTCCTCAGGAACCCGGGTTGTGGTAACTGTGCCTTTGCAGCCAGTTACCTGGAAAGAAGAGCTGGAATGATCCCTCTCAGCATGGCAGAGGGAGCTGCTTGCTTCCAATTTAAATCAGGTGTCAACGCTGAGAGAGGATCCTCTTAACTTCCACCGTCTTGTCTGAGGCTGCGGCGGGGGGACGTCTCATCTCCCTGCCGCCTAATCCGTGGAGATGTGTGATATAGCATAAGCTAATATAATAGGTCATGCAAGGATTTACATCTCATTACGGCAGGTTAGAGTCCTGGCAGGAAGGATGACTCATCCTCACTTGAATATATTTCAGGGATGAGGAACGGTTCAGCTGCCCGAGGAAAGGCAAATGGGGAAATCAACCACCTCGAAGCATCATTTCCCAGCTCGCTGCACCCTCTGATTGGCCTCCCGGCTCTGCCTCCAGGTGGGACACCGGCCTCTCCAGGAAAAGCTGAGGGGATGGGAGAGCTGCAAAACCTCTCTGGAGGTCTTTGCCTTTTGCTCCATCCCTGTAAAGCCAGGGCTGCAAGAGGCTGCAGAGCCCGAGCTGGTGAGCGAGCATCCCGCCAGGAGGGGCGGGATCCGAGGCGCTGCCCGGCTTGTTTTCACCTAGCTGCCTTGGCCCAGCGGTTCTGCTCGTCAGGAGCTGTTTGCTCTTAGTTCCTCAGACAGGGAGGCTCCGTGGGAGCTGACCCATCTAACCCAGCTGGAAAAAATCGGTCCTGACTTCCAGTCTCTTATTGTTAATGGATGCTCGCAGCGAAATCCAGAGTGAGCGGAGCTCCCAGGACCAGCCGCATCCAAAATCTGCTCTGAGCCCACACGAGGCTCGGGCCAGCACCCAAGGACACAAGCAGGGGTGCTGGTCCTTCTCCCTGCCCCTCTTTTCAGCCAGACTGACAGCCAGAACGTGGCCACGCTGCTGGCAATGGGACATCTGCAGGGTGCCCGGGGCTCCCAGCACATTTCTCAGCAAGGCTGTGCCAGCTCATTGTGGGTTAAAATTAATTTTCCATGGGTTCTCCATGGGAAAGCGCTTAGGAGAGCCTGCAGATCGGTGTGAAAAGCGAAAATCATCACTTCAAAAAGCTGTTGAGGCTCCTGGGCTGCCAGCTCCGGGTGAGCAGCAGAAGCAGGGGCACCTGCGTGGTGGGGGATGCTGTGGGTGATCTGGATTTGTGCCAAACGGAGGGAGCTCCCTCGTCCCAGCCCCACTTTGCACATTTGGATGGACACAAGGGAACTGCTGGCATCAGTCAGGGGGCTCTGCTCTGCCAGGAGAGCCCTCACCAGGACAAATCCCCTGTTGTCACCTCCAAGAGCGTGTCCCAATCCCTAAGAGCAGCACACTGCCAAGCTGCTGGCCAGATTATTGTCCTAGAAAAATGTGTTATTTTTTAGCCTATTTTTCTCTTAAGACATAATTTTACCTTGGGTGGGGGGATGGGAGGAGATGGGCCGAGCCCCCCTCCCTCTGTCACTTTGTTCTGTCGCTTCACAGCTGTTCCATCATTTTAATCTGCAGAGATTGTCTTTATATTTCGGAAATGAAATGATTTCCCGCAAGCCGGGATTGGGGTTTGGATTCACGCTCATTTTTCAGGAGCAGAGAAGAAAAAAGGGAGAAATGTCTGTTAAAGCCAGGCTGGCCATCTGGAAGGGAGGTGCGTTGCTGATGCCATTAATTGCTCACTCCCCAAGGCCTGGAATGCGGCTGCAGTCAAAGGGAAGAGCAGGAGTGGGAGTGGGGCTGGAGAGAGCCAGGGAATGATGCAATGCAATCAATGTTCTCCTAATTTAGGTGATCAATGAACGCCTTCATGCCTGTGTTCTGGGGGCTGAGAGCAGCTCCAGTATTAATTAATATAATAAAATCACGGGATTACACAATCCCAGAATGGCTGGAGTCAGAAGAGATCTTAAAGCTCTTCCAAGCTCCAACGCCTGCCATGGGCACCTTCCACTATCCCAGGTTGCTCCAAGCCCTGTCCAGCCTGGCCTTGGGCACTTCCAGAGATGGGAATACTTCCAGGGATATCGTTAATAGGATAAAGAGGAGGGAACTTTTGGGCACCAGCCCTTGGATGGATGAGCAAACAACAGCTGTGACTGCTGCTGGTACATATGGCTTGTTCCGAGTGTCAAGCCTGGCTTTTCCTCCTGCCAGACCCCAAGGATGGGGAATGGAGTGGGAGAAAGGGCGCTGGGGTGGGTTTGCTCCTCGGTGGGATGGAGCAGCCGGGAATCACGGGGGGAAGGGTGTTCGAGGGGCTCCCCACGGCCTCCACCGTGGCTCCATCCACCCCGGTGTCCCCGGGGAGCTCCGGGGCTCCTTCTCCTTCCCGCGGGGGTGCCGTCACTCGCGGTGCCCCGGGGCGGGTCGGGACGGCGGCGGCTCCTCCCGGCGGAGGGCGGCGGGGCCGGGGGAGGCGGCGGGGCCGGGCGGGAGGCGGTGCCGCCGCCGCCGTGCAGGGGCACACACACCGGAGCTGTGCGAGCCCCGGTGCTGCAGCGCCCGCTCCGCTCCGCTCCCGGCCGGGACCGCTCCGCCATGGGCGGCCGGGCGGCGCGGCCCCGCTGACCCCGCACACCCCGGCAGCAGCTCCGGCATCCCGGTGCTCCGGCATCCCGGCATCCCGGTGTTCCGGCATCCCGGTGTTCCTGCATACCGGCATCCCGGTGTTCCAGCATACCGGCATCTCCGCTCCGCTGACCCCGGCGTTCCTGGAGCTCCCGACTCCCCCGTCCCGGGAACTCACCTCGCGGGAACTCTGCTCCGCTGAGCCCGGCTCCTCCATCTCAGTACTCCGGCATCCCGGGAACTCCGTACTCCACTGGCCCGGGAACTCCGCTGCTCTGACCGCTGGTCCCGGCTCCTCGGGAATTCGGTACTCTGTCATCCCCGGAATTCATCTCCGCTGACCCCATCTCCTCCATAACCCCGTGCCCCAGCTCTACGGGAACCCATCTCCCCGTCCCTGGCTCCTCCACCGCCCGGTACTCACCACCCCGGGCACTCAGCTCTCCGTCATCCCGGGAATTCATCCCCGCTGAGCCCCTCTCCTCCGTGACCCACAGCTCCGTGACACCACAGCTCCGCGGGGACTCAGCTATGCTGACCCCGGCTTCCCATCACTCTCTATTCCGCCTCCCGGGAAATTCAGCTCTGCTGATTCCGGCTCCTCGGGAGTTCGATACCGTGTGAGCTCGGCTCTGCTGATCCCGCATCCTCCATAACCCCGAATCCCCGCTCCCCACGAACCCGGCTCCGCTGACCGCGGCTCCTCCCCGGGAGCTCGTCTCCCCTGTCCCCACCTCTCCTAACCCGGTGCCCCCGCTCCCCAGGTGCCCAGCGCGGCTCGTCCCGGCTCTTCCACCGCCCGGTGCCCAGTTCCCCGGACGCTCAGCGCTCCAGCTGCCCCGGAGCTCATCCCGCTGACCCCAGCTGCTCCCTAACCAGGCGCTCCGGCTCTCCAGGAGCTCCCATCCGCAGCATCCCGCTGATTCCCTAGCCCGGCACCCCAGCACCGACCATTTCTCGGTTCCCTGGCTCTCCAGCTCACCCTTAGCCCCGTCCCTCTGGGGGTCTCCCTCTTCCACCCTCCATCCTCCCCGGAGCCCCCCGGTGACCCCGGCTGTCCCGGCTGTAGAGCCTCGCTGCCCCCCGGCCCCCGGGCCCCCCGGAGCCATGGCGTTCATGGTGAAGAGCATGGTGGGGGGGCAGCTGAAGAACCTCACGGGCGGCCTGGGCGGCGAGGAGAAGAGCGAGGGCGAGAAGTCTCCGGCCGAGGCGCAGGGCATGACCCGCGAGGAGTATGAGGAGTACCAGCGGCAGCTGGTGGAGGAGAAGTGAGTGCGGGCGGCACCGGCACCGGCGCCGGCACCGGCACGGGCTGAGCCCCGGGTCCCTGCGGGAAGGGGGTGCTCCCGCTGCCTCCCGTGCATGGGAGATGGGGGGAGCCGGCGCTGGGGACAGCAGGACCGTGAGGGGGTTTGATGAGCCCCCTAATCCCTTAATCCGCTTCCTCGCCCGGGAGATGGGATTGTTTTCTCCTTCCAGGCTGCTCTGGGGGGAGGAAATTGTGGGAAAGCGGGGCTTTTCAGAGAAAATGGGGGGTGCCGAGGTTGGGGGGAAACGCAAATTCTGGGATGGGCGGCACGGGACGTTGGTAAGTGCCCCGTGTGCTTCACAGGATGGAGAGAGATGCCCAGTTTGCCCAGCGCAAGGCGGAGAGAGCCACGGTCAGGTCCCACTTCCGAGACAAGTACAGGCTCCCCAAGGTACGGCTGCACTGGGACGGGCCACAAGGGGAGCCAGGCTCCAGATGGAGCTCTGGAGTGAGGGGAAGGGACAAGGACCCCCTTGGCTGCCTGGGCTTTGAGTCTCAAAACCCAAATGCAAATAAAATCCCCTCAAAACCGTCCTTCTCCCCAAACTTTGGCCGCTTTCCTTTCCCTCGAGCACCACAGCCCACCAGCCCGAGACAGTGGGACTCCCAGCCTTGCTCGATCACCTTCTCCCTCGCTTTTGTCCCCTAAATCCAGCTGGGTGAGGGAAAACCACCTTCACCCCAGACTCCCTGGAGCCGGGAGTGCAGCCAGGGTTGCACCTTGGAGCTCAGCTCCTCTCCCCGGATTATTTGGTGAACGTCTCCCACCTAAACTCCGATTTTGGAATTTCCGCACGATGAACCATTCACTGAAAACAATTTAATCAAGGCGTAATTCAGCCTTTCTTGGAATTGTCACAAGCTCCTCTGCCTCCAAACCCACCCGTTATTCAGGGAGAGTTGTTCAGTGGTGAATACCCCAAATTGGAGCCGGGCTAATATTAGTTCCAAAGGGTCAGTTGAGCCAAGCGAAATTGCTCTGATTGTTTGGCGTTGTTCAGTCAGCCTGGATTCACCCCCCCTGCTTCCCACCCCCATTTACATCCAGGAAATAAACAGCTAGAGAATTTGTTTTACCCCCTGCCAAAAGCCAGAAAAAAGCAGAAAAAAAGAAGAGATGGAGATTTTTTTATTCTCCAAGGGAAACTGGGATTTGTTTGGATCTGGCCCCACCATCCTTTCACTGCCTTCTTGTGCTTGAGATGTCCCTTCTCATCTTTTGACAAGTTTCTTCTGCTCATTACTGATCCCACTTGGCAGCCGGGCTGCCTCATCCCGAGTCTCCCCGTGGCTCCCGGCTCGGAGCTGATCCCGCCCGCCGCTGGGAGCAGTCGTTAAGCATAAGCCAAGCTTAATTAGGTGCCTAACCCCCCGCAACGCGAGCTGGAAACCAGTCTGTGCTGGTGCTGCGCGTGGGTTTCCATCCCGCCTCTCGCCGTGGGTGCCCAGGCTCCCCTCAGGCTGCATCAACATCCCACCCTCACCCCCAGGGACCTTCCCACATGGTCCTTTACGTGGGAAGACAGCCCAAAGCCCCTCCTGCGATGCTTCCAGAAGCCCCCTTCCCGCTGTGCCATCCCCGCTCCTGACTCTCTCCCGGCCCCTTCCAGAACGAAACAGATGACAACCAGATCCAGCTGGTGGGAGGGGACGTGGAGCTGCCCAAGGAGCTGGCCAAGATGATCGAGCAGGACAACGAGGAGGAGGAGGAGAAGAACTCGGTGATCGGCCAGCTCAGCAACATCCAGAACCTGGACCTTGATTCCTTGAAGGACAAAGCCTCGGCCACGCTAGAGGACCTGAAGCAATCTGCGGAGAAGTGCTCCGTGATGTGAGGGGCTGAGCAGGGAGGGGACGCAGCGCAGGCTCTGGCGGGGGCTGCTGCCTGCAGCGGGGACCCCAGCGACCTTGTCACCCTTGCCGTGTGTCACTCGGGTCCTCCTGAGCCACGTGACCCCTCGAGTCCCTGACCCAGATGTCCCTGATGTGTGGCTTTCGTTTCGTTCTCCGGGCTGAGGTTAGAGCCAAGAGCCAGCATGTGCCCCCCGTACCCCAAAGCCTCCCCCCGTGCCCGGGCAGGGGTGTCCGCAGCCACAGCCGGGGAGGTTGCAGGGAAGGACAGTGACCTCGGGGTGTGAGTGACCTCGGGGTGTGAGTCACTTGGAGCGGTGGCCACACGCTGCGGCTCTGCCTCCACGTTTCCACTCAGCCTCCTGGAAATGACCGGGAGGCTCCGATTTGCCTCGCAAGGACGAGGCAGGGTGTGGAACACGCCCCTCCCCGCGTCCCGTCCCCATCACCCGAGAAACTCCATCCCATCCCTGCCAGGAACACCAAGCCCCGTGCCCTTGAGGGCCCCTCTGAAGGAGGCAGCCGGGAAGGACCTGCTATCCGATCCCTGTGGGAAGGGGGGTGCTGAAGCCTGAACTGACACCAGAGAGGAACAAAAGCCCTCCCTGGTGCTGAGCTGAGCCCGCAGCAGCCCTTCCCCGGAGCAGTGGCGTCCCTCTCCTGGGATGGGATGCTGTCCTTGTTCCTTCCAGGAGAAGAACAAAGCCATGAGGGAACGCCTCCCCGTCCTCCCGCCCGTCGTGCTGTAGTCGTGCCGTGCTCGGTTGAGTGTCCCTCACCTCCTGTGCTGTCCCCGTGCCATGGTACTGTTATAACCGGTGGAATAAATACCAGGAGATGTCTATGCATTTTCTTTTCTCCTCGAGCTCTGTTTTCCTGGGCGAATTTTTCTATTTTCCTGGTTTTGGGGGAAAAAATTTCCTATTTTCCTGGCAGCAGAATCCCAAAGAAAGCACCTGTCTCTCCTAGTTGTGCTCACCTTTGGGACCAAAGGGATGCTACAAGCAGCTCGTTGGCAGCAGTCAGGTTTAAAGCAAACCAAATTCCCATTTTTCTGCATGTTTTTTTGCTATTTTAATACAAAACCTTCAGAACACTCAGTCTCAGGGGCACTGCAGGATGCCCAGTGCACTGCTCCAAGCAAGGACACTCTGCAGGGATGAGCCTGAGCTCGTGCAGGTGTGACTCCCAGCCCTGGTGGCATCCCGGCAGGCAGGGGGCTCCTGTGGCGAGGCTTCCTGGAAAAACTTGGCATGGGCAGGGAATTTATCGCTCCAAATCCCGTGGGAGCTGATTAGCTGCAGTTTGGTTTTGCAAGGAAGGATGGATCATCCAGGAAAACACAGGAGAGGGTGCTGGGAAACGGATCTTGTTGTTGTTATTATTATTATTATTATTATTATTATTATTATTATTATTATTATTGGTGCTGGATCAAGCCATGGCTAGCGCTGCTGCACGAAGAGATTCCTTTTGCCCCCAGCCCCCTGATCAGCCTGTGCCAGGGCCAGGTAGCTCTGGAAACCTCCTGATGTCCGTTCCTGAGAGGACAGACAGACAGACAGAGGCAGCTGAGGCATGGACACACATCCTCCCAGCCCTCCAGTCCCCGGGACCAGGGGACTCCAGCAGCTCCAGGGATGTGAGCTGCCATCAGATCCCGAACCCAGCCCCACAGAGCGCTGGGAGCCGGGGAGCAGCGAGAGGGGAGATCGGCAGGAGCAGCTTTGGCTCTGCGAGGAGATCGTACCTGACGAGGATCAGCCCCAGCTGATCTCATCCCCACCAGGAAAGGGATAGCAGGGAGCAGGCACGGCCCCAGCCGAGCCCTCGCTGTTTAAATCCCAGGCACCACCAACGCTCATCCCAAGGGAGAGAGCGGGATCCCAACCGGAGGGGAGCCACGGGCTGGGATGGAGCGAGGAGAAGTCGGGATGGAGGGATGGGAGGCTGGGATGGAGGAAGGAGAGGCTTGAATGGGTGGAGGATGGGCTGGGATGGAGGAAGGAGAGGCTGGGATGGGGGCAGCAGGGGCAGGCAGCCCCTCCTGCCTTTTCCCTGCCCACCAAGGATGCACCAACGCTCATCCCACGGGAGAGCAGGATCCCAGCGGGAGCAGGGGGCCACGGGGCCGGGGATGGAGCCCCGCGGTTCATCCCCCCACAGCCAGCCAGGACCCCCTCCCGCACCTTTTCCTGCCCTTCTCCTTGCCCTGCCCCCCGTGCCCGACCCCTGGGCTGCGCTCGGCGCTCTCCCGGCCCACGTGAGCCCCGCAAAGGCCGCGTGAAGATCAGCGGGTTTATTTTAGGAGGCACCATGACCCCCAGGCATGTGAAAAGCCAGGCAGCCCCCGCTCCCCCCGCCCGCCTCTCGCGACGTGTTAAGCCTCAGCACAGCGTTCCCGGCAAAGCCGAGCATCGGCAGCTCCGAGGATGCTCCTCCGGGGATGCGCCCCTGCTGCCATGGCTGGGTCACAGCCTGAGCGGGGAGGAGGGGCTGGGATGGAGAGAGGAGAGGCTGGAAAGGAGGCAGGAGGGGCTGGGATGGAGAGAGGAAAGGCTGGGATGGAGGCAGGACAGGCTGGGATGGAGGCAGGAGAGGCTGGGATGGAGGCAGGAGAGGCTGGGATGGAGGCAGGACAGGCTGGGATGGAGGCAGGACAGGCTGGGATGGAGAGAGGAGAGGCTGGGATGGAGGGATGACTCTGGGATTGGGAGATGAGGAGCTGGGATGCAGGGAGGAGAGGCTGGGATAAGGGCAGCAGGGGCAGGCAGCCCCTCCTGCCTTTTCCCTGCCCACCAAGGGATGCATCCCAGCTTCCAGCAGTTCCTGCTGCCGTATCCTGAGCATCCCTGCAGCTTCCATGCCATACAACTGCTCCAGGCATCAACACACATACAAAAATCTTAAAGCAAAGAATAAGTGTGGATTAAAGCAGAAAATGTCTTTTTTTTTCTCTCTCTTTTACAGGTTTTATATAATTTCCTCACCTATGGTGTTGGGATTGGGATGGGTTTGTCCAAGCAAGCTCTTGCTGGTTGCTGGAAGATGCTGGCAGTAAGGAACTTTGTCAATAAAATAAAATAAAATAACTTTTATTGATTGAATAACATAAATTTTATTGACAAAACTCCTGCCCTCCTGCACCAGCCCATTCCTCAGCCAGCTGCAGGATCTTCCTCCTTCCCAGTGGTGAATGTGGGATGAGTGAGTGATTTCCCAAAGGATAAAGCATTAAATGAGAAATTGTTAAAGTGCTGAAACAAATGAGCTGCCACTGAAGGCTGGGGAATCTCCCTTCTCCTTTTTGCAGGCAATTAAACTTCCCTGAGAGTGGCTGTGGGAAGGGATGGCCCATCCATCCACCCACTGCTGGTCCAACAACCAGGATTAATCCAGATTAGAGGGCTGGGAAAGCCCAAGGCTGGCTCCACACACCGACCCAGCTCCCCCCAGCCCACGGTGTGCCTGACCTCACGTCACCCCACGCGCTGGCACCGCCACGGTGACAGCCCAGCTGCCACTCCCCACCTCTCCGGGTGACAACCCGGCCCCAAGAGCCTCCCTGTGAGTGTTGGGAGAGCCCTTTGGAAGGGCTGGGTGGTGGCATGGATGGGACTGGAGAGGAACAGCTCCTCCCTGAGCAGCTGAGTGACAGAGGCCACGCTGCCGGGCCAGGCACCGCCTGCTGTGTGCAACCCTCCTGCGGGAAACCCAGGACTCTTGGACAACTGATCAATATGATTAAGTAGAATCCATTTATAGTTTATCTTATGTATTTATTTATGCATTTTAACTCTACTGTACACGCTGATCGCACATTTCTTATTGGTGTCTTTGTTTGTCCACGTGTTCTGCATGCACTTCTCAGAATACATCATTGGCCACACTCCAGGTGGCTCACAGCTCTCTGTCACCTCTTTCTTGTGGTCTCGGAATTCAGTTCCTTTTCTTCTTTCTTATTTTAGCACCGTTCATTTCTTAGTAACCTTGATGAATTCTAGAGGGCCCCGAGAAAATCCCGATGAGAGCCGTTACAAGCGAAATAACCGGCGCACCGCCACCGCTCAGACACGCCTTCCCTCGGTGACACCTGGGCAGCCAAAAACGCCGGTGCAGGTGACACCGACACCCAGCCCGACTCCAGCAGCCCCAGGGGAGCACCCAGAGCCTCGTGCTGCTCCGAGGGCTGGGGCTGGGCGCGCTGGCGGCCGAGCGTGAAGGCGGATGCGATTATCCGCGCGCTCGCCGTGGGCCGGGGGAGAACACGGGCTGGGAAAGCACTTTAAAGCCTCAGGATATCATCTCTGCTCTGAGTGATAACAATAAAGAGTAAAAAGATATAGAAGTGCCTTGTCGCATCTGCTCGGGAAGCTCCGCGCTGGTTTGAGCACGGAGCAGCCGGCACTGCGGTGGGATGTGGGGGGAAGGCTGTCTTGGGAAGAGGGCATGGCTCAGAATATCTGTGGGACACCCCAAAAATCCTCCTGTCGTTCACTTCAGCCCTTCTGCCTTCCCTCATGGCCCAGCCCGGCCCTTCCTCACCCGCCACAAAAATCTGTTGGAGAAAACAGGATTTTACGTAACGGCTCGTGTTGTTCTGCTCCGTGTTTTCCACACACACACAAAAAAATAGAAAGATGGGAAGTGAAAACAAGGTCAAACCTTGCTTTGGCTGCCTCGTGTCCCTGGGGAGCACAGGAAGGGAGCGCTGCTGGAGCAGAGGAGGGGACACCCCAGCTCTGCTCCTGGGGGAACAGGGACCAGGGTCCCCAGCCCACCTCGATGGCTCCAGGACCCCAGGCAGCTTCTGGGTCCTGGGCTTGCCTGGGGACCCCTCTTAGGCTTAAATCACAAACCTGAGCGTAGAGGAGGTGGAGAAATCAAAATTAAAGTTTATTAAAGACAATAAATTACATTCCCTTGAGATACAGTAGATTTTGAGACAAGTACCTTGTTTCGCAATACAGGCAACATCAGCACCCCGTAACAATGACTCCTGGGAACATGATTTGGATGTTGGGGGTGCCAGGGCCCTGAGGAGTGGAGCAGGGCAGGCAGGACGCTGAGAGTGTCCCCCTGAAGGTGACTGACTGCTGCTCGTGCCCGACAGCACGGTCCCTGCTGAGCACTGCTCACGGTTGTGACACTGACGAGGCAGCCAGTACCCGCCAGGCTCCAGGTTCAGGAAGGAAAAGCCTCATTCCCAGTGCTCCAGCAAGGAGAGGCAGGGAGGTATGGCTGGGCTGGGCCAGTGCAGCAGCTGCTGGATGGAGGCTGGACGAGCAGCAGTGGATGCAGAGGTAGATGCTGGGCGAGGAAGGCACAGCGGAGCATCCCTGCCCACCCTCAGCTCCCGGCTGGATTTGTGGGCCATGTGGGCTCCCCTAGAATTTGGGAGGTGGAAGAACCACCCAGCCAAAAAAGCAGGGGGGATGTCCTGCCAGAGCCCAGTGCCAGGATAAAAATACCCTTCCCGTGGAGCCAGCGGAGGGAATTAGAGTGGAATAACCCGCCCGCTGTGGCACAGGAGGCTGCAGCAGCAGACGGTCGAGGCAGGGCTGGCAGGGAAATGAGCCAGCGCCTGGGAGAGGGGCAGATGGCCCTGCCGAGCCCCCGGGGCTGCGAGCCCGAGGGTGACCCCCCCAGGTGGGGAGGACAGAAGCCAAAGGCTCGCCGTGGCGCCGGTGTGTCCTGGCAGGGCAGCGAGCAGCGTCCCGCGGGGCAGCTCCAGGGAGTCACTGCAAGGTACAGGCTGTGCCGGGGCACACAGCCACTCACCGCACTGTCCCCACCGCTGCCACCCCCGTGCTGGGGGAGATGGCGCTGGCTGGGGGTGGGATCGGCCTCGGGCTGGGGGAATATTCCCCAGTCCCCGGGGCAAAGGCGACTCACCGCTCCGGACCGACTCTGCCAGCGCCTCTTTGCCCATGGATTGTGCCTCCCGCATCTGCCGAGGGAGAGGGGTCTTTTCCAGCCTTCATCCTCCCCCAGCACGCTCCAGAGCCCCCCCAGTCACCATACCTTGATCTGATCCTTCAGGTACTCGGCTCGGGCCATCAGGGTCTGGATCTGGTGGGGAGAGAGAGAGGACACAGTCCCTCTGGGGCCAGGCCAGCGGGGACAGCCGCGTGTCCCAGGGCTGGCACTCACCTCGGCGTGGAGCAGCTCCCGCCGCCGCCCCGCCGGCTCCGCTGCAGGGGAAACGTGCCACGGCATGAGGGACGGGAGCAGGAGCCATCCTTGCCCCAAACGCCCGGCCTCAGTCCCAACTCACCGGCCAGGAGCAGCAGCAGCTCCCCCAGGCTCTGCTGGTACAGCTCCAGGGCGTCACTGTCATCCCTGCCTTCCTCCTCCTGCAAGAGGCCCTGGGGGCTGGCTGTGGCTGGTGGGGTCCAGCAGCCCCCTCCCCACCAGGTCTGCATATTGCCCTTCCCTCGAGGAGTGAGGGGACCCCCAAGGCCACCCCTCACCTTGGCGATGGCAGCTGAAGCCACTTCCAGCGCCGCGCAGAGCCGAGGTTTGTCCTTGGCCATCTCTGCAAGGGGACATGGCTATGGGGATTGCCCAAAACCTTCACCCTTCAGCCCAAAACCCCACCATGGCCCCTCTGCCAGCTCTGACACCGGGGATGGGCAAAAACTGCTCACTACCTTTAAGGAGCTCTCTGGCCGGGTTTCCCTTCTCCAGGAGGTTCTTGTTGCTGGAGGTGACCAGCACCTTCAGCTCCTCTGCTCGGGAGATGTACTGCCTTACCTGTGCACATTTTGGGGGTGAGGAGACCCCCGACAGGGGGTGCAGGGCATGGGGGTGCTGCCCCCCCCCCCCAGGGGTTTTGGCTCACCTTGGCCCGGATGGCTTCTTTGCGCCGCACGTCGCTCTCGTCTAAGGGGGAGAACAACCAAACACAGGGGTGGGTGGGCTAAAAACCGACCTCCCCCGGGGTGCTGCCCCTCCAGAAATACACCCAGGCCCCCCACAACCCCCGGGGGACTCACAGTGCAGTGCCGGCACAAAATACTCCAGGGCTTTGCGGTAGAGGGAGAAGGCGGCACCGGCATCTCCCTCCTGATCCTTCCTCACCGCCTCCACCACCAGGTCAGTCTGGGGGACACAGGGGGGGTCTCAGGGCTTGGAACGCGCCCCTTGGCAGGCAGCAGCCCCCAGCCCCGCTCACCGCCTTGCCCAGGCTCTCGGGGCCAGGGACGTGCTCCATGTCCACGAAGGGGTGCCCAAAGAAGCACTCGAAGGAGATGCGCTTCTGAGGGTCCCTCTCCAGCAGCCGTGCCAAGAGATCCCGGCATTCCTGAGAGAGCTGGGGCCGGCTGGGAAGCTGGGGAGGGAAGGGGCTGAGCCCACTGAGGGCTGTGAGACCCCCCCCCAGAGCTCCACCCCACAGTACCTCCACAGCCCGGTCGCTGCGGATCTTCTCCTCCAGCTCGGCGAAGGAGCGGGAAGCGAAGGGCGGCTTCCCAAAAAGCGCTTCTGCAGGGGGGAAAGGAGCGGTGGGGGGAGATGGAGAGGGGGAAACCAGCCCTGAGCAGAGCCCCCCGGGGCAATAAAAGCCAAACCCACCATAAAGGATGACCCCCACCGACCAGAGGTCCGCGCGGGCGTCGTAGTGCTGCCGACACACCATCTCGGGGGCCATGTAGAGCGGGGAGCCGCGCAGCACGTGCTTCTCGTCCCACGGGGACATGTACTGAGCAAAGCCGAAATCTGCCGGACAGAGAGCTCGTGGGGGCGCAGGGAAAAGGGATTTTCTCCCTGCCAGCCCCTGCCAGGGCTGCCCTGACCTGCCAGCTTCAGCTGGGGGTTCTCCGGGGTGCTCAGGAGGATGTTCTGCGGCTTCAGGTCCAGGTGGGAGATGTTGCGGTCGTGGAGGAATTTCAGGGCGCAGGCTGGGCGGGTGGATGGGCACGTGATAGCACAGCCCTGCACCCCAAAACCCTGGGGAAGGGTCCCCACCAGAGCCAGGGTGGGAGCCAGGCGGGGTGTCCTCACCGAGCTGCTGCAGGAAGACGCGTGCCACCTTCTCGGGGAGCATCCGGCGCGTCCGGATGAAGCGGGAAAGGTCCCCCCCGGCGCAGAACTCCATGATCAGGTAGATGTGGTCACTGTCCCACTGCGAGGCAACAAGACCCTGCTGTGCCACGCCAGCCACTCCCACCCACACAGGTTCACCTGGACCAGTTTGCCCAGTTGCTGGCACCAAGCCCCACGGATACACCCGTGGGAAGCAGGGATGGATCCAAGCCAGAGCTGTTCTGGCTCAGAGGCCCCCCGGGAAGCCCCCAGCCCACCTGGAAGTCCTTGAGCTCCACAATGTTGGGATGGCGGATGGTCTTGAGGATCTCGATCTCTGTCAGCAGGTTCTCCACCGATGCCCGGTTCAGGCTCCTCTTGTTGACACACTTGATGGCCACCACCTCACGCGTGTCCCTCTGCCGAGGAGGGGGGACACCGCTGGAGCCCCCACCCAAACAGCCACGGCGGGTGGGGAGGGAAGGAACCCCTGCAAGGGGGCGGCAGGTGCCAGGCGAGGGCTAGGGGGGTGGTACCCCATGCAGAGGACTGGAAAACGGGGATGGTACCCCATGAGGAGGACTGGAAAACGGGGGTGGTACCCCATGCGGAGGACTGGAAAACGGGGGTCCCACGGGAGTGGGGGGGCAAACTGGGGAGCAAAAAGGCGACCCCCGCGGCGGGCTCGGCCCTACCTTCCTGTAGGCCTTGTAGACGGTGGCGTAGGTGCCCGAGCCGAGGGGCTCGGTGAGGATGAACTCGTCGAGGCGCGGCGGGGCCCAGCCGGCCCCGGCCATGGCCCCTCCGGACCCCCGGTCCCGGCGCTCGGGGCCCGGGAGCCGCTTCCGCCTTCCCGGCGCGCCACGGCCCCGGCCACGCCCACACAGCCCACTGGCCACGCCCCCGACAGCCATCACCACGCCCACACAGGTTTCATCCCGAAGCAAGCCACGCCCCCTGTCCCACCCCCACACTGACCACGCCCCCAAACAGTCAATCATCGCATCGGGCCACGCCCCCATGATGGCCACGCCCCCTCCGCCGGCACGCGCACCGTATCTGGACCACATGAACAATTTTTTATTAATAATTTTTTAAACATTAAAAGATCAGACGCGGGGAAAAAAAAATCCAATAATACAGGAGGAAAATGATGTAAAAATACCGATTTCTGTATCCCAGCGCCCCCCGCCGCCCCTCACCGGCACAGGAGCGGGGTCTGACACAAGCCCACCCCGGCAAAGGGGCACCACAAAGACAAACCTGCACGAAACCCCCCGGCACCCAAAGCACGGGGCTGAGGGAGGGAGAGGTGGGAACCTGCCCCCATCCACCCCTGCGCCTCACCCGCCTCCCAAGGGACGTCCCATCTTGGGATGCAGCTGAACACACATGGAAACAGTTCCTTCCCAGCTAAAAAAAACTCAACTAGCGAGGAGGAAGGCAGGGAGGAGCCTTCCCTGGAGAAAGATTCATTCAAGGTTAGCTGGAGAAGGGCGTCACAGGCACTGTGTGACCCGGCATCCTCAGCTGCCCCAAGCTGCAGCTGGGAGCCAAACCAAAATCCCTTTTCCCGTCCCTCTCCTGGTCTCAAGTCACTGAGAAGACTCGGTCTCCACTGATCCCTTCTCCCCCTCTCCGTGCCCGGGGCTGGCGCCTGCAGGATCCTCGTGGAAGTGAGGGATGTGCCCTGGAGGGACATGGGGAAAATACATTCCCCCCACACTTCCCCCTGCTCCCAGATTCTCCTTCGTGGCTCTCAGGAAGCCCAGCAGTTATGAGGTCAAAATACAGCATCGTGTGAGTGTAATAAACCAAAAGTACAGTTTCTGTTCTTAAAATTAACGACATCAACTACATGCACGTTACAAAACCCTCCCAAAACAGCAGATAATCAAATTCTTCATAGCAAAGGCCAAGAGAAGAGAGAGTAAAATCAAAAACCTGCTTCCCCTCATCTTCCTGCTACAGACAGAGTGAGGGGAGGAAGAGACAAACACCTGGAAGGTCCTGGAAAGAGGAATATTTGCCTCAGAGAATGTCTTCCCCCATCTCCCCACACCCTAAAACAAGACAGGGAAAACGAATCATCCAAACCGTAGCTCAGCTGAAGCCAAAAAAAACCTCTTCTCATCAGGAGTGTCGGCATCACAGAGCTCACATGGTACCCCCAAAAAAAGTGCATTTTCAGAAAAAAACAAACAAAAAAGAATGTTGGGGAGACGAGGGCAGAGGAAGCGAGAGGGAGGCGGCCCAGGAAGAAGGGCTGGATTTCCTGGGCAGGGCTAGTTGCCCCGGAAAGCACTGTGTGCAGCCGAGGAGGCCGCGCCGGCCGCTGCGTTCTGGAAGCTCCTGTTGGTGAGGATGCCTTGGGAAAACTCCTCCTGGGCCCTTTGGAAGCTGGCTCCCGTGCGCCGATACAGGGAATGCACCTGGGGACAGAGGGGAGGCAAAGAGGGAATGAAGTCAGCCTGTGGCATTGCTGCACACACCCGGCTCGTCCTCGGCTAAGCAGCTCCCTCCACAGCTGCAGAGCATGGGCTGCAGCCAGTGGCTCCAGGGCAGATTTCAGGAGAGCTTCATTTGCTGAAAAATGTGGAGCTCTCACCAAAATTGCTGGTTTCAGACCCAAAATTCCCCACACCGTGATGGCTCAGGCTTAACCCAGTATCTGCTGGAGGGCAGGACCTGAAGGTGCCAACAGCATCAGGTATTTCCTTCAAGATAAAGGCAGGAGAGCAGAAGGAAGTACCAAGAAAGAGGATCAGTCCAGCCTGTCCTTGCCTTCCCCCAAGCTCCACTTCTGCTGCTCCTGCAGAAATCCACCCCTGCTGTTGGCAGGCAGGAGGAGGGAGGAGGGTTGGCTTTAAGAACCAGGGGGAAGGCGCCTGCTGGGACCCCACCAGGCTCTGAAAGGCCCCAAACGCTGTGGGAGCAGTGACTGCAAATCCCTGGATGCCGAACAGAGCCATGGCCACCTCTGCTCTGTCAGCTCTGGGCAGGACAAGGGGCAATGGCAGGGCAGGGTTAGATGGGGTATGAGGAAAAAAATCCTCTGGGAGGGTGGGCAGGCCCTGGCACAGGGTGTCCAGAGAAGCTGTGGCTGCCCCTGGATCCCTGGAAATGTTCCAGGCCAGGTTGGACAGCGCTTGGAGCATTTTGGGATAGGGGAAAGTGCCCCTGCCCTTGGCAGGAGGTAAAATGAGCTCTAAGGTCCCTTCCCAAATAATTTCATGATTCTATGACTCCAAAGGGAGCCTACTTCCCACTTCAAGAGTGTCCAAGAAATTTGGCATCACTGCAGGAAGCACAAGCAAAAATACTTTAGTTAAAACCTCTTGACCCACCAGTGCCCCCATCCCATCATCATTCCCAGGTGGGTGAAGGGAGGCACCAAACCCAGGACCCCTGGGGGTAGCCTGAGCTCTGCTGGCCCCCGAGCCACTCACCTGCTTGAGGAGGAAGAGGGAGAGGACGGCGCAGAGCGTGAAGAACGCTGCCACCACCATCATGATCACCACCACGGCCACGTTCCCGTGCACCTCCGACAGCGCCGCGATCCAGCCGCTGCCAGGGACAGGAGAGGAGAGGGGCTGAGCATGGACAGCATTCCAGCACAGCTGGAGCACAGGAGGGAGCACACATGTGCTTCAGGGAAGGTTACAGGGCAGCACAAAACCAAGCAGCTGTGGAAACGGGAGCCTGGAGTTCATCCAGGCCCTTGGTTTGGGGATAGAGCTTCCATTAGCATTTTTAGAGGAGGATTGTGCTCATCCCACCCACATTCCAGCTCTGTGCCCTCCCCTCAGGCAGCAAAATCAATACCCTTGGTGCCAACAGTGACTTCCACGGGCACCTTCTCAAAATTCAGCCTAGTGGGGTAAAGATAGGCTGGAACAGCTGAATTGGAAGAGATCAGCTGGCAGGTCTGGAGCCTGGACCTGAGTGTCACCCTGACAGGGACGTAAGGGTCGGGAGCGGGAGGAAGAGGCAGGAATTGATGGAGGTGGTGAAACCCTGACACAGGCTGCCCAGAGCAGCAGTGGCTGCTCCATCCCTGGAAGTGTCCCAGGCCAGGCTGGACAGGGATTGGAGCTACCTGAGATAGTGGAAGGTGTCCCTGCCCATGGATGAGATGAGCCTTAAGGTCCCTTCCAACCCAAAGCATTCTGTGACTCAACCATTCTAAGCCTCAGACACTGGGAGTTGTTGAAGGGAAGGGGCAGGGAGAATTCACAGAGTTACCAGCACTTGGCTGTGGCTGAAAATACCAAGGCACCTCACTCAGAACACCTTCCTGGGTGCTGGAGAGAGGAACCTTTCCAAGTGCTCCACCAAGCACGCCGTGTGCCAGCAGGAAGGATGGGTCCCATCCCATGTGTGGCAGCGTCCTTGCGGCACAGGGAAGCAGCAAGGCACACCACGCACCACAGCCAAAAATACCCTCGCTGTCTGGCGGCAGGAAACGGAGCACAAAGCTGCAGGCAGCCTCTCCAGGCCAGACTAAAGCCTCTCCCCATCCCCCGTGACTCGGGGACAGCGCTGCCCACGGGCCCCTCTGCAGGCAGAGGGCAGAAATAGAGAGCGGCTCCCGCCTGCAGGCTCCCCTCGGGACAGGCACTGCTAACCTTCCCCTGCTCTCCCAGAACGGGAGCTGCAGCCGAGGCAGCAGGGCGAAAGGAAAGGCTGTGCTCTCCCTGCAGGGCACAGCTGCTGACACGAGGCTGCTGGACCCGCTCCAGAAGCCCAAGCTCACCCTTCTGGACAATGTCACCGAGAAAGGGCGAGGCTAAAAGCCTCCCTGCTTATCTCAGCCCACCAACCACACGCTTCAGAAACAGTCAGGAAGAGTTTGGGGACAGAGCTGGGGTGGCAGCAGCAGCATCAGGCTGAGCAGTACCCAGATTTCAGGTCAGAGATCCCTCAGCCCCACACAGCTGCCAGGGAAGGCTCTGGTTTGAACAAGGCAGATCTGGTTCACACCAGAGGAGTAAATATGGTCTGTACTGAGTGAGGGAGAAGGCAGCAGATGAGGCACAGAAGAGTTCTCACAGAATCACAGAACAGTTTGGGTTGGAAGGGACCTCAAAACTCATCACATTCCCCCCCCCTGCCATGGGCAGGGACAACTCCCACTATCCCAGGCTGCTCCAAGCCCTGTCCAGCCTGGCCTTGGACACTGCCAGGGATCCAGGGGCAGCCACAGCTGCTCTGGGCACCCTGTGAGGGAAGGATTCCTGCCCAATATCCAGTAATTCACATACTTCCCTTCTCATACTCCTTCACATACTGGGATTAGGATGGGAAGAGCAGTAGAGGGAGGCAGCTGGGACCTGCCAAGGCTGTGCATGAGCTGAGAGAGGCAAACCACAGCAGAAAGAACAGGCAGCTGTCAGAAGCAGGCCCCAAAGCTCCTGCCAGTCACAGCCCTGGTGAGAAAAGGAATGTGTGACACGGCAGGCAGTGAAGCCAAGCTTACCTGTCTCCCCAGCCAGGAATTCCAACAGCCTGGATGATGTAGATTGCTATTTGGCAGAAGAAGATGAAAAAGAAGACGAAGAAGCTGAAGGAGCTGTCAGACCTGCAGGAGAGATGGCAACACGAGTGAAACCTGTGATCCCTGCACCGAGTCCCTTCTCTGAGAGGAGAACAGCTTCAGTGAACTCCTTTCTCCAGGGAAGAGCTGCTGAGGAGAGGTGATGTGGGGAGGAATTTGGGCACCCAAATGTGCCCACTACAGATGCAGTGCTCTGCCCAGTGCAAGATGGGGTGAAGGCAGCTCCCTCAACAAACACAGTGTGCTCAACACCAACGTACCAAACAGTGTCTTAGGAATTAATAAAGTGAATAAAAAATGAATTAGAAGTGTCCTCTGTCTGCCTAGGCTTGGATTTCAGGAAGAAAAAGGATCACCATAATTAAGTTCTATCAGACAGATCTAATATGTTTAGTAACATAGTAGTTTGGGTTTATCTAATGATGCAAAGAGCTGGAAAAATCCTGCAGGCAAAACACGATGGGAACAGATAAACCCAAAGCTCCTCCCACTAAGAGATACATCCCTGTTACAGAAACAAACCCAGCACTTGCCTGAAAGCCTTGTAAATTGGTCGGTACCAACAGAGAAAGGCACAAGGGGTGAATAAAATTAACCACAGAATGGAGAGACCAAAGTCCACTCCTCTGCTGCCGTCCACTGTGAACCACGCCAGGCAAGCGAGCAGGTTTAGGAGCAGGGTGATGGAATGCACTGTTTGGGGTGGGAGAGAGAGAAAAACAACATCAGCAAGCTCTTGGGAACTCCAAAGCATCCCTAATGTCTCACTGAACACAGGCAAAGCTGCAGAAATGAAGGTGACTTTGGGCCATCTAATTTCCCTGCCTCCGTTGGAAGGGAAACAGAGCTTGACCTAAGTTCATCTGATCCTGATGCTCAGGGCCAGATCTTAAATAGTTGTTCAAACCTCCATTAAACAATTAACACTCTGTCATGAATGAGCTATTCCCAAAGCATAAACTCGGGGCTCTTCACATTTACCTTCATAAGAAAGGAGGGAAATGTGATTTTAGCCTTGTAGACAACACCAACGGCATTTACAGTGTGACAGAGCTCAGCTGTTCACACAGAACCTCCTCCAAAAGAATTCTGACTGCAGGTGAAGCCATTACTTACACATCCACAAGTAATAGAGCATCTTGCATATCCGCTGGTAGTCAGCTGGGATGTCTGCAGAGAAATCCTGATAGAAGCACGGCTTGATGGGACACTTCTTGGGGAGAGGAGGCCAGTTGTTCTGCCTCGCTGTGGGAGGGAGGAAGGAGCAGCTCTTCACTTGCTCTTCTCTCATTCAAAGACTAATTCCCACCCCAGAATTTCCAAGCAGCCATTCAGCTATTGTTTAATTCATGCATTAAACCTTGGCAGAGCCCAGGGGCTGGGCAGCTCCTACATCTGAGCAAGCAGCACAGCAGGAATGGGACAAACTGCTGGCACAGCAGCTGTGTGGAGGGGTTTTCCCTTGAGGAAGGCAGAATTCCCCTGCACTGGCCAAAGGGCCATCACAGCCATCATCACTCAGCCCTGCAAGCCCAGATTCAGCCACTTCAGACCAAGATTAGAGGGAAAAACACCGAGTTCCTGCAGTTAAAATTGTGTTGAGGCTGAGGAGAAGAGCTTTGCTGCTCTCAGTGAGAAGCCTCAGCGTGGCAGTGTCACCCACCAGCTCTGACATGGGCATAGATCCGTGTTTGAGAGCTTTTGGTAGTGAAATGCAGCTGCTTGAGGGCAGGGACCCACCAGAGCTGGCCTCCAGCACCCCACCTCTGAGCCACCTTCCCATCTTGGAAGCTGTGGGATGCCAGGCACTGTCCCAGAAGGGCTGCCACAGGGAGTTTTTCTGAAATCCTGTCAAACCAAGGGATCCAGGCTGCCCTGGGCAGGAGTCAGTACTCACGGTCGATGCTGGCTGCGTGGCTCTGCAGTTCCCTTTCCTTCTTCTCCAGCTCAGCTGCCTTCCTCTCTAGCTCTGCCTGCTGCTGGAGCAGCCCTGCCTGTGCTGCTGCAGCCACGGCCTGGGGAGGGACAGAGACATCAGAGAGGTCAGCCCTGCCCTGGCCTGGGCTGTGGTGGCACCACCGGGTGCCAGGCTGGGAAGGAAGCAGGACACAGGGTGACATGAAAGCTCAGCCTCAGATATCTTGATTCTACCACTGGAGGACAAAATCAAATTATCCTACAGGAAGACAGGACTGACAGGAGGAGCTTTTCTACAGCTTCTTCTACCTCACACTTCACCTCCCTGCTCTGAGCTCATCACTACAGAGTGGTGCCAGCAGGGCTCCTGGGCTTACCAGGACAATTCCCTTCCCAGCTGCCTACCACACCTCTTAAGGATCTCTTCTACCTGTTTTGTATTCTGAGAAATCATTCTTTCTCCCAGTTCTTTGGATGAGGTGGTGCTGGCAGCCGGGTACTTGCATTTATTCTCCTGGCACCGAGTGTGTCTGACCAGACACCAGAACTAAGCTAAAAGCATTAGCAGGATTCATTCCAGGATTTCCAGAGGGAAGCCAGAGCCAACAGGACACAAGGCAAAGCAAGGTCTGCCACCAGAGGGACAGGGAAAGAGATGTAAGAAGGACTGCACGTGTGTATCCCCTACAAAAACTCCAGCCTTGGAAATGCAAGTTGAAAAGACCACCAGCAGCTTCCCAGTCCCCAGCCCAGGGAATGCTGTGCTCCCAGAGGCCCTGGGAGCTGGAGGAGGCCAGGAGGGCAGCAGAGAGGGGCTGTACCTGTGGCGTGGGCTCCACGGATGTCTGCAGCACGGCCGGCTGCGAGTGGCCCGAGGGCGGTGCCGCCGGCGTCGTCCGCGCCGCATTCGTCTGCAGGAGACACGGGCCAGCGGGGAAAAACACAGCAGGAGAAACACAACGAGCTCTTGGTGAATTGTTTAAACCACAAACCTCGCCTTCCTGCCCTCCTTCTCCCACCTGGCTCATGGCAGCAGCCAGGGAATAAGGATGAGGCTCTCCCAGTCATCCCTCAGTGGCAGGGCCAGGGCAGCTCAGCTCAGCTCAGCTCCCAGCCCAGGCAGTGGCTGTGCCCTGCCACAAACCATCTTCCCCTCCACACTTCATGGGGCTTCCCTGCGAGCCAGCAGCCAGCTGGAGAGGAGCTGTTCCATGCCAGTGCAGAGCTCCAGCTGGGAGATCATTACTGCTCCAGTGCAGGAGCAATTTCCCTCTCCTGCATGCCGTGAGCCACATACATGGGGATATCAGCTGTGAAATCCTCTTTTTTTTAAGCTGTACCTATCAAGGGACCTTCTACACCAGTAAAAGCACCACCAGGTAGACAGAGCACAAGGACACGTGGCACGTACCCGCTGGGAGCTCTCAGAAAAGGGGTTGAATTCATCCAAGCCACTTTGGCTGGTGTTTGTGAGCTGTGTCACCGAGGGGTCCTGCAGGGAGAGAGCACAAGGAGAAATCAGCACTGGACATGGGGTATCACCACTGATAGAACTGAATTGTTCTGTTTGGAAAAGGCCTTTAAGAACAGCAGGTCCATCTTATCCATGCTGCCTGCTTTCCATCTGCTTGTTAGCTGGGAATTTCAGGGGGTGAAACATATCCTTGCCACAGGGAGATGGCCCTGGCTGGCATGGAATTCAAATATCCAAGGAGATGACTACCAGCAAGGCAAGACTTGTCAGCAGAAACAATCACCTGTTCAGCCAAGAGGGATGTCTGAACAGCCACCACAATGTGCTTTTTGGCACAGGAATACTTTGTGCAGGTTACTTCTGCTCACCTACGGCGAGTTATTCCAAATTTCCAGGGATTTGGATTCATCCACCCATGGTCAGGATGTTGCCGGGCCTCACAAAGCAAGCACGGAGCCACAGAAAATGAGGTTTTAGATACAGCTGATCCTGGCTGAGAGATGCTGGCAAGCTAAAATGCCAATGATTGCTCAGGATAAGTGAAACACTCAGGAAAATTGAGCTGGAGGTGTGACACCAATTATTTTAGGAGGTTTTAATGCTGCTGGCATAACAGCTCTCACTTCCACTCACAGCACCTCCCACTCATCTTTCAAACATCCTCTGATGTTTAAAAACAGGCTCTCTGCACCTCAGAACACCTCTCTCCCCTCACCTGCAGGGTTTTTACGCAGCTGTTTCTATCTCCTCTTTTCCACCTACTCCTCTGCATGCAGAGATTCCTCTTGGGCAGCCAGGTGCTGCCCTCTGGAGCACTCCTCTCCCCAGTTATCCCAGAAACAAGGCCCTTTTCGAACTCGGAAATCCTCCTGGCCTGGCAACCCAAAAGCTGGGCGTGGGTCAGAAAATTAAAAAGTGGCTTCTCCTCCTTCCCTCAGCACCTCGTGTGTCCAGAGCAGCCCTTCCAATTTGGTGCTCCATAGGGTGAGAAGGAACCGAGGCCGCCCTGGGGCGCGCGGGGCTGAGGGAACCGGAGCACGGAGGAAAATCCCTCTGGAGCCATTCCCGGGGCTCTAGCGCAGCCTTCTGCCGAGCAGGATCCACAGGGAGCAGTTAATGAGTAACTGCACGGCTCCTGCACGGCAGGCACTCCCCACCAACAGGTCTCACTCGTTTGTGAATCACCCCGGGCTGAGGCATGGCGCGTTCTCCGACGCTGCTCAGGGAAGTTCAACTCCTCAGTGAGGAAGGGCAGAAAAAAGTGGGAAGAAGCAGCAGGACTGCCATGCTGGAGATAAAAAGTGCTTTTATTTCACTCCTGACTCCTCTGGAAGCTTCAGCTGTGCAGAGATAAGGGCTGTCAGCACAAGTTTACATTTCCCCTCTGGCATGACAGCGCTGCCCATCAGCACAAACCCTTTAGTCCCGAGCACACCAGCCCCAGCTGGACTAAAGTCCAGCAGAAAACAACTGCACAAGGAAGAGAAACTCCCTTCAAGGTGTGGGAAGTGGAAAGTGAAAGCTGCATAACCCTCTGAGAGTTTGGGTGGGCAGGCTGGGAATAGAAAAAAATGCTACAGTACCATAGTAAAACACACGTTTCACTTCCCTTGGCTCATCTGCACCCAAAAGAAAGCTGGAGGCTTTCCAAGGGCAGGGAGAGCAGCACCACAGCTTCAGCTGCACCACAGTTTCATTCCCAAGGTAGACAAGCTCTCATCTTACTGCACAGCTTTAAAAAAAAAAAATACTTAATTAGGCTGCAAGGCCAAGGCCCAGGCAGCTGGGCTGAACTTGCCTGCTATTGTGCAAGCCTGTCTAAAATAGGAACCCAAAGAGCAGGGAATTTGCAACAAAGCTGAAGCGTTTGGACACATGCCTGGGGAGGGCAGGAAGGAAAGCAGAGGGTGATGCCTGGGCAGCAGCTTCTGTGAGCCTGGAGCAGGCAGGGAGGGACGAGCGAGCACCAGGAATGCAGAGATCAGCGAGGGGTTGCCCACAAACTTTGTGTTTTACAGCTATTTTCTGCCAGCTAGGCAGCAAAAGGCAGCTGACCCTCTCAAAACAAGCCTTAGAAAGGACCAGGAGACAGGGATTTAATTCAGAAGCTCTTGGAGCCACAACAAGGGTGTCCAGCCACAAAGCTCGTGCTCACAGATCAATAAGTGGCTCGACCTGCAGGGTGCCATGAGCAGATCCCATTTGCTGCCCTTCCAACCATCACTTCCTCAAGTGCCAGGGATGTGTGATGTTGTTTTCCATGGCTTCAGATGCCCCCAGCACAGAATAACTGCACATCTGGACCAAACTGCACTGCCAGGAACATTAAAACTACTTTCTAATGCAGCTTTAATGCAAACCTTTCAGCTGTCATGCTGCTGAAAGGTTTGGATACAACAGGTTTGTGCAAGGAATTCTATATTTTCTTTTCTTTCTGTTCCCACAGATTAAAGAAACTAAATGAGAGGCCTCTTCAGATGAGATCAAGGAAAAAGAGCTCAACCTAGAATCACCTGGAACTTAACACAGTTGTCAAAATATCACAGTATTGCCCCAGATATAACCAGTCCTGCAGACTGAGGGTGCTGCCACTGCCTGGAAGATGCACTGAGAGAAATCTTGAGGATTTCATTATTGATATCTCTGGAAAGGATGGAAGTTTCCAGCTCTGTCTGAAGCTGAAATCAAAGTTTTGGAGGCAGCTGCCACTTCCAGCAGGTTACTAGATAAAGGAAGGAAGTTAATCATCTCTCATTAACTGGTTACAATAAGTAACAGAGCAGCCAGAGATATTTTTAACAGGATCAAAGCAGCTTATTTTACACAAAGCTTAAAGAACACCATGAACAAAGTCTCCTGAAAAGGCAGAAACCCTGGTCACATCAGGATTTGAGGAGGATGAAGCACTGAACTGGGAGCTCCAGCAAGGAGGGACAACCCTGGTGCTGTGGCAGGAGAGACCCACGGGCTGAAAGGGACAGGAGGCTGCTGCTGCTCCCAGAGCATGGCAGGGGGTGTCACTGGGACACTGTCACCCCAGCACAGAGCCAACACCCGGATCCAGCCCCTGGCAGGGAACAGGCTGTCCCACAGGCTGGGATTCCCTTTCAAACCCGACCAAGGAGGCTTCGAGGCTCCAGGAAGCAGCAGTCAAAAATTCCTCTCAACCAGCTGCTGGGGACTGGGGAATTTTTCTTGAAAAAAAAATAAAAGGTAAGACAAAAACTTGCAGCCCCGAGAGGAGGGCACAGAACCTTCCACAAGGATCAGATGAGCTGCAAAGAGCTGTCACGGGGGAATCCATGGTGGGACATGTGTTGATCCTTGTTAAGTGAACCTGACAGGGGAGTTACTGCCTGGAAATCACCTTCAGCCTTTTTTTATTTGAACAGTGAATAAAGAGTGAGCACGGCCCTGTTCTGCCAGATACCACGACAGCTTTAACGTGCACAAAGCAGCTGAAGGGAGATGATGAGAAAGATGGAGATGGACTTTTTGCAAGGGCCTGAAGTGACAGGACAACAGAGAATGGCTTCAAACTGACAGAGATAAGATTGGATATTAGGAGATTCTTCCCTGTGAGCGTGGGGAGGCCCTGGCACAGGGTGCCCAGAGCAGCTGTGGCTGCCCCTGGATCCCTAGAAGTGTCCCAGGCCAGGCTGGATGGGGCTTGGAGCACCCTGGGACAGTGGAAGGTGTCCCTGCCCCTGGCAGGAGGTGGGACTGGATCAGTTTTAACTTGCCTTCTAACCCAAACCCCTCAGTGATTCTAGGAATATTTACTTCCTCAAAGCCAAAGCAACAAATCCCATGTCTATGAACAGCAAAATATTCCATCCCCCAGAACGAATATTAGAGGAACACGATCGTCCCAACTCTTCCCATCCCCGAGAGTCATGAGACCATGATAAAATGAAAGTGGGGAAAAAGAGAAGGAATTTTTTCACTCTGATTCCTCAAAAGACTCAGCTTCATCAACAAACAACTTCTGTTTGGCTCAGCCCTGAAACCCAAGGTCAGGAAAACGCTCCTTCCCGTGGCTCACATCCCAGGCAAGCAGCGGAGGTGAGGCCGAGCTGCAGACGGGAGCCAAAGGCCAGACCCTGACTGTCACAGCACTGCACGGGGCTGTGCCAGCCCAGCTCCCTGCATCAATGACCCCGGCTTCCAGAGGTTAATCCCGGAGAGGAGAAACCCAGCGAGCACAGACCAAGTCCTAGTGACCTTAACAGGATTCCTCTGCTTTGAGCCACGAAATCCACAGCTTTGCCACGGGAACTCACTTCTAAGCGCTGAAGCGCCTTAAAAACAAACGCAGAGAGATGCAGCGGACAGCCAGCCCACCACGCAGCACGGCCGAGAGAGCTCCAGCGATGGATTGCTTTGAACAAGCCCTCAGGGCAGGCACTCCCTGCGGCGTGGGAGAGCCCCCCTGCCGGTGAGGAGCGGGGACGCAGCGCTCGGGACCCGGGGGTCGCAGCGCTCGGGGGTGAGCTGCGGAAGGGGTTCGGGACCGCCGGCCGTGGCCGCGCGGGGGGCTCGGGAAGGGGATACAGAGAGGGGAGCGGACGGGACCTGAGCGCGGGCAGACGGGGATGCGGGACCCCCGGGCTCGGGCAGGGGCCCGGGCCGCCCTCAGGGCCGGGGGTCGCGGCCGCCTCACGCCCCCGATCCCGCCCCCGGCCTCTGATTGGCCGAGGCGCGGAGGAGCGGCTCCGCCATTGGCCGGCGGCGCTTCACTCAGTGCCACGTCCCGGCGTGCGGGGCACGGGGGCCCGGCCGGGCCGGGCCGCGCCGGGGGGAGGCCGCCCGCGGCCCGCGCCCACCTGGAAGGGGTTGATGTCCACCGGGTCGGCGAACGGGTTGGTGTCGAAGCCCGACATGGGCGCGGTCCGCTCCTGCTCCGCTCCCGCCGCCGCCGCTCCTGGCGCTTCCGGGGCACCCGCGTGACCGGGAGCCGCGTGACGTCACGGCGGCGCGTACAGCTCGCGCGGGGTTAACCCGGTGGGCGTGACCGCGTGACGGGAGGGGGGCAGGTCCTGCCCGGCCGAGCCATGGCGGAGATCCGGGGTGAGCGGGGACGGGCGCCCACCGCCCGCCTGGGCATGGGGCTCTGCGCTGGGCCGCCGCGACCCCCCTCCGGGACCCCCGGGGCGACGGGGCGGAGGGCCCGTGACTCGTGCCCCCTGCCCGAGCGCCCCCAGATCGCCGTGTGATGGTTGAAAAATTCCCCACAGACAGTGTCCCCTCCCAAGGCCGTGGTCCTCTCCCTCGGTGACACGCTGTAACCCTGCCCCGGGGGCTCTTTGGTGTCCGGAAGGATTCGAGGGGTTCTTTCTGTGCCTCGCTAACACTTGGCTTGCCTCCCGCAGTGTTCCCCCTCTCCTGCGTGGTGCAGAACTATTCCTGGGGGAAGGTGGGCCTGGAGAGCGAGGTGGCCAAGCTGGTGGCCAGTGGTGACCCCCTGGTCCAGATCCAGCCTGACCAGCCCTACGCTGAGGTGAGTGCGTCTCTGTGTCCATTCTGTCCGTGTCTCCGTCCCATCCGTGTGTCCATCCGTGTGTCCATCCCACCCTGCGGCTGTGGCTGCCACCATCCAGGACGTGATGCTGACCCTCAGCTGTCCCCTGGGGGGTGCCCGGCTTGGAGGGAAGCCCGGCATGACTCAGCCCCCGAGGGAGCTGCCAGGGATCACCTCCGGGGCCAGGCAGCCTCTGGAAAAGCCCAAGTCATCCGTGCCGGCTGCCCGGCTCAGGGTGCCGCCTGTCTGTCGGTGTCTCGCAGCTGTGGATGGGCACACACCCCCGGGGCGATGCCCTCATCCGGGATAACCGCATCCCCCAAAAGACCCTGGGCCAGTGGATCGCCGACAACCCCGCCTGCCTGGGGGCCAAGGTGAAGGACGCCTTCCAGGGACGCCTGCCCTTCCTGTTCAAGGTGCTGTCGGTCAACACCGCCCTGTCCGTCCAGGCACACCCCAACAAGGTAGGGAGAGCCCGGCATGGGCAGTGCAGGCGGACCCCGTGTCCCTGGGGAGGTCAGCAGCTGCTTTTCCCTCTCTCAGGAGCTGGCAGCGAAGCTCCACGCCCAGTTCCCTGAGCACTATCCCGACGCCAACCACAAGCCCGAAATGGCCATTGCCCTCACCCCCTTCGAGGGCATGTGTGGCTTCCGGCCAGTGGAGGAGATTGTCTCCTTCCTCCAGAGTAAGGATGGAGGAGGGCACATGCTCAGACCCTGGAGTGGGGACGGTGGCCGTGCTCCCTTGGGATGGGGTTTGGGGTGGGGATGAGGGCCCTGCTCCCTTGGGATGGGGTTTGGGGTGGGGATGGTGGCTGTGCTCCCTTGGGATGGGGTTTGGGGCGGGGATGAGGGCCCTGCTCCCTTGGGATGGGGTTTGGGGCGGGGATGGTGCTCTCTTGGGATGGAGTTCAGGGTGGGGATGAGGGCCCTGCTCCCTGGAGTTAGGATTTGGGGTGTGGATGGGGGCTGTGGTCCCTTGGGATGGAGCTCAGGGTGAGGGCAGTGCTCCCCAGGGATGGGATTCGCTGTGGGGATGGTGGCTCTGCTCTCCTGGCATGGGGGTGCTGCTCCTGCCTGGGGCTGCTCTCCCCTGGCCTGGGGGACCGGCTCTGAGCGGGGCTGGCCCCGCAGATGTCCCCGAGCTTCGGGCACTGATCGGGGAGGTGGCAGCGGAGCAGCTGGAGCGCAGCGGCAGCGACGACCCCCGCGGGGTCTCGGCCGCGCTCCGCGTGTGCTTCACCCGCCTGATGAAGAGCGAGAAGAAGTTCTTCGTGGACCAGCTGAACATGCTGGTGAAGAGGATCTCCCAGGAAGGTGGGTGCTGGCTGTGACACCCCACACCAGCTCGGGGGGCTGTGTTTAGGGAGAGGCCCAGCCCCTCCCCACGTTGTCTGTCCCTGCGCAGCGGCGGAAGGGAAGGACACGTCGGGGAGCAACGGGGAGCTGCTGCTGCGGCTGCACTCCCAGTACCCGGGGGACATCGGCTGCTTCACCATTTATTTCCTGAACCTGGTGAGGCTGGAGCCGGGCGAGGCCATGTTCCTGGGAGCCAACGAGCCGCACGCCTACCTGCACGGAGGTGAGCTGCAGGGGGCTCTCCTAGCCCGGCCTCCTGCAGGGCCTGGCCGTGGGGACAGCAGGAGGGGCTGGGGTGGGCTCACGGCACTGCCCGTCCCCGCAGACTGCGTGGAGATCATGGCGTGCTCGGACAACACGGTGCGTGCCGGGCTCACCCCCAAGTTCATCGATGTGCTCACCTTGTGTGAGATGCTCAACTACACACCAGCACCCAGCAGCTCCAAGATCCTCCCTGCAGCACAGAGCCAGCTCGACCCCCACGTCTACCTCTATGACCCACCCGTGCCAGACTTCACCATCATGAGGATAGAGGTGAGAGGTGACAGCTCCGTGCTGGGGACACCGGGTGGGACACCCCAGTGCTGGCTGGAGCTCGCTCACCTTTGTAATCAGTGTCCTGGCAAGGAGGGAGGGGTGCTTGGACATAATGGGTGCTGGTCTCTTTATCCCTCCCCTGTTCCCTCTGCCTGGAGCTTGTTCACCTTCTCCAGCAGCTCTGGCTAGAGGGAGAACCAGGAAGAGGTCTTGGGTGTCCTCAGCCAAGCCCAGGTCCCTGGGCTTGGGCTGCTGCAGGCACAGCAAAGGGGTGGGAAATGGGGACAACCCCCTTCCAGCTCTCCAGAGAGGAGGAAAGCTGAGGGAGACTCCAGCGCAGTGACGTTTCCCTTGGCAGATCCCTGCCTCCATCAAGCTGTACCTCATCTCTGCCATGGACTCTGCCAGCATCTTGCTGGTGATCCAAGGGACGGCCGTGGGCACCTCCACAGCCGCAGCCTCCGAGATGTCCCTGCACCGCGGCTCCGTGCTCTTCGTCTCGGCCAACGAGAGCATCTCCCTCCACCTGTCCTCGCCCGACGGGATGCTGCTCTTCCGAGCCTGCTGCCTCCTCTGAGCAGGGCCTGGGACACTTCATCCACAACACTCCATGTTTGAGTAGATAGAAACTGTTGTGGGCAAAGTCTTCTCGCTTGAAAGTTCTCCCTCCAGCTATGAAATCCCCAAGCCAGCCCTGATGTATAGAAAGAGCAGTTCCGTGGATCGATTCCTTGGATGTGGTGCAGACCACAGGCTGCTCTCTCCTGCTTCTGGTGGGCTCTTCCCAAGCCTGGCTGATGGCAGCCAGTGTCCCCCTTCCCTGGCTGTAAAAGGGGGATGATGGAGGGGAGAGCCTCTGCTGCTGTGAATAAAGAGGTGACTTTGTCCCTGGAGAAGGGCAGCGTGGTGGAGGGAGCAGGAGGATGGAGGGGGACAGAGAGGCTGGGAGCAGCTCCAGCATCCCCCCAACTGTGACTGTGGCTGTGACCCACCCCCCTTGCTCCTCAGGCACAGGAAAGGAGTAAAATGTGACGAGGGAACAAAGGAGTCCTCCTCACAACACCAGCACCCCTTCTGAGTAATGAGATCCAGTTTATTGAGTGCTCCCTTTTACAAGTAAAATACAAAAACAATCAAACATGCCCCCCACCCAACCAGTTCATGTCTCTTGACATGAGATATTTAAATAAGGTTTCTGTGTAAGAAGCTGATTGTCCTCTATGTCACAGAGCAGGACCATGGTTTAAGGCAGCGTTTATGGTTTGCAGCAGGGAGGCTCTCCAGCCCCCCAAAGCCAAGCCCTGTGCAGAGCTGGCATGAGGGGCCTGGGCTGTGCCTCACCTGCATCAAAGCAGCGTTGAGGAGAATGGGAATAAGCCATTAGCTCCAACCCCAGACACTCCCAGATCCTTCCCTTTATACCCCTGTGGAGGTGCCAGGCCCTGCCTGTCCTCCCTTCCCACCCCAGCCAAGTGCCAGGTCCCATGCAGGCCACCGAAATGTCACTGTGCCGCCTCCCCCTGATATTGCTGAGTGTAAGGAGAAGTCTTTTGGAGTCAGCTGGTCTCTGCCATGAGCAGCATCGTTCAGTCCTTGTGTCACCATCCTGGTGTGGGACCCGGACATGCACCAGCCATCCCACGGGACAAAGAAAGTGCTGGATTTTCACCTGTTCTTGTGCAGCTACTGGATCACACAGGAGAGATTTTCTCCAAAACAACAGGGGCAAGAAGAGGAGGCAGCAGGTTTTGGGGGGATGAGATCCAGGTCCTCATCATCGGGGACCTCGTCGAGGTGGTACCCATCCTGCAGCAGCTGCCGGCTCAGGTCCTGGGTCACCTGCTGCAGGGGACAAAGCAGAGCTCTGCGGGATGGACACACATCCACACCCCCTGGGGTGATGCTTCCAGCCCCTAGCCAGAGCCTCGAGGGGTCAGGGGGACGAGAGAGCCCCTAGGGCCCCCACAGTGTCAGAGTCAAAGCCCTGCACTTGCCTCAGCGGAGGAGTATCCCGAGGAACACCTGGATCCTGGCTCCCCGTCACTGAGGGGAAAAAGAAACAGAGCTGGCCAGGAAATGGGGATTTTAGGGTGCAGATAAGGGGAATTTGGGGGAAAAAAAGGAGCTGGCAGTGCAACCCAAAGGGGTATCTCAAATCTGGGCCAGCAGGAGCGTTTTGCTGCCCTGAGGTGCCCAGTGCCATCAGGGTCGCTCTACAAGGGACAAAGAAAATCAATCTCCCCCAAAAGCCATCTGGGAGCACCCTCACCCTCAAAATCGTGGGATATTTACCCAAAACCCTGGGATATTCACCTGTCTGAGTCAAGGGAGACCAGGGTTTCATCAGCTGTCTGGCTGAGTGCCGTGTAGCCCTTGTTGAACTTCACAGACCTGCCAGGAAACACAGTGCAGATGTTTTATGTGCAAACACATCCCTGGAGCTGACAGGCTGAGGAGCCAGGGCAGGAATCACACTCCTTCCCACCCAGCTGAACCCTAGGATACCCAAATAAATCCATACCACCAAATCATCCCCAAAACAAAGAGAAAAGCAGTATATTTTATTATACTGGGTGTTCCTGGCCAAACAGAGCCAGCAGAATAAGGTCCCAAACTTTTTATTTTTAATCTTCTGAGTGTCCCAGTCTCCCGAAGAAAAGTGAAAAGCACATTTTGAAAACAAGAAGAGAGGATCAGACCTTTTAGGAGTTGGTTTCAGGGCAGTGGGTGCCCCCAGCAGCCCCTGCCTTCGCAGCGCTGCCTTTGCCAGCTCCCGCTGCCTCTCTGCAAGCCAAGCACAGGGACAGAGAGAAAAATCCCCAAGTGCTCCCAAAGGGTTTCTTCTTTTGGGAAATGGGTAGTGCAGGTGAGTGTGGGTGCAGTGCACTGCTTTCCCAAATGCATCTCTATGGGTTTTTAATGGGGTTTTATAAAGGTTTTATCTCACCAAGGAATAAAAGGGATTTTGGTAACCCCAGCTCTGGGAGAGGGGTGGAAAGGACACCCAAAATCCCAGCAGAGTCCACCTAGCATCACTTACTCAGCTTGGCCTGAATGGAGGGAGGTTTGCTCATGATGTATGGACCTCTTTTCTCCACCACATCTGTCCCTTTGTTCAGCCTCTTCTTTTCAGCCCAAATCAGCTAAAAAAAAAAGAGTGGAAGAAGCATTTAGCACATCTACATGGGGATGAAGTAAAGCAGAGTCACCTCAGAGCATCCAATCCCTCCTGGAAAAAAAAAAAAAAAAAGTGGAAGAAGCATTTAGCACATCTCCATGGGGATGAAGTAAAGCAGAGTCACCTCAGAGCATCCAATCCCTCCTGGGAGCTGAAGGTCAGCAGGGAAATCTTTCCCCAGGGAAATCTGTCTCCAGGGACAGCTCGTCCTCCCCAGCCCAGGAGGAGGGAGAGGAAAAGGAATAAGCAGATCTGTTAGCAGATGAGAGGATTATTTGGGAATGGTGATGCTAATTAAAAGCACAGGTAGACTCCATCAGTTCCTGTGCAAGCCTGGCTGCAGTAATACTTGGAAAATGTGGTGGAGGAGATTTCCTGAGAGGTTAATCAAACACAAATGTAAGGATTGTATGTTTTAATTTGGGGGTTGAGCCTTCCAAGCTTCTGCTTTTATCCAGTTATAGTCAAGGAGAACCAACACTCCTAAGAGCAAGGGGGGAAAAAAAACCTTCACAAACACAAGAAGTAATGAAGAAAATAAAGGGAAAATCAGAGAAAGTTGGCACAGGAGGGACGTGGCATTAAAGGAACACGGCAGAGGACTGGGGATGGTGATTGGAGAGCACAGCCAGGATTAGCCTCAGTGTCTTAAACTGGAATTAGCAGGACAGAGCTGTATAGTGGGAATGACCAGGCAGGCAGTGCCGCCCCAGATCCCTCTGGATGTGCCATACCCCTTCCCAGGCAGCATAAGCTGTGCTGATACACCTCTGTGTGTGTGTGTACATATATATATTTATATTTATATTTACACGCTGTATACGGTACCGTGCCTCCCTGTCTGCAACTCTGAAAGATTAACTGGCCCACTGTATTGCTCCTGTAGTGCCCCATGGACATAGCCCAGCCCCATAACCCCTGTGCACGCACCCCACACTGCCCTACAGACACCCCCAGCCCCACACACCCACCCCACACTGCCCCATGCATATTCCCCTGCCCTGTCCCCCCTGTGCACACACCCCACACTGCCCTACAGACACCCCCAGCCCTATGCCCCCTGTTCATGTACCCCACACTGCCCCACTCTCTCCTCAGCCCCATAGCCCCATGCAGACATCCCACACAGCCCCATACCCACGATGTAGTTATCCCATGCAGATACCCCACACAGCCCCACAGCCCCATGCAGATATCCCACACACTCCATAGCCCCAGGCAGATATCCCATACAGCTCCATGCAGATATCCCATACAGCCCTATACCCGCCATGCAGATATCCCAGACAGCCCTATATCCCCCATGCAGATACCCCATACAGCTCTATACCCCCCATGCAGATATCCCACACAGCCCTATACCCGCCATGCAGATATCCCATACAGCCCTATACCCGCCATGCAGATATCCCACACAGCCCTATCCCCGCCATGCAGATATCCCATACAGCCCTATACCCGCCATGCAGATATCCCACACGGCCCCACGCACATACCTCACACAGCCCCACGCTCACCTCCCAGCCCCGCACCCCCAGCACGCCCGTACACCGCACGTACCCCCGGGCCCCGCCGGCCGGCGGCTCCGCTGGCAGCGGCACCGGGACCGGCACCGGGACCTGGCCCGGCTTCGCCGCCGCCCGTCGCCATGGCCGCCCTGGCCACGCCCCATGGCGCGCCCGCCAATTGCAGCGCGGGGCTGGCTGGGCTCAGCCAATGGGAGGCGGGAAAAGGGCGCGCCCCTCTGCCGCGCATGCGGGGTGGGGCCGGACAGCGGGACGGGATAGGAGAGCAGAGCGGGACGGGACGGGACTGCGGGATGGGAGACGGGACTGTGGGGCAGGACCATGGATGAAACAGCGGGATGAATGGAATGGGACTGTGGGACACAACAGCAGGGCATCCTGCCCTGCACGGCTCTTGCCCTGAGGCCACTGCGCAGAAACAAATTCCTGTTTTCCCAGAAAATTCCCCTCTTCTAGGAGGAAAATAACAGAATTAATGGTTCCCTTCTCCTCCCACCCACTTCTGTTGGATTGTTTTCTTTCACAAACCCTTGCCTGTGCCAGAGCTGAGTGGAAAACAGGGACATTATCTATCCCAGAACAGATCCCTTTCCCGTGAGGACACGACCCTTGCAAGCAGGAGCCCCCAGCCCGCGTCTGAGGCTTTGGACATTGTCCCAGGGAAATGCCTCCCCCCAAAGCTGTGCACACAGGAACCGTGCTCCCCACACAGCTCCTTCTCTTCCCCTCCCAGAGCCACGTGCTTGGGAAGGCTCTGGGCACGGGCTTTGCAGAGGAAGTAACAACTCAGAAGCTCCTACAAGCACATTTACGATTTGTTCCTTCTTCTTCCCTAAAAAGCCACAGGAAATAAGCACACAAAGCACTGGTACCACATCAGTTAACCAGTTTTTCCTTTATTAGGCCCAACTCCACGGCACTTCCATTGTGACTCAATAAAGGAAGAAGTTATGCCAGGTAAGATTTAAAGTTTGTCTCTCCAAGTGACGGTGTACAATCTGGTAGCATCAGGAGAACGCTTGAGTGATCCACCTGGCATAGAAAGTAACAGGGGAAAAATTAAAAAAAAGTCATTAAAGAAGCAGCCTAGAATCTGCACAAAGTTTCCATGAGGTCTCAAATGAGTTATTTCCATGCCTTTTACCTTCAAAGCCTTGTTTAACCATGCTCAGCTCAAAAATGTAGGTACTGCATTCCCAGCACAGCTGATTCAGGACCCCTGGCACCAAGACATTGTATCCCAGGGCAGGGAGGAGGAAAAGGACTTAAAATATCCAGAACCAAGCACTATTTGCAGCAGTCTGACACACAGTATCTCTATTCTAAGCACAATATTAAATAAAGAATATGACACTGGTCATCACCTGAGGAAAGTGAGTTAAGAGGCTTCACTTCCACGAGGATTTTTATTTAGGGCTTTATTTTAGTCTGGGATTAAGGCACACTAGGTCTTGCCTGTGCTGTCTTTGCCAGGGGGTTTGGTGTACACGAGTCCCATGCCAGGGGTCTGGGAAGCAACATCAAACCTTACCAACAAGGTTTATGCTTTGTCCAGGCCCAGTTCCTCTGGAGTGGAGATTCCAAGTTCACTCAAAGTTGGTCTAAGCTCCTGGATAACGTAAGGATAGATTTCCTTGTGGGGCCCTGCCTTGTCCTGAAAAAAAAACCGACAAAACACAAAGAATGGAGTTACTTCAAAACACTCATTTCCAAAGCACCCCACTTCAGCCCTCGCCTGTGGAGAGCAGAGCTGCTGGCCTCTAGGGCTGAAATAGGAGTCCTGGCTCCTCTCAGCTCCCTGGCCAGGCTGGATTCAGGTTTCAAGGGGCTGGTTTCAGGTGTTCCCCAAGAGAGCTTTCTGAGCTACTTCCCTCAGTCCCTCAAAAAGCCAGCAAGCTTCGTGCTCATCATGGAGCCACTGACTCTGGCAGCAGGGAAGTGTGGTTCCCCTTTGCAGCAGGGAAAACTGCCCTGCTGCCAGGCTCTGGCAATGGGAGCAGGGCAGTTCCACCCACCTTTACAACTTCTAGGATGCGGACAGCGCTGGCAAAGTCATTTAACCGTCTGCAGGCCCTCAGAGCCGCGTCGATGATCTTGGGCTCCGGGACCAGGTCGTAACCCACCAGTGTGTTGATGCCTGTGGACACAAGGAAACACCAAGGGCAGCTTGGGACCAGCTTGTCATGACCTCAAAAGGAACCCCTTGCTGTCTACTCCCTTCCTCTCTGACTGAAAAAACACCTCGTCAGCCAGGTGCTGCTGGAAGGATCCCTCTGGCTGCAATTATCTGCTTATGAAATCACATTTTTAGCCTTAAAAGATGAACTGTCCCAGTGTATTGCTCCTATACTGCCCCACACACCTACCCCACACTGCCCCACACCCCACACTGCCCCATGGACACACCCCAGTCCTATCCCCTCCATGCACACACCTCATACTGCCCTACAGACACTCCCAGCCCTATACCACCCCAAAAAAGGGCTAAGTTTAATGAAACTTGGCAACTCCACAGCAAACAACAGGAGACAGCCAGACAAAAAGTCTGCAGGGAGTAATGGCCAAGCCATTAGCCAAAGTGCAAAGAAAAATGAGCATAACAGAGCTCAAACACACTGTCCTTGGAGCAAATGCTACTCTCCCTTCCATCCAGGTGTTGGAATCATGGAATGGTTTGGGTTGGAAGGACCTCAGAGATCATCTAGGCCACCATTCTGTCATGGGCAGGGACACCTTCTGCTAGACCAGGTTACTCCAAGCCCTGATCTTGGACACTTCCAGGGATGGGGAGCCCACAACACGCCAACTGAAGTTGTCGTTTCTGGTCAGAAGACTTCTATTTACTCCAGGTTATACTTCCCTGCTGTCCAGCTTACCTTTCCTGAGCTCCCAGGCATCGATATCTGGCTTGTTGAAGTACGTCACCCAGCGAGCATCGAATTCCTCATCAGACTCTTGTGACCCGTGAGAGTAGCAGCGGGCAGGAAGCACAGCTGAACGCAGGAAAAAAGGAACAAACTTGGAGCAGAAGGAAGGTAACACTGCTTTAGTCCTGACCAAGAGGCCAGAAGCCATAAAATATAGATTTCCCTTGTTGTAGTCAGTCCTGGATGAGCCCTGGGTGGACGTAACTTATTAAACACTGTGGTTTATGTTGTAGCAAAGTGTCTACTTTTTTGTATATCACACTTCCAAAGTGTTCCCAGAGCACTGCTCAGAGCAGGGGCAAGACATACAAAAACCAACTCTGGACACCAGTCCTTAAGAGGTTTTTTGGCATTCCTTTTTCTGTAAAATACAGAATTCTCCCTCTTCCCACAGCCAAGTGAGACTGAGAAGCTTTAACATGCACATTCCTCACCAACAAAATTCCATGCAATTCCTACAGAAGGTCTCAAAAGCAAAGGGATGAGAGATATTCCTTCCAACAGAAGGGCTGGAGGAGGAAAAAAGTTATCACTGTGTCTATCCAAGAGAAAACTCCTGGATCTCAAGGTTGCAATTGCATTAATATTTGATAGCTAATCACAAAAAGCAGATTGTACACTAATGCACAAATCAGTCTGATAGGATCATTAATTGGTTTCTTCACTCAGCACTATCACAAATTGCTGTTTTTTTGGATGAACCTGTCTTTTTTTACCCCACACAGGCTGGAACAGTTTTCTAAGGGAACTAAACTGAAGGACCACAAGCCTGGTGCTTCCTTTCCCCACTGCTAATTTCACTCCACTAATATTTGCAGAGAGGTCACACACCAGATACGACCTTGGAGCTCAAAGCTCTGCTTCACAGAAGTCAAATTTAGCTCCTGACTTTTTCTTTCTTAACCCAGCATGAACCACTCACAGTGACCAACTACAGGGTTTTCTTTAAAAACAAAACCAAAAAAAACCAACACCACAAGTGGGTTGTATTTTTGCTGATATACTTCTCTTTGGTTTCATTAATGGCAGCCTAATTAGCAGGCAATTTGCTTTTTTAACAAAATTTAACCCGGTCCAACATTTCAGCAGCAATACTGGTTTATGCAAGGGAAGCATGAAAATAGCTTTATTTATTTTAGCTACAGAAAAGTAAACAACAGGCCAGGACAGAATTAAAATGCTCTTTCCTGTAGGGAAATTCCCCCTCCTTTCCCCAGCTCCAAAGCAGACCTTTGACCCTGCTCTCTGCAACAAATCACCTGCACAGCTGAGCTCAGAGCAAGAGCAGGGCTCTGGAAATGCTCCTGCTCCCAGGACACTGCTGAAAACCTTCCAGGTTTCAGCTAGTTGAAGGAAAATCCTCATTTTTCCTACCCAAAAAGAAAAAAATCCTACAGATAAACAGCAAACCTCAGCTGGAGAAAAGCCTAAATTAAAGCATTCAAATGCCATCTTTAAGTCAAAATCTGAAGTCTTTTCTCAACAAAGCCATTCTCTGGATGCAGGAGGCAGATACAGACCATGAGAATTAAAGCTCTGGCTTTCCAGGGTGTGTTTCCCAACTGCTGCTATGCTTCTTCTCCACATTCATGTTTACATCTGTACCTGGAGAGTCCCTCTGCCCCGAGTTCCAGCAGGGTCCCTCAAGGTCACTGTCACACACATGACGTGTGAGTGACAGCCAGCCTATCCAGGCAGAGATTCCCAACTCAAGGAAGAACCAAAGGGCAAGCACCTTTGATTTAAAGCGAACTCAACAGGCACTAAGCCTAAAATCACCTAATATGACACAAAAAACATGTCAGAGCTTCTCTGTGAGGGCCGAAATTGGGCGGTTTCTCCGCTAACGAGCGCAGAAGAAAAACACACGTGAAGAAAAACATTCATTTACTGAAAATCTAAGAACGAGGAGCCCAGGGATTACACAGGGGAGGTTTTGCAGCAACAGAACCCCCTGCAAAGGGGTGGCAGCAGTGTTCAGTGGGCTGTTTGAAACACAAGATCTTGGCAAAGAAGAACACAGAGCCTACCAAAAACGAGGCCCAGGAGCAGCCGGGGTTCGGCAGCTCAAAGGAACAGCGAGCAAAGATTTTAGTGGATTTAAAATAACAAAAGACCAAGGGTGTTGAGCAGCATCTAAGAAATCCTCTGCTTAGTATTTAAAAAGACCCAGCGACAAGCTCCCTAAGGCAGTTGCTTAACTCACACGTGCCGCAGCAGAGGCACACACAAGTCTCCGAGCATTATGAGTGTCTGTTAATTAGGTATTAATTGCGATGCAGAAGTTAATTAGGTATTAATTGCGATGCACAGGCAGTGCATTCTCTGCAGCCTCCGTTTTCCAGCCCTTGCCACCCTGGCCACCATCACAGCACGCTGCCTGCGGCTGGTCCTCCTACTCTCTCTATTAACTGGGGCGTTAATATTATAAATAAAATTAATTGGGGTGTTAATTAGGAGGGGGAGGGCTGGCGCGGAGCTGCGGCGGACTCGGCGCCCCGGTGCTGCGGAGGTCACCGCCGCCCTCCATCAATGTCACCTTGGCGGGGGGCGCAGGGAGATCGCCGCCGCCCCCGCTGCAGCCCGCGGGCGGTGCCCGGTGCCCGCTGAGGCGGTGCCCGGGCGCGAACCGCGCCGCGACGGACGGAGACGAGTGCGGCCGCTCACCTGCTGGGCCGGCGGGCCGGCGGACGGCGGCGCGGAGGCCGGAGACGGCGCAGCGGCGGAGGAGAGAGGCGCTGGCGGCCAGCATGGCGGCGGGCTGTGAAGGGGGGAGACGGCACCGGGAACCGGGGGCGCGCCGCTGGCTCCCGCACCGCACCGGGAGGGAGGGACGGAGATGAGGGCCGGGGGGCGCCGCTGAGGCGGGTACGGCGGCGCGGCGGGGACGGAGCGGGAGCGTGAGAGGGCGGGAGGCCTCGGGGACGGTCTGGGGGCGCGGCGGGGCGGGGCCGCCGCCATCTTGGGGCGGGGCCGGCCGCCATTTTGTGCGTGAGGTGCGCGGCCGTGCCGGTCCTTGCGGTCGCCGGGGCGCTTTTCGGGAGTGTTTGGGCTCGTTTTTGAGGGGTTCGGGGTGCTGCTGCCCCCATGTAGCCGACCCCGCGCAGCCCCAGTGCAGCCTCCCCGTTCCTGTCAATGGACACCCGCCGCACTCGGTCCCTGTGAGGGGAATGGGCTCAGCTGCCGGCTCCCCAGTTCTCTCGGAGTGTCCCTGTCCCCGCGCCGTGCGCTGCTGCCCTCAGCCACCATCGCACCGGCCCGGGCACCGGATCGCCCCAAAACTCGTCCCTGGTGCTGTGCCTCAGCAGTGCCGCACAAAACTACAAAACCATCGTGATTATTCCACTCACCATATCCCCCCATATCATCATCCTGTTTTAAATACTTTTTTTAATTTTTTTTTTTTTACAGTCATTTTTTATTATTTTCCCATGCAGGAAGCCATCAGTCCCCAGCCAACAAAGCAAGCAAGGAGGGTAAAATCCCCAGTGCTGCCTCTGTGATTGGAAACTACCTGCCTATGAAATCCATTAAAAAGATCTTGCAAATTAACAAAATAAGGAGAAATAAGTGGTTTTTATTCTTATTTCCTTGCTCAGAGAAATGTGAGGTGGCAGCAGTGGAAGTGAAGGGCTGTCAGTGTTTAACTGTGTGGCTCTCACAGTCTTCAGACTCTGATCAGGGTGTTTACAGAGGAATTTATTAATTACAGGTTTATTGATTATTTTTATTAGTGATTTTAATGCATTTGGGGTAGGTGCCTGTACCTGCTGTTCCTGTGTGGGGTGGAGGGTTGATCCTGAATGGGGTCTGCACTGGAGAAAGGAAGTGGGAAGAGCTGGATGGGACAGAGCCCAAAGCTTTACCATCCCCAAACGCACCAAAAAATGATCACAAACATAAGAAAACCGTTGGAAATTAATGTCTGAGTGAAGGGAATCAATCTGCAGTAGGACAGATAAGCACGAGCCTCTGGCCCGAGGAGCAGCTGCCTGCTGAGGGAGATAACAAGGTCACTGCTTCACAAAACAGACCCTGCTTCCTCCTCCTCCTCCTCCTCTCCTTTCATTCCCGCTCCCAGCCAAGCAAGCCCTTGACAAAGAGAGAACACTGACTGTCCCTGTAGAGCGGGAGTGAGGCAGGGAGATAAGGCAGCTGCAGCCAGAGAATCCCTTACACGTGGATTTTGGGAAGGGTTTGCTCCTTAATACTGATTAATTCATCCTGCAGTGCTGCTGGGTGCTGGGCAGAGGGAACCAGGTGGAGCAGGGCTTGGCATCCCATAACCCATCCCCCAAATGTCCCCTGTCCCCACTGGAACTGGGGCTTTGCCAGGTGCTGCTGTGCCAGCACAGCAGACCCCAAGCCCCTTCTTCTGAGGTACAGAGTTTGGCTGGGATCCCCTTGTTGTGAGCTGGCAGCAGCCTTCACTGTGCTGATCCACGCCACGGCCAGCTGCCAGGATGATCCCCCCATTTTCCCATAGACATATCTCAAGTATTTCTAAAGAGCTTTTATTTTCCAATCATTTCTCTTTCCCCCCTGGAAGTAGCAGGGATTTTGCTCTGAAGCACTCTGCAGCCAAGGCACGACCCCAAAACCTCCTCATGCTGTGCTGGGCACTGCATCCAGCCACAATAACCCCCTGCCCAACGCTTCCATTGCCCCCAGCTCCCCACACCGTGATTTCCCCCCACTCCAGACCAGAGTATCTGATGCGAGTTGTTTTATTTCCTTGTGCTGTGCCACAGGCAGGCAGCACAGTGCAGTGCTTGGCTCTGAGGGTGCAGGAAGGGAGCACCCCCCTGTGCTTGTTTGGGTGTTTTTTTTGGGATGAATCATGGCCTCACAGGATGCTGAGCCTGGTATTATTAACTCCAACAGCTCCTCGGCAGCGGGTTTCATAATGAAGGTTTTATTCCAACAAGCTTGGGGCAAACCCATCTCTCCTGGTGGATGAGGCGTTGCAGTGGGGAGCGCTGGTGGTGGTCCAGGCACCCCTCGGCTGCTCTGGCTCCCTGGGAGTCGCTGCAGAATGTGGCTGCTGGTCACGGTGTCCCTGGGTGGCTGAATTAGAGGTCACCAGCTCCCCCCCCACATGCTCACCTGCTTCAATCCATAACAAAGCCATGGTGGGTTTAACCCTCACACCAAACCTGGGGACCCCCATCCACAGGGGTCATGGAGCAGCAAGTGGGGACAGGTCAGGGGGAGCGTGCAGCCCCCCAGTGACCCCGGAATGAGTGGATATTCCTGCCTCGATACCTGGCTGGTGGGGTGGGAGGCACTGGGGTCAGTGGTCCTGCTGGCCAGCGGTGGTCCCCGTGCCCCTGGGGCTGTCAGACACCTGTACCTGCATCTTCTTGGGCAGCAGCTCCTCGCAGGGAGGCGGCAGCGGCCGCTTCAGCCCCTTGGTGGAGGATGCCAATGTGTCTTCTCCCACCTCATGCCGGGGCTCGGGGGGCTGGTATCCCGCCTGGTTGGGATCCAGGGGGTCCCGGGAGAGCAGGATGCAGATGGAGGGGACGTTCTTGTGGACAGTCAGGTTCTGTGCGGGACCGTCGGGCGGCGGGTCCTGGTTCTCCCAGACCTCCAGCACGGTTTTGTAGCGTACCTTGGTGACCTGGTGGAGCCCTCCCAGCTTGCGCTTCATGATCTCCACGCAGGTGATGGTCTTGGTGACCGCCCTGCCGCAGCCGCTGAACACGATCTGCCGCCTGCCCTTCAGCTCCATCTGGGCCATGGCGAAGTTCATCAGGTTCCTGATCTTGCTGCCCTCCTTCACCTTCATCTCCACCACGTCCGGGGGCAGGTCTGGGAAGGGTAACGGCATCTCCTCCTCCGAGGTCCTCACCTTTCGGAAGTTCTCCATCCTGGACTGGGCAAGGGGCTTGGCTCTCCCTCCTTCGGCAGCCATGCTTCACCTCTTCCCGGTGGATCCACACAGGCTCCTAGCCCCCCGCAACCATAGCAGGGCTGACCTCGCTGCCCTCCAGCCCAGCCCTGCGTGCTGCAACCACCAGCCCCTTCTCCTCGGCTCTCCGGGGGCTGGCAGTGGGCTCGGTGGCAGTGCCAGAGGCTGTCTCCTGTGGGAGACAGGGCTGCAGGGTCCCCTGGGTGCTCCCAGTTGCTCCCAGCAGGGATAACAGCTGGCTCCAGCTCTCGGTGATGCTTGGGCTCCTCCGCTCCCACTGCAGCACTCGCTTCTGCTGCTCTTTGCTTCATTCTGGACTTCAGCAGCCCCCAGAGCTGTTCTGTGTAATTAGCAGATCCTCCCCTTCTCCCTCCCCTTCCTCCCCTCCTCCTCCTCCTCCCCTGCTCAGCCGCCCATCCCAGCACCCAGCTCCTGCCTTCATCCCTGCCAGGCAAAGGGGAGGGCAGGGAGCCCAGGACTCTGTCCCGGAACAGAGAAGGGAAGGAGGGGAGGGTGGAAGGCAGAGGGAGAAGCTCACTCTTGCCTTCATAATGTTCCCAAAGTCCTGCCCCCTTAAAGAGAACCTGGTCCCTTCTCTCGGCGCTCGCTCCTCTCAAGGACACCCTCTGCTAACCGCAAATGTCACCCTGCCTGCCTGCCCTGCAGCATTCCCAGAGGGATGCGGAATCCCAGCCACGCTGTGCCCAGGGATGGCACAAAGATGCAGCAGGTACTTCGGGAAGTACTTTAGAGTCTGAGCTCGACCCTTTTTAGCCATGAGAGAAGCCACTGGAACACACAGCCAGGAGAAAGCCTTGGCAGATGGCATCACAGGCGAGCGTGCATCGAGTGTGCCAGGGCTCTGCTCCCCCCAGCACCCCGCAGCCTCAGCCCCGGCTCTGCCGGCAGGAAAACCTCTCAAATCCCAAAGCTCCGGGGAGCAGATGCCGTGGCAGAGCTGGTTTTCACGGGCAATTTCTCTCCCTCTCCCTTGCCCCTCCTCCTTCCCCATCCCTCTCCCCGCTGCTCTCCCAGTCCCTGTCCCTCATTCACCTCCCAATGTGGAGCTGCCCACTGTGGGCTCACCATTACATGCACTGGCAACAAATCCCAGAAAATCCCTGTTGCAGGCCAGGAGATGTCCCCTTCCTGCCCCCAATCCCTTCCCAGAGCAGAGGAGACGTCCCTGCCCCAGGCTGGCCCTCTGCCCGCCCCTGTCACCTGCCTGTCCCCTCCCGCCCCGCTGGCCGGGGGATCATTGCACAGTGGAAAGACATGTGAGTATTGACTTGCAGTCAAATCTTATCGGCCTCTGGAGGCCCCTGGATTGGTTTCACTCCTAGCAGGGCTTGAAAAAAAAAAAATCCCGTGTCCATGGAGGTGAAGGCAGGATGTGGCTGTCACCTCCTGTCTAGGGAGGTTCCCACATCCCTGTGGCCCCCAAAGCAGCTTTTTGTGGATACCACTGCCTAAATGGGGTGGATTTTGGACACCCCCTGATCCAAACACTGGATTGGGGTATGGGTGGGTCTGTGGAATGGGATGGGATGGGATGGGATGGGGTCCTCCATCCACAAGCAGTGTGCTGGAACAGCCCTGTAGATGCAGATCATTGTTTCCCAATCCATCTAACCCTCCCTGAGGCTCCTTGGGCACAGAGAGGGAAACTGAGGCAGGGCAGGCAATGGTCCCAGGCTCACCCCCAGCACCAGATCCAGGCTTTGAGCAATGCCAAGTCCCTTCTGGTGCTCTGCAGTAGTGAGCAAACCTATTCCCTGTGCTTCCACTGTGGATCCCTCACTGGTATGAGACAAAACAATGGCATTTCTCCATCTTTCCATTTGACAACAATTCATGGAATCCGTGCAGAAGGCACTTGGTTCCTTCCTTGGGCAGGCAGGGATGAATTAAACCCCACAGGGAAATTCCTGCCTTCAAAATGTGCTAAACCCCTGAGGAAATAATGGGGAAGGATTTTAGTGACTGAGAAATCCCTCAGGATCGTTACCCAGGTAGCCTGGGAGCATTATGTGGACATGGAGGGCTGACAGCGCCAGGGCTCTGGGCAAGCCACATGAATCCCTGGTGCTGCCTGAACCATCCAGCCCTTCTTTCCTGGCCCAGAATCAGCTCCTGCCTCCCGTGGCCCATTTTCCATGGCATCATGGCGCTTCCCCACCATTAGATGATGGAAGCAGCAGCAGCTTCTCCCCCCTCCATCTCTAATTGCTGCTTAATGAACTCTGCCTATCACAGCCTCCAAAATGGAGGCGAGAGAGGTGCAATCACAGAAAGGCTTCCAGAGGCTGCATTCCCCTCAAGGCCAAGGCTGTGCTGGGAGCAGGGAGGGCATTAATGACAGGGGCTTATTTTCCCTCTGCAGCACTTAAAATGTAAATGAAATTCATTATTAGCAACTCCGTTGCTAATTACCATCTGAAGCTATTCATTAGCCTGTCAGCTTATTTGTTGGAGGACAACAGAGTGGATGGAGTAACCAAGCCAAGGAAAAGCTGAAATGAGCTCAGTGGGGTGGGAGAGGAAAAGCAGGGATGGGGGGACAAAGGCACAGACAGCTCCAGCCACAGGGAGTCAGGGAAACAAAAGCTGGAAAAGAGAATGGGGAGTCCTTTAAAATTGAGAAGAAGCAAATGGGAAAGGCAGGAGGGATGAAAAAATAAGAGTAAAGGAATTACACACTGAGTATTGTCCGTCTGTCCTTCTTGAGCAGCCACTCTGGTTACAGTGGGACCCACACCCAGGGAGTGGCTTCTGCTTCCCCTTTCCCATTACAGTTTCTCTCTGAGCATTCCAGTGCCAGAGGATTTCCATATCCCCGTGGGACCCTCTTGCCTGGTCCCAACCCTGCAGGAGGTGTGAGCTTGGAAGAGCTGCCTGGGAGAGCAGCCAAGAGGAGAGCTGGTGGTGGCAAGAATGGAAAGGTCTGCTGGACACAGCATGGAGCCCAGACAAACCTGGAAAAGTGGGAAAAAAACCCAGAAACATATTCCTAACAGAGATCAGAGCAGCTGGAGGGGAGCAGTAACCTGAGCCCCTGTCCTCCACCTGCCCTCTCCATATTTTCTTTCATGCAAGGTGGCCCTGCTTGGGAGCAGGACGGAAAGTGGGAGCATCCGATACAAGGAAAGTCTCGGTGCCCTCGCCCATCTCTGCGTCACATCGGCACGGCTCAGGTCTCAGCCTCTCATCACATTGCACTGGGCAGCGGGCTGATGCCAGGGTGGATTGTAACCCTGGCAAAAGGGGTGCAGAGGGACCTCCAGGATGCCACAGCTGCAGGGATCCCCTGTCCCCATCCCAGTCAGGGTCTGGAGCTGCTGCTTCCCAGGAGCAGCGCCCTGAGGATGCAGCTCAGGGTGCAGGGGCTGTGCCAAGATGCCAGAGGAACCCTTGGAGCATCCTGGGGTGGCACCAGCTCTCTGCTGAGTTCTTATCCCTACCGTAAGCAGAAAATTACAGAGCTCAAGATAATCCTCGTTTTGAATAGCCCGACAGTAAAAGAAAAGGGAAAAATCCCTTTCCTAAGACAAATCCCTTTGCAGAGCTCCAGCATGATAAGCAGAGGGATGCTGTAAGGACTCTGAGGGCATTAATAAACCTGAATGTTCCTCACCAACCCCACTTGGGACCCCAACCCCCCTGCCCATGGCCCAGGAGCTCTTTTTAAGCTCAGCCCAGGGGTCTCAGTTCTAGTCTCAGCTATGTCAGAACTGGCCTCTGGGTCAGCTGCAGCTGGTCTGGACTCCACTGACAGACTGACCCTAAACTGGACCTGTGGATTGATTTCCTTGTTTTTGAACCTGTTTTCTTGCTGGGAATTTGCTGCTTGATCCAGACTTTTCTTTGGCCCTGCCCTTCCTCCCCAGCCTGCCCTCCTTGGGGAGTGTGTGATGGGCAGGGAGGCTCTTCCCCCTGTTATCCCTTGGCTCTCCAAGCACTCCCTGTATTGATTCCTCAATATCCCTGAAAACCTGCAGGCACACAGGAATGTGGTAGTGTTGAGGGCAAGGATAAGCTCTGTACATGACCATTCCCAAAGCCTCAGCGGGATGGGAAGCTGCTGAGGCAGCAGAGATGCAGGTGGGCAGGAAATTCAGGTGAGAGAAAGCTTGGAGAGAAAGAAATAAGGGACAAGGATTCAGCCCCAAATCTCCAGTGTGCTCAGTGCCCACAGGCAGAGCCAGAGCAGCTCTCCAAGGCGCTGAGCATCCCAGTGCTTGGCAGGAGTGGGAATCCATGACCCCATCCCTGACCCCCCTTTCCTTCCCTGCTGCTGGGCAGGGCGTGGAGCTGGATGTGCAGGGGTTCCTGCTCTCTGAGGGGAGCAGCTCAGGGTCCGAGACCCAGAAAGGGCTCAGAGTGGACAGCTGGGCCCCCTGCTATGGGGTCATCTGTGGCACACTGTTTTTCCTGCTTCCCTCTACTTTACCATCTGTGAAGCAGGCATTTTCCCTGATTCTGCCAGGTTTCCTTCCTTGCATCCCCACAGCAACGCTGTTCCCCTGCCGAAGGGGTTTGGCCACCAGGGCTCACTGGTGTAAAGAGATTTTGCTGCTTCCTTGCCCAGCTGTTCTCATCTTCCCGTAGTGGGATGTTGTCCTTGCTGCCCCTTCGTGACCCTTGAGGCTGGACCCCGGGAAGGGAGGATGATTTAGTTGTCAAATAATGTAATTTTCACAACACTTCACTGATATTCTCACAAGCACTAAGGCAGGAGGTCCAAGTGGTGTGCACAGAACTTTGAGTGCTGACACTGAGAACAAGGGACACAGCCTTGTTCAGACATGGAGCTCTCAGGCTGATTTGGGATTTATATCCCTTTTAGGAGTTTTGAACCCTGTCTGTGAATCAGTCCAGTCCCTTCCCCTGCCCTCCACATCCCAATCTTGGCACCGCTGGCAAAAGCAATTAACATGTCCTCTGCCCTTCATGCAAGCAATTAATTACTGCTCCCAGAATGAAGCACATCAGGGTATGGACATGGAGTACCCCAAACTCGGCCCTGCTGGTGGGGACTTGCTGGTTTCCCATTGCCTCCTGGATAGAGGGAGTCTGTGTGCCCTGCCAGGAGCTGTCCCCAAGAGCCCCTGCCCTTCTGAGGGTGGTCTTCTACCCACATAGTGCTTGCCATGCCCTGGGTAGGCGTAGCTGCACCCAGAATTCCCCACAGAATCCCCATTTCTATAAAGCCCCCCAAGGTCCATAGAGCACTCCCAGCCCTATAGAGCACTCCCATTCCTGTAAAGCTCCCCAAGCCACATAGGGCACTCCCAGCTCCATGGAGCCCCCAGCCCTATAGAGCCCACAGCCCTATAAAAACCCCCAAGCTCCATAGAGCACTCCCAGTCCCATGGAGCCCCCAGCCCTACAAAGCCCACCAAGTCCCATAGAGCACTCCCATCCCCATGAAGTCCCCAGCCCTGTAAAATCCGCTAAGCACCATAGAGCACTCCCAGCTCCACAGAGCCTCCAGCCCTGTGGAGCCCCCCAAGCCCCATAGAGTATCCCAGCCCCATGGAGCCCCCCAAACTCCATAGAACACTCACAGCCCCATGGAGCCCCCAGCCCTATAAAGGTCTCCAAGCCCCATAGAGCACTCCCAGCCCCATGGAGCCCCCCAAACCCCAGAGAACACTCCAGCCCCATGGAGTCCCCAGCCCTATAAAAGGTCCCCAAACCCCATAGAGCACTCCCAGCCCCATGGAACCCCCCAAACTCCATAGAACACTCCAGCCCCATGGAGTCCCCAGCCTTATAAAAGGTCCCCAAACCCCATAGAGCACTCCCATCCCCATGGAGCCCCCCAAACCCCATAGAGCACTCCCATCCCCATGGAACCCCCAGTCCTATAGAGCCCCCCATAAAGGCCCCGCCCTCTACCATCGACCCCGCCCCTTCCCCTCGCCCCGCCCCTCCATCCGGCGGCATCAGGACCCTGGACAGCGGCGGGCGCTCTCGCGAGATCCCCGCGCCGCCCATAGCCCGGGTGGCGGCGGCGCCGCAGTCTCGCGAGAGCGCGGTCGCTGCGGCAGGAGCAGCACCGGGCGGGCGGGCGGCCGCCGCCACCCGCCGGGGACCGGAGGGGACGGGACGGGTCACGCCACGTGGTGAGTACCGGGTGTGTGAAGGGGGAAACGCCTCGGCCGGAGGGCGCTGGATGCTCCCCCCGAGGGCGCTGACTGCTCTTTGCACCGATCTCCCGCTCTGCGCCCCGCTTGCGGGGGGGGGATGCGCGGCGTGGGGACGGCCGCGGTGACCCTGCACACGCGTGGGTGCAGCGGGCACCGAGCGGGGGCCGGGCCGCCCTTCTCCCCGATCCAGGCCGCTGCTGGGAGGCTGCGCCGGCTTTGAGGTGGGGATGCGTGGGGCACGCAGCCCTTCACGCGTGGAAACGCACGGGCAGCGCTGCCGAGCCCTGCCTGCCCTCCCCGAACGCACCCCGCGCACCAGAGGGGTTTCTTCTCGGTGCCATCACCTCCGTGATCCCCCGTCCTTTTTCCATCCACTCCACCATATTGCTAATTTTGCAAAAAAACAAAAACCCCACCCGAATTTATCGCTGTCCCGGAGCCTTCGCCCCGCGGTGGCGCGGCTGCGGGGCCGGGGGCCCGGGCCGTGCGTCCCCGCTCCCGGCACACGTGGGCAGGGGCGGCCGGGCGGACGTCACCGCGCCCGAGGAGCTCGTATTTATAGCACTGGCGGGATGGAAGCATCCGGGGGCTGCCGGCGGATGTCGGGCACGGCGAGCCCTGGGGGGTGCGAAAAGACCCCAGGAGAGAGCCCCCCAAATCCCCCCGGGAGCCCCAGGCACCAGCCGCCGGGACCCCGTGTCCTGGGAAATGTGTTGGCCGCTGCCAGCTCTGCCTGGAGAGCTGGGAAAGGGCAAAACCTGCAGGCAGGTGGGGATACGCCATCTTCACGCTTCTCTTTAAAACCTCAGGTATTAATTTTTGGCTTTAATTCGCCGTAATTTTTACATCTGGCACAGAGCTGAGCATGGAATGGTCAGGGAAGGTCCTGGGATGCCGAGCTCCCCCCCTTTCCCACCTGCATGCTCTGGAATGAGGTGCCAAATGACATGAGTAATTGCTAAGCCAGGCACTCAAGTGACTCATTAGTGACAATCGCCACTGATTTATTTTTTTTTTTTCCAGCTGAATTCTCTGCTCTGATTTTCTGCTCCCTTTTTGGCCTTGTTTTTGGCTTGGGCTGGCAGAGATGGCAGCTACGAGGCAGCCAGGTAGTCAGTCCCCTGTGCTGGAATTCAGCAAAAAATAACAAGAATACATTTTTTTAAAGAATTATTTTGGGGCCAGGTCATGAACTTGAGGGTTTCAAACTGCCCACAACCACCTCCTTTCCCTGCTGCCCTACCTGGCCCTCTCCTGGATGTAGGTCAGTTGGGAGTGGGAGGCCCCACATCACTGGATCCTCTCGTAATCTTCTGCCTTAACTGGTGCATAAGCCTGAGCCAGAGGAGCCAGGATTTATCACACTGCCAGCCAGGTGCCAGCCTGGATGTGTGATAGTCCAGAGTGTCACAGAATTGAAGCCAACTGCTGTCCTTGAGTTGTTTGGGAACGAGGGGAAGGTGAAGGCTTTTGCAGGCGTCCCTGACCACTTCAATCAACCTTTTTTTCTCTCGTTCTCCTCCAGCTTTGCTGAAGCTCCCACGTTTTCCCAATATTTTTCCCAAGGAGCAGAGAGGCTGAGTGTGTGCCAGCATGGCAGGTATGGGGGGCTCTGGAGATCATCGTGGGCTCTACTGGCCAAAATGTCACCTTGTTAGTCACCAGTGGGGTGGTGGGTGTCCATGGCTGCAGGATCCATGAATCCACAGGTGTGGCCAGTGAGGGCTGAATTTGAACCTTTTGGGTGGGTTGGTGGTGGTTTCCATGGGAAATCCTTTACTCTTTTGTAGAAAACACCTGTGTATTTGTCAATTTTTGGGGTTGTTTAGGAAGCCTTTTGGTTTTTGTTCAGCTCTGGGCAGTGCCTGACAGCAGTGAAACTTTCCCTTGCAGAAAAGGTGAACAACTTCCCTCCCCTGCCCAAGTTCATCCCCCTGAAGCCATGTTTCTACCAGGACTTCGATGCCGAGATCCCGCCACAGCACCGGACCATGGCCAAGCGGCTTTACTACCTCTGGATGCGTGAGTGGCTGCGTGGGATTGGCTCCAGTGGGATTTGTTTGCCTCTCCAAAGGCTGCTCCTCTGGGAGCTGCCAGCTGAAAGGGCAGGGCAAGGTCAGGGGAAGCCCTTCTCCCCCTCCAGGCCTTGGTGTCTCCTGTAAAAACTCAGGAATGAGAGGTGGGCTGCAGCATCCCATGGATCCCAGCCCTTCCAGCCTCAAGGATGGAGCTGTGGAGCTGGCTCAGTGTCCCAGAGTCACTGGTGGTGCTGTTGACATCCTGCTGTAAGGAGGAGACGGCTCAGACTGGAGGGTTGGTGTGCCTGCTCCCCAAAACGTGGAGCTTGAGGCTTCCTGGAGCTTGCCTGTTCCTCTTGCATGCCTCTGTGTGCCGTGCTGTGCTAACAGAGCTGTCACCAGCTTCCAGCCCTTCCAACTATCCTGGATCTCTCTTCTTCACCAAATGTGGGCAGGGAACAGAGCCAGGGACAGGTCACACCCCAGCATAGGTGGAAAAGTGCACAACCCTCGACAAGCTGGCACCAGCGTTTCATTTCTTTCTAGAACTCAGTTCCCTTATCAGGCATTTCCTCTGAACTTTGGAAGCATCAGTGCTCAGGGAGTGCCCTGTGCTTTGGGGGCAGGTTAGGAAGAGCTGAGCCTACACCACAGAGGTTGTGTGTTCCTGCTTTGGGCATGGCACCAGGCTGGCATCCCTGGGACTGTGTCCCATCAGGGAGGTGACCCTGGGGTAGCTTCATCATGTCAGGATGGTTCACTTGTTTAAGGCATGGGAGGAAAAAAGCTGTGCTTCCCTGGGGAAGCTCTCTTGGGGGTGTTCAGTTCCCTCCCCATCCCAACCAGGATGTTCTTCCTCTTAATGTAACAGGGATTGGTCCTTGCTCCTCAGCACCAGCACCAGCTCTTAGAGCCAGCTGATGCCCTGTGGGTTTTGCCTCTGGAGCTCCTCTCTGGGTCATTTTCTCCCCACCAGCCCCTCAGACACCCAGCACAGAGTGGCTGGAAGGTCCCTTCGTGTCCTTTAGGGCAGCTGAGCTCCTTCCCTTGCCAGCTGCTGCTCTCAGGCAGGCGGCGGTGGGAGGGCTTTCGCTCTCGTCGAAATAATGAATCATTCTCCGAACCCGGAGGCGTCAGAATGCAGCTGAGCCTTCTCTGCTTTGTCCTGTGTCTGCTGAGCTGGGACTCATAGTCGGAGCCCTTGTGTGGCCTGATCCCAAGCAGGGGTGGGCGAGGGAAATGTGTCACCCCCTGAACCGGCGAGGCGGGGTCAGGAGTTCAGGATTTTGGCTCTCACTGGTGTTCCTCGCAAGCTCCTGCACAAGCTCCTTCAGCAAAGATGTACCTGGAGCAAGCAAAAAACTTCACCAGTTTTCTTCTGTTAGTGGAAATGTGTTCTGGCTCGATAGGAGCAACTCCTGTCAATCTTCAGAGCCCAGGAACTGCTTAGGGAATTACAACTCTGAGCGATACATTGATTTTCCTCCTGTTACACTCAGCTGTGGCCTGACCCCTTTCGGCCCAGCCAGCCCGGGAATGTGCTTCCAGCTTAATTTAAGGAAAGTCCAGCTAGGACAAGACTCTGAGGCCACGTCCCTGGGGTCGGGGTCCTTGGTGTCTCAGTGCCACCCTTGCGTCCGTGCTACTCTGCTCTGTGTGTGTGTGTGTTTGCAGTGAACAGCATCACCTTGGCGGTGAATCTCGTGGGCTGCCTCGCGTGGCTCATTGGAGGCGGCGGAGCTGTAAATTTTGGACTGGCAATTCTCTGGCTCATTCTCTTTACGCCCTGCTCCTATGTCTGCTGGTTTAGACCTATTTACAAAGCTTTCAAGTAAGTGGTCGCACCTGAGCCTGGCTTCTTTCTGCCTGGTTTTCCTTCCTAAATGGTCAGTGTTTAGCTTGGGGCATTGCCTGACTAACTGGGGGAATTCCTTTCTGTGCAGCCCTTTAGCTTTACTTTCTAACCTTCAAAAGCAGAGTGTTTGGGATTTCCTGGGGGCCAAACCTCCCCTCAGGTGATGTAAGGACACTTTCCTTGTGCCTCTGTGCAGCGGTGGGGGACAGTGGTGAGGATGCAGCTGGGGTGCCACTTTCCCTCTCATCCCTGAGGCATCTCTTATATTTTTCCACAAATCCTCGAGGTGTTTGTATGGATTACCCATGGTGCTGAGGTCAGTCCCTAAAGCTAGAAATAGGGGTGTGTTTATTCCCCATGTGGGGTGGTGTGAGCTGAGAGCTGTGTCCCAACATAGATGTCCTCAAGCCCAGCTGACTGAGCCATAGGGAGGGTCTGGTGCCCCATGGCTTTCCCAGGTGTCCCTTGACCACCTTCAGCCTCTTGTAGTTTCTCCTTTGCCTTTAATTTTGCTTTTCATCACCCTCCTGCTAAACCATGGCCAGGTCTGATTTGTCGGAGCATCTCCCTTCCCTTGGAGTGCAGCGGGGATGGAGGTGCAGGAGTGACTGAACCTTCTCTTGCAGGACAGACAGTTCCTTCAGCTTCATGGCCTTCTTCTTCACCTTCATGGCCCAGCTGGTGATCAGCATTATCCAGGCTGTGGGGATCCCTGGATGGGGGGTCTGGTAAGGAAAATGCTACTGTGTTGGGTACAAGGGTGGTCACTGTGGTGTTTTAGTATCCTTACTTGTTCTCTCCTTGGGGAAGATAGTTTGAGGAGCTGGGAGGGCTGCTGGCAGTTTGGGAGATCTGGTGAACGAACCAGTTGTTTCCATCTCCTTGCAGTGGCTGGATTGCAGCGATTTCCTTCTTTGGGACCAATGTGGGCTCAGCTGTGGTGATGCTGATCCCCACCGTGCTCTTCACAGCCATGGCAGTCTTCTCCTTCATTGCTCTCACCATGGTACGGCAGCAAAACCAGGGGTTCCGCGTGGCTTTGGGTGGCCCTCCTGCCACCGCGGGAGCTCCGTGCCGGCCGCAGGCGCTCAGCCCCTCTGGATTTTCCCTGCAGGTGCACAAGTTCTACCGGGGCAGCGGCGGGAGCTTCAGCAAAGCGCAGGAGGAGTGGACCACGGGGGCCTGGAAGAACCCCCACGTGCAGCAGGCGGCCCAGAGCGCGGCCATGGGGGCGGCGCAGGGCGCCATGATGCAGCACGAGACGCAGTACTCGGCCACCCCCAACTACACCTACTCCAACGAGATGTGAGCAGCAGCGGGACTCTGTCCTCGGGAGGAAGAGCTGGGGGGGAAAAAGGGAGGAGGAAGCCTGAGCCGAGTTTCTGCAGCTGTCTCAGAAAGTCAGAGTGTACCATAATGGTGGTTCTTTTCCCGTCTTTGTAACGAGATCCTTTGGGATTTTTTTCTTTCTTTCTTTTTTTTTTTTTTTTTGGTTGTTTTTCCTGTTTTTCTTGTCTTGAGCTCTTCTTTTCTCCTTTCTTTTTCATTCTGAAGAGGCCGTGAGTTGACCTGCAGGGCTCTTGTTGTGCGTGGTAGTCAGTGTCCGTTCACGTGTCTTCTTTTTCCCTGTGGAGTAGTGTACGGTGGTGGTTCTTTAATTACTGTGGTGATAAGTGTATGTTAGAACCTCATCAGCCAAAAGCCCCCCCATGCCCCCAAAAAGGGAAAGAGCAACCAGCACCCATCTTCCCTCTTGGAATAAGCCCCAAACCTTGGGTTTTTGACGTGTGTGAGTTTCCTCTTTCAGTTGGTAGTGTCCAGCCACTTGCCACTCTCTCAGCAAGGGCAAGCAATCCTGGGAATTCTCCTTTTTTCTTTTGCTTTTTAACTAGCAGGTGGCTGGCTGATTTAGGATTGAAAAAAAAAAAGACAAAAAAGGGAAAAAAATATAAGAAACCCTCAATCTTGCTGTTGATATGCTGGAAGCCAAGAGATTCCTAATCTACACCCTGGCTCAGGATCTACAACTTCTCTCAGTGTGTGGTGTTGTGAGTAGTTTACACTTCAGCGTGGAGGACCAGTGTGTGTGTGCACGTGTGTGTGTGTGTGTTGGGGAGCAAGGACAGGTTTTCCCTGTGGGATACAACCATCCCATTCCAGATTCTGCATCCTGAGTCTGTTTTTTTTTAAGGCTTCTGTTTTGAAAAGCAGCTGTAAAAGCGGCAGAGCATTCCTCAGAGGACATACGCTTGGGCAAGGCTGCGGGTCAAATCTTGCCACCCCATATCCCAGCACATCCAAGCAGTCTCCCTGCTCATGGAAATAGCCAGGCCAAGATTTGTCCCCGTTAGCTTTGGAGGTTTGTGCTAATTAAGTCTCTTAAGGAGACCTCCAGGCTGGAGGGAAGGACTTCTGCTCACTTGCGCTCCTGAAAAGCATGGTGAGGTGTGGCCCTGTGTTTTCCTGGTGCAGAAATCCCTGTCAGGCCCAAATCCCTACTCAATTTGGGGATGTTGAACATTAAATAATCATCCTGCACCCTAGCAGGAGGCAGCTGAGCTCAGACCAACACTTCTTGGGGAAGGTGACTGGCACACCCTGGAAAAGGTTATGAGTGGGAGCATAAATGGGATGGATGCTGCAGGGCAGGAGTAGGGAAAGCTACTTCTCTGAGATGCTTTTCAACTCTAAATGCACTTTAAATAAGCCAAATTTTTCTCCAAGTCCTCGAAAAGCAGCCCAAACAGAATCCAATGCAGCCCTTTGGCTCCAGTATCTCCTGCCTGGCACAGGGAAGGAGCTCAGTGTGCCACCAGCCAGGACTGTGCGAGTCCCCAGCCCCGTATCTGTCCCCTCCAGCCCTCCAGTGATGCTTGGATGTGACCCCCATCCCTGAGAATCACCCCAAAAAGGACCTTCTCTTCTCCAGCAAAGCACACCAAGACTAGTTTCCTTTTTAAGGGTGTCACTCCAGTCATTCTGCAATAGGCAGTTGTCTCTTGACCAGACTAAAATGCAGCTACTGATAAAATGCCTGTCTGTGTGTGTGTGTGTGTATATATTTATGTATAAAATGTCAGGAGAAAAGTAATCCTTTGCTAAGCCTATTATGTACTTAATCAGGTTTAAATATTGTGCAATCCATTTCTAGCTCGCCTAAAATTTACTCTGCCAAACCATGTGCTCTGTCATCTGTGTCTGAGAAATGATGGATTAAGTGACTTCACCTCTTGCATTGACAATAAGATGAATCAATAATAACTGTAACGAGCTGTAACTAACAGACATTGCTTCAGCACCTAACCCTCCTCTCCAATGTGTCTCCTGAGTGTGTGAGTGCTGAAATGTTGTTCCCGTGGCTCCAGCTAGGTGGGAAACTCGACCCCTTCTTCTCACCTTGGTTATTTGTAAGCTGTCCCTGCTCCAGGTGGGGCTGATATGGCTGTGATCAAAATGTGGTGCTCCTGAAGCCCACAGGGTGGGAGAGATGGGGTGTTCCTGCTGCTGGGCAAGAGGCCTCTCATAGAACACGCCTGGGCTTCTCCCGATGGGTCCCTGTGGCCTTCCACGTCCTGCAGTCAGCAGAGCACAGCTCTCTCTGCCTCTTGCTGTCCTTGCTGCTTGCTCATAGCCAGTAGCAGAGGGATGTCCAAATAACTGCTGCTTTTGAGCTGGACCTGCAAAGGGCTGGTCAGCACGGGCTGCCCCAGATCTGGCGTGCCCACATAAGCATGGAATGGTTTGGGTGGGAAGGGACCTTACAGCTCCTCCAGCAGGGACATTCCACTGTCCCAGGTTGCTCCAAGTCCCGTCCAGCCTGGCCCTGGGCACTGCCAGGGATCCAGGGGCAGCCACAGCTTCTCTGGAAAACCTGTGCCAGGGCACAATTCCTTCCCAGTATCCCACCTAAGCCTGCCCTCTGGCATGGGAAGCCATTCCCCCTCATCCTGTCTGTGCCTCAGACAATGAATACTCGGTCCTTTAATCCATTTTCCCATGCCAGCTCTGTGTGGCTGCCCTGAATCCCACAAGAAAGGTTTCACTCCTGGTGCCTAGCACTTTCCTAGGCTCAGCTATCACCCCTGCCACTTGAGGGGCCCTCAGACCCTCTCCTCGACCTCATTCCCCACGCTCCTTCTACGCCGAGTTTTTCTGGCTTTTGTTCCGTCCCAAAACCTTGCCACGAGCCAGAATCCCCGTTAAGACTGCTTCCTGAGCAGCCTAAAGCCACCCGCTTTCCCTTGGCGAGATCCCTCGCGTGGGCACGACTGGGGCACAGAGTGGCACAGAGCCCTGCCGGGTGGCAGCAGAGCCGCCATAACCCGGGACGGGGCCGTGAGGCGCCGCCATGACACCCCTTCCTCCCTCCGGCCGCTCACCCTGCCCGCACCAATCAGCGCCGCGGGCGGGAGCAGCGCGCACCAATCAGCGCCGCGGGCGGGAGCAGCGCGCACCAATCAGCGCCGTGCGTGTGCCAGTTCCTGGCACCCCCCACTTCCGTTGCGCCGTGCCGCTCCCTCACGGCCGCGCTGCCCTCACGGCCCCGCTCCCCTCACGGCCCCGCTCCCCTCGCGGCCCGGCTGCCCTCACGGCCCCGCTCCCGCACGGCCGCGCTCCCCTCAGGGCTCGGCTCCCCTCACGGCCCGGCTGCCCTCACGGCCCCGCTCCCCTCACGGCCGCGCTCCCCTCGCGGCCCCGCTGCCCTCACGGTGCTCCCGGCCCTGCCGGCGCTGTCCGGAGCGGTACCGGGCCGCTGTTTGTCACCTTCTGGGTGCCCCCGCGGCTTCTCGGTGCTCGAGTGCGGCCTTTTGGAGCCGTTTTCAGCACCGCTGCCGCATTAAAAGTCGATTTAATTAACCCCTCAAGGCCTGTAAATTGCATGTTTTCTAGTGGCTGCTTCCCCACTGGTGCGTTTGGGTAAGAGGACAGCGCGGCCCAGCACTTATTTTATCGTTCTATTACCTATATTATTATACATACAGCTTTTACTATAATCCTTTGCCCTTGTTTTATAATTTTTACCACTATTTTGCTATTTTTGCCGGTATTTTTACATTTGTACCGTTTCAAAGTTTTCACCTTTTTACCATTGTTTTACCGTATTTATCATTATTTTACCATTTTAATAATTGTTTTATAATTTTATCATTTGTATCCTTTTTATCATTACTTCATAAGCATTTTGAAAGATAACCTAACCTTAAAAATTTGTGTTTTAATACCCAGGCTTTAATTTCTGTATGCTTTGGTGGAATTAATTGTGGATGTTTTGGGAACATCCTAGAGATCCTTTAAGTAGGTAATAAGTTTAATTATTCATATATAATCATAATAATGATCTGATTTTAATTAGATATAGATAAACATGAAAAGCGTGGTGGTAGCATTCAAATCTCTCAAGCAATGTCCTGCTACATTTCCTCACCTCTTAATTACCCTTAATTGGTGGATGCTTTGGTGGAATTAATTGTGGACGTTTTGGGAACATCCTAAGGATACTTTAAGTAGATAATAATTTTAGCTATTTATAAATAATCATCATAATAATGCGATTTTAATTAGATTTGGATAAATATGTGAAGCGTGGTGGTGGTAGCATTAAAGTCTCTCAGCCAATGTCCTGCTTCATTTCCTCACCTCTTAATTACCCTTGCTAATCAGCAAAGCTGACATTGGGCTTTTAGTGGAAAGTGTCCCTGCCCATGGCAGGGGTGGGATTTGGTCACTTTGATTCCCTTCCAACCCAAACCATGCTGTGATCCTGTGAAATTCCTCTTTCCAACCTCCAAGTTGCTCCCAAAAATCAGGACAGCCTGCGTCCATCATCTTCTTTCCACCCAAAGTGATTCCTAACAGTTAGTTTGAGCAACAAGGACATCCCTAAAATGGAACAAACTTTACTGGTTGCAGTGTTTTTTCAAGAACTGAATTTGCTCTTTGCTGCTTAATCTTTAATTGATTATATTTGAGATACTTGTGTCAGTTTCCCCAGCAAAACATCAATTTCTGGTTTTTGTCAGTGTGGCAGCAGCAGCATAGGGAGGCCAGGAGGAAGCAGCAGACCTGAATTAGAGCTGCTAGGGAATTATTTGTGGTGTTGCTGTCAATATTTAGGGACACAGTGAGAAACAGGGTGGTTGTGCATGCAGTGAGGCCCCACGTTTTTAATTATTAAGACATCTCTGTGCATTTATTAAACACCAGAGAATACAGAGGGACAGCAGCTCAGCAGGGGTTTGTTTGCCTTTAGAGAACTTGGTGTAAAATTTTATCCCAAATTGATTTATCTGCCCTAAATCCTGGACCATGTTCAACATGTGGGAGTCTTAATTTTGGGAGGCATGAACTTTACCAGGGTGCTTTTGTGGCCTCTCTGCTCAAGTTTTAGGAGGAGGGAAATGTAATTAAACATTGAGCTGCCCTTAAAGTTCTTCTGGAGCTTGAAATCCTTGTGGGATGAGTGACATTTGGGGTCTGACCCAGAGTCATCCCATCTTTCTGGATGGCTCTGGGTCCTGCAGAGTGCAGCTCAGCAGCTCAGATCCTCCTCTGTTGGGAATGTGTTGGGGGTGCAGCTGTGCTTGGAGGCTCTGTTAGTGCACTGTCTTTGTTCTCCTGTGCCTGCACAGCTGGATTGGAGCATGGAGCCCATCTCCCTGCCAGAACCAGGCATTCCTGCAGGAAACAGCTCATCTGGGGCACAGGAAAAATTCCATGTGCTGGTGGGAGTGACTGGAAGCGTGGCTGCCCTCAAGCTGCCCCTGCTGGTGGCAGAATTGCTGAAAATCCCTGCGGTGAGTGAAGCTGTTGGTGGAGCTTTGTAAAGCTGGAGTTACCCTGGTGCTGAGGAGTGATCACATGGCTTCTGCTGAAGTGACAGGTTCCTCCTTGGGGGCCCCTTAGTTCAAAAATGTCTGTGAGGAGGATTCCACCTTGCCCTTCCATACTTGAAAAGATCTTTGCTTTGAGTATTTTTTTTTTTCCTGGAGTTTGTCCTTGGTCAGTCAGGTTATCAGATGTGGCTGCAGACAAATGAGAAGCCATTCCCCCTCATCCTCTGTGTGCCTCAGACAATGAATACTCGGGTCTTTTAATCTACTTTCCCCTGCCAATTCTGTGTGGCTGCCCTGAATCGTGTAAGAAAGGTTTTTGAAATCCTGTAAGAAAGGTTTCTGATGCTTCTGAAACTTCAAATCTCCAGGGTGTTGCAGTTTTCCATGGGTGGGATATGGCTTTTCCAAATGTGATCAGAAAGGGAAAACAGACCTTGTAAAACCAGAAATGGAGAACACAAGCTGCTATATGTGTTTGTTTAATATTTTTTTACTGTTTGTTGTCTGGAGTAACAGAGGTGCCCAGCAGGGGCCACTGGTGACTGATCAGGGAGGGAAATGTGCTCTTTTCTGCTGTAGGATAGTTAAATGTAGAAAACTTTCAGGTTTTTAGAAATGGAAGAAATATTTTGGAGCTGTGAAAGAAAAGAGTAGCAGGAGCAAGAGGGTGCACTGAAATCTGCAGATTTATTGATGAGATTGCTGCATGAATATCCTTTGGGAGGCTGTACCTTGTGGGTCCCTTGAGAAGAGGCAGAGGAGGTGCTGGTTTATCTGGCTGATGTTGCTGTCCAAGCTGGAAAGGGTCCTGGAGGAGAGGCATGTGTGGCAAAGTGAGGCCTCAGTTAATTTATGACTTGGCCTGATGTGATTTGCAAGGTCAAAGGTCCCAGCCTGAAATAAGGACAAAGAAAAATGACATCAGGGAATGGGATGATCAGCCCAGAACCAGAGATCTAATCCTCTCCCTCTTGGATTAGCTTGGCTATTGTCTGGTTTTCTTTTGCTCCTGGAGCTTGGGACATCCTTCTGTGCAGGTGACAGGCAGAATGCAAATGAATGGTAGGAATGTGGCTCAAGCCCTTTGCTTCTCTCTGAGTGTTTGTTTCATAATTAAAAGCTGCAGACAGCTGGACTCCAGCTCTCTGTGCAGCCCCAGAGGTCTGTGACATCCAGTGCAGACTTGATGGCCACTGCTTTTAGGGAAGAAAAAGCAAAAGTAAAACATCTGGGAGTTTATAAAAGCTTGTTTATCAAAGTTATTTACTGATTTCTGCTGTGATTTCAAGGCCTGCTGAGTCAGTGTAACTTTCCCATGGCGTTCATTGATCCTGCACCAGGCTGTTGCATCAGTTTTTTACTGCTGGAGCAGAACTTTACAAAGCAGGCAGGGCAGGACTAGAATATGGCTTTGATACCAGAGGAGATGTGGTTGCAGGCTTGCAGCCAGAGTGGTTAGCTTAAATTGATGTTGTGCCTGAAATGGTCTGTGGTGAACGACTTGGCAGAGTGATTTTGCTGCTCATTAAACTTTAACACCTCCTCGAGGGTGCCAGTGGATGTGACAGCTCACTGCCTTTTGCTTGACTTGTCCTTGACTTGTCCTGGAGGTGTCCAAGGCCAGGTTGCACAGGGCTTGGAGCACCCTGGGACAGTGGAAGGTGTCCCTGTCCATGGCAGGGGGTGGCACTGGAACACCTTTAATTTCCTTTCCAATCCAAACCATTCTGTGGTCCTAGGTTAAAGAAAGACAAGGACAGACTTTTTGGTGGGCAAAATGTTTTGCTCTTGAAGCTCCAGGATGTCACCTGGACTTCAGGTTGAAGTCACACCCTGTCATTTCATTGTGCAGCTGCCAGGCAGCCTCTGCCTCAGCTTGTAGGTGCCGTTTAACAGAGGAGCTCCTGTGCTCAGGCTGCCTGGAAAGGTTTTGCTGTCAGAACTGAGAAAGCCATTCAAAAATAACCACATGCACCTCCTTACCCTGAGCAGAAAGGGCTGTGCCACGAGAATCCTCTATCAGAGACCAGCAGTGTTGCCTGAACACAGGAGAGCAGTTTTGTGGTAAGGTTTGTTTTGGAGATTTGGTTTAAGCCAAAGACCTTTAACTAATCTAAACTGTCTCCAGTGAGGGAGTTTGAGTGTGGCCAAACTGCCTTTGCTGTTGAAGATATCCACATGCAAACAGAGGGTGTGCCAGGTAAATAGAAAGAATAAACCATGTAGGCTGAAGTAATCCTGAGAACACTGGCCTCTTCCCAGTGTAGCTGGAGGGACTTGAAGGACTTGCTGAGAACAAGGGAACCAGGAGCCCACCCCAGCAGAAAACCTTCATTAGGGACAATATTTAACTCACAAAACAACTTTCTTGGGGGATGGTGGGATTTCAGCCACCAGCACTCAGACTCCTTGAACATCCCTCTGGAATGTTCTGGCCTGGAATGGTTGAATGCAGTGCTCAACAGCCAGAGCTCTTCCCTCGTCTTGGGCTTATGCTTGGAAGAAATAAATACTTTTCTCAATAGCAGCACTTCAGAGAGCAGCCATCCTCCTTCACACTGCACAGTGGCCTTTAAACCCCCCAAATAAATAAATAAATTAAAAAATTTTCTTGCAGACTGAGGTTAACACCTCTCCCGAAGCCTGCGGGGCGGCGATTGCGCCTTTGTGGGTGTCGCTGCTTGGCTCGAGCAGCTTCCTGTGGGGTGAGGTTAGCATGGCAATAATACAGTTAGCTAATGCCTCTGAGTGTGATCTTCATGCTAAAAACACTGTGAACACTTGTCATTCCAGTCAGGGGTGTTGCAAGAAAAACAGACATTTAGAAGAGGCAGAAAAGCAAATGCACAGTACCAAAAATGTGTTGTGCAGCTCTATTACCCTGTCACTTTTCCTTGAGAAAATGGGGGAAATTACCAGTGGCCACAATATGCCGAGGCTGGCATTTTCCACTGCTCCCAGCTGTTATTCTAGTCTCAGGATGCAAGGAGCCAACACTGCCTTGTTCCCAGTGGAATAAATGGTGTTGGGAACAGGATTGTGCTCTGTCACATCAGTGCTGCTGTTGCAGAGGACTTCTTGGAGCTTCGAGGTTTCTAGCAATTGATTGTAGCAAGGAGTGCAAGCACCGAGTGTCTCATAAGTTTTCTACCTCAAGGCACTGCTTTCCAGCAGAAAGGAGCTGCTGTGGGGCTGATTTCTCCCCACCTCACTGTCAGACCAACAGAACCATGCAGTGGGTCTGGGAGTTGCTGGAAGGAGCAGGCAGTGGCCAATACCATGGAAAAGGGATATTTTTCACTGTAATCAGCAGCCTGAGGTTCATCTTCCTCATTACTAGTCTTCAGAGTGCTCCATCCATGTGTTTTGATGTTGACCAATTTAAGGAGCATCCTTGGGAGGAATTGCAGCTGGAAATTCAGCTCCGTGTCCCACGTGAGCAGTCAGGGCATGCAGAGCTGACACTGGCTGACCCTGGTATGTGGAGGACACCTCTGGTTCACTGCCTGTGGCAGGAGCTGCTGGCAACATTTATCAGAGCTGCAGGACACATAGAAAACAGGGAAAAGGCCCCTTTTCCACTTGGGAAGATTTCTGCAGGAGGAAATGAGAGGTTCACCTTAGCACCTTTTGTAAGTGAGTGTCAGATAAACACCTAAAGAATGGGATAGGCTTTCTCCAGCAGACACCAATAAATGAAGGTTGCAGTGGCTTTGCAGGTTTATCTGAGATTTCAGAGAGAACCCTCGTGTGTTCCCCCAGTCTCTCTCTGTGGAAGCCACTGGTTTGCTGCACAGAAACCCTGTGCTATGGACACAGCTGCACAGAGGTTTTCCCTTTTGCTTAGCAGGTGAGGACCTGCCTGTTTTAGGTGGGCATGAAATGAGTTTCTGGCTCCTGTGGATGCCTGTGGTGGCCTGGCCTTTCAGCTGTGAATAGGGGAGGCTCTCTGAGAAGCCACAAAAATCTTCAAAATTGTCCTCAAGTCTGACCAGTGGTCTTTTTCTTTCTGCTTAGCTCGAGGTGAAGGTGGTCACTACTGAGAGAGCAAAACATTTTTACAATGCCCAGGAGATTCCTGTGATCCTCTATGGTGATGAAGAGGAGTGGCAGGTGAGTTGTTCTTGCAAATAGAAGCATTCCTCTGAAGTTTTCTTGCAAGAAACCACACTTAGTTCTTTTCTAAACCTGAGCCAAGACCCACTCTTTGGTCTAGTAATACATGTTTGGTATGTGGCTTTTGAAGAACACGCTGTAAAGGAGGAGGAAGAGAGAGGCTGCCCTGATGCAGTGCAGGATTTTGTTCTGCAGCAGGCAGGGAGGGTAGCAGTGGTCTCTTTCCACCCTGGGCCCAGCTGCTCTGAGAGTAGTGTCAGGAAATGTCAAGACAGCCACTGCAGAGGCACGGTGAGCGAGTTTGGTGCTTGTCATGAGTCATACTTGTCACGCAGGCAGCAGCTTCGTTCTCCTTAGCTCAGCTGTCAGGGCTGTGAACATCTCTGCTCCCTGTGAAACGGCTTTTTCGCCTGACTGCAGTTTTACTGACACACTTTGAGAGTCCTTGAGTATGAAGAGGTTTGTTGTACAAGCATCAAGATTTATTTTTTCCATACATTTCATCCCTGCTTTGCAGTGCTGATCTGAGCACAAGGTGCTCTCTCCTTACCCCTATTCCTATTCACACGTGAGCATCACTTTTAAGTGGCAGACACACATTAGTGGCAATGGCCAGGAAATGTTCTGGCTGATCTCAGGGTTTGGTGGATACCTACTGGATCCCAGGGTGCTACAGCCTCAGGCACTTATTTCTGAGGAACCCTCTGTGGGGTGATAGAAGAGCTGCAGGTCAGGCTTTGAGGTCTGCTGGCACACTGGAGAGCAGGCACGGAGCCCTTGTGGTAGGAAATAATCACAGAATGGTTTGGGTTGGAAGGGACCTCAAAACTCATCCAGTGCCACCCCGTGCCATGGGCAGGGACACCATCCACTATCCCAGGTTGCTCCAAGCCCCATCCAACCTGGCCTGGAACATTTCCAGGGATGGGGCAGCTGCAGTTTCTCTGGGCAGCCTGTGCCAGGGCTTCAGCACCCGCACAAGGAACGATTTCTTCCAATATCCCATCTAACCTGCCCTCTGGAAGCTATTTCCCCTTGTCCTGTTGCTCCAGGCCCTTGTAAATAGCCTCCCTCCATCTTGCTGGCTCCTTCAGGCACTGGAAGGACACAATTGGGTCATCCCAAAGCCTTCTCTTCTTCAGGCTGAACACTGCCACTTGTCTCAGCCTTTCCTCATGGGAGAGGCGCTCCATCCCTCTGATCAGCTTGATGGCCTCCTCTGGGCTCACTGTGACAGCCTGCTCAGCATCTCTTTTTGAGATCCTTCACTCTGGCAATAAAACAACAAGAAAGACTAGAGGTGAGTGGAGGAGGTGGGAAAGGTGTTCAGGAAGCCCTGGCTTTTCGGATGCTGCCTTTTTGTTGTGGCTTCCCGTGACTCAGAGGAGGAGCAGTTTGTGGCCCTGACACAGCCCGTGCTGGCCTGTGGTTGGGTCTCCTCTGGGGAATAAGCACCTGATGCTGTTTGCTGCTTCTAGGACTCTTTCCGAGTTAACTGAGCTCTTAAGACCAGGGTTCTCTTGAGCAATTCAGAGCAAATAGAAATATTCATTCAAGAGTGTGTCAAGGAGAAGCTGTGGCTGCCCCATCCCTGGAAGTGTTCAGGGTGGGATGTGCCTTGGAGCAACCTGGTCAAGTGGAAGGTATCCCTGCCCATGGGACAAGGTGAACTTTAAGGCCCCTCCCAGCCCAAACCATTCTGCGATTCAAAGAGCTGAGAGAGGAGAGAAGTGCCAAACTGGATAAACCTCATCCGTCATGGAGAAAGCCAACACCACACTGTTCCCTGCAGTACTTAGGAGAGTTCCCTTTGCTGTTTTGAGTGAGCAGGGTTGTGCATCCTAATTAAAAGTGGCATTTCAGTTAGGGATCTGTACCTCGTGAGAAGCCAGTGGGCCGCTTCACTTCAATGTGAAGTGTGTAAATCACATGGGTTCCCCAGGAAATGTTCCCCTGGTTTGGGCCTGCCTGGCTCAGCTGGCTGAAGGACGGAGCTCTTAGAAACAATTACAAAGCTAAGGGATGCTGTGGGTGGGGACAGCTCTTTGCTGTGACTCGAAACCTGTGGTTGTCACATGTGTGAATTGTCTTGTGAGGAAAGGATTCCCCCATCCACTGATCCACTGCCATCCCTTAAATTCCATAAGCGTAATTCCATAGGAATTCCATCAGGAATTGTGATTCCTGGGGTGGGATTGATGAGGTGTGTGAGGGTTTGGTGCTGCCCACCTTGTGTCCCCCACAGCTGTGGAAGGGCCGCTCGGACCCCGTCCTGCACATTGAGCTCCGGCGCTGGGCTGACCTCATGGTGGTGGCACCTCTGGATGCCAACACGCTGGCAAAGGTCGCCAATGGCATCTGTGACAACCTGCTGGTGAGTACCCAGGCTCTGCCTGCCACTGCTGCCACCCCTCAGGACTGCCTGACCTTGCCTCCATGGAACCTTGGTGCTTCTGCAGCATCACCAACAGCGAGACTTGGACGTACTGCTCCCCCTTCATCTGCTTGTCTCTCTGTTCCCCAGCATGGTTCCACTGCTCCTTCTCTTTCCTTCCCTGAAATCCATTCCCACTCCTCAGCTCTCTGTCTCTCATCTCATTTCCCAATCCCTGCTTTGTCTTCCCTGCTGTTTCTGGAGGGTGCTACTTCTTTCTGCCTCCATCCTCTCTCTCTGTCACTCGTACACACAAGCACACACTCACTGCTTTTTGAGTTCCTCTGTTTTTTTCAATACAATCTGGAAAGACACCTGTGAGATCAGATAAAACTGTTTACTTCCTGCTACTTCACCACCTCCCTCACCTAACATAGCACAGACTTTCAAACATGCTTATGCCCACTTACCTCCCAGCCTCAGCTACAGAGGATTTTGCTTGTTCAGGCCTGTTTTTTGGTATTTAAAGGTCTCTTGAGGCTCTTCAGCCTAATCAGAAACTGTATTAAAAGGGAGTGTAGCTTCTTTGTTGGGTGCTGGGGACCTTCAGCACGGCTGAATGTTTTGTGGCCTGGTATTAACCACACAAAAGATTTCAGGAAGCTGTGGATCTGTGTGACCTACAGCCTTTTGGGTAAGAAATGCATATAAATGAACAAAATCCACCCAGAGCAGATCACTGAGGATCTGAGAGAAGGCAGAAAGAGCTGTGGGAGGCACAAGTAATGTCTTGTCCTTCTGGGTCCCTTGGGGGTGTGCTGAGGGAAGAGCTCAGGATGGATGTCAGGGATGTGTGGCTTCACAGGGTCCTGCCAATCTTTGAGAGCCTTGTGAAGGGAAGAGGCAGGTCCAGGAAAGGGAAGTGAGTGCTGGAGGTGCTGGTTGGCATTTCAGAGCAGATTGCATCAGATTTCCTTGTGCTGGGAAGGGTTCAAGTCACAGGATATAAAAAAGGATGGGCAGGGTTCCTGTAAGACTCTGTTATCAGAGCTGCTCCCTTGGAAGCTCCTTTGTTTGAAATGCTGCAAGGCCTGGGGAATCCAACGGACATTGCACTAAGAACAACCAGCATTATCTTTCCAAGGGGATGAGGTGATCCTTGGTTGTCTGGAAGTGCTGAGGAGTCAGATTTGATTGCCTGTAGCACACAGGAGCTGCCAGATGCCTTGTAACCTGCCAGCATCTCCTGCAGCAGCCCAGATGTGCTCGTGTTCTCCTCTGCTGTATCCTGGAAGCAGCACTGCTTCCCTTGCAGGGAGTTATGGATCCAGCTGGCATTTCGTGTCAGAAAGACTCATTGCCAACTTTCAGTGTTCAGCTTTGTTATCTGAAGTGTTGCCCCGGGGGTGTCTTTGTAGCCAGTATAATCTGTGGCCTCCTCTCAGCTTCTCTGTCTCCTGCAGTCTGTACACATCCTCTTCCAGCTTGGTTTGCTCCAGCCTGGGCTGCTGGCTGGAGCACGGTGGGATTTATCCTGTGGGTAGCCTCCCTCATCTTTCCTGCCTGTCAGAGATGAGCTTGGCTGGAACGTGCTACAAATTAATCTCAGCCCATTGGGTTAGTCCAGCTGTGCTGACAAAACAACAGCCAGGCTGGAAAGGTGCATCAAAGGGATGGGAAGGAGTGAGGAGATCCCAGCCCTGCCATGGCTTCTCCTGCAGACCTGCGTGATCCGCGCGTGGGACCTGAGCAAACCCCTGCTCTTCTGCCCAGCCATGAACACGGCCATGTGGGAGCATCCCATCACAGCTCGCCACGTGGAGCAGCTGAAGGCCTTTGGCTACATGGAGATCCCCTGTGTGGTGAAGAAACTGGTGTGTGGAGATGAAGGTCAGTCCTTTTCTGTGGCTCCTGCCCCTTTGCCCCCCTGTCCTGGAGAGATGTGCTGCCTCGTGCTGTGTGGCCACAGAGATGTTGAACTGCCACGGTTTGTACAAACAACCTGAAGCTTTGCCCTGCGTTATCCCTCTCATTAATTTTTAAATAGCCTTAAGAGCTTCCAGCTGAGCCTGATAGTGAACAGAAATGCTCATTCAGGAAGAGAGGAGATCAAAGAGAAGGAAGGTTCTGTGGCAAGCTTTACCAACCTGGGATTTGGGTGTCCTGACTTTGCCCTCTGCTGGGACTGGGGGCTGTTTTCATTGTGCCTCAGTTCCTCAGCTCCATCACTGGGATTAAATCTTATCCCTGAGTGCAGACAGTAAGAAAAGCCCTTTGCAGATGTGGCTGGGAGTGTAGCTGGACACACACTTAACATTTGTTGTTGTTGTTGTCTGGGTTACTATTTAGCTTCCCAAACAAGCTTTGATTTGGGGTTTTGACACCAGAATTCTGTGAAGTGAAAGAGGGGTGTGGAGGAAGTGCAGACTGAATACTTTTAGCTTACAGTGCTAAGAAATAATGGTCTCATTTGAGTTTTAGTAGCTGCTTTAAATGGAGGTGTTTTGACTTTTGGGGGAAGGGTTTTGATACAGACCACTTGGATGAATGGATTTGCTTTTTTATTAAAATTTCATTGGGCAAATCTCTGTAAAATACACCTTAGTTCCAGCCACAACCTGCAGTCCTGGTTCCAGCAGGATTTTAACCACCCTGTCAATCCAATAAACAGTCTGTGACAAAGACAGGCTGTTAAAATGTCCCTCGTGGTTAAATTCTAGGCCTGGCTTAGTTTTGGAATCCTTAGGTAGGTGCAATGTCTCCATTTTTTGAACTGAAAACTAAGAAATATTTACAGTCAGGTAAGTGTAGTCAAGTAACTCAGACATCAGTTGAAATATCCTAGATGATTAGCCTTCCACTGGGATTTTAGACATGATTACATCAAATTTCTTTATATCCAGCTCAGCTGTCTCAGCTGTGAGAGCAAACTCCTGAAAGAGCTTGGAGGAGAGGGATGCAGGGATGGCAGGAACAGCCTCATCTGACTGGACTCCACTTGTGCTCCTGAGTCAATTCCCAACAAGATCTTCCTGATGGCAAACCAGCACTTCTTCTGGCAGCCTGTAGGGAGATTATGGCAGGGCAATAATTGATTCAATCTCTCTGAAGACCCAAACTAGTCTCCACAACTGACTGCTTTTCACCCCTTCCCCTTTTCTCAGGCCTCTCACCCCACAGCCTCTTCCACGCTGATTTTGGTTTTGTGGCTTCCATCCACGCAGGGGTTTCCCTGGTTTCCACGCAAGCAGCACGTAACAAAGCTCACACATGTGGTGCAGGAGAGACTCAGTTTGCACCAGTTTTGTCTGTTGATGTTGTGGTTTGTTTTGCTCTAGGAGGTTTCTCTTCCTCACCCCCTGTGGTTGGGTCTTACCTGAAATGCACCAGATCCTTACTGCCCCCAAGTTGATGGATTTTTCTCCTTTACTAAAGGGTGGGTTTAGACAGAAAGTCCAGCTAAAAGAGTTAGAATACCAAAGTCAGTTTCTTGACTGGATAGTTTCCACACTGCCATTATCTGCTTTGTCCTTGACTGGATTTCTAGAGCCTAGCACACTGGCAGATTTCCACCTGTAGGCATGAGCTGTGCTGTAAGAGTTTGCTTTGCTAAACCTAAAAATCCAGCACTGAATTGCCAGAGGTGTTGGAGAAGGGGATGGTGGAGGAAGAAAGCAGGCCTTGGAAATGTTCTGGAAGGGTGTAGCTCTGCCAGAGCATGCAGAGGGGGTGTCTCTTGTCAGGTGCAACTCTTCTCCCTGAGCTTAAAAGTCCAAATCTCCCTGCAGCTTGTCCACAGGGTGCTCCAGACCTCCTGGGATTTACAGGTCTGAAAAAGAGGAAAATTATATTTCCCAGAACTAATTTCTTCTGAGTAGTAAGTTATGAGGTTAATTAGCCAGCAAGATAAAATACCAAGAGAGACTCCTTTTCAGTCTTCCAAGAGACAAATACCTGTGGGAGAAGCATCTTTCCTCAGCTCCAGGCAAATTAGAAGAGTGAGTGGCCTCAGTTGCCAGTGCTGAGTTGAGCACACAAAGTTAGACAAAGTGATTTCTCTTGTCAGGTGCAACTCTTCTCCCTGAGCTTAAAAGTCCAAATCTGCCTGCAGCTTGTCCACAGGGTGCTCCAGACCTCCTGGGATTTACAGGTCTGAAAAAGAGGAAAATTATATTTCCCAGAACTAATTTCTTCTGAGTAGTAAGTTATGAGGTTAATTAGCCAGCAAGATAAAATACCAAGAGAGACTCCTTTTCAGTCTTCCAAGAGACAAATACCTGTGGGAGAAGCATCTTTCCTCAGCTCCAGGCAAATTAGAAGAGTGAATGGCCTGAGTTCCCAGTGCTGAGTTGAGCACACAAGGTTAGACAAAGTGACTTAATCCTCTCAGGCTTTAAAATTCTGAACCTGAGTTTAAAACTGCTTCAAAGGAGAGCAGCAGCACAACATAGATCAGATGTTCATCTGGCAGATAACCAGGCCCAAAGGAGAAGCCTTTGCATTTTGTTCTGTCCAGCACTCAGCCTTCTCCAGGAGTTGCTCCCAGGATTCAGGCTGGTGGGAATCCACAACAACTTTCTCTAATGGAGGTCCTTTCCCTCAGGCAGAGTCATGGGAATGGTATGGATTTGTCAAGTCTTTTGTATAGGCAAAGATGTTTCAGAAAGATACTGAAATCACACAATTTTGAATTGAAATACACCCTGTAGAAAAGAGGTGAGATAAGGAATTTTGCTCCACACAGTTTCTTTAGGTTGCCCCACCCTGGATTTCACCATGTGGTTTTGCTCTTGCCCTGCAGGCCGAGGTGCCATGGCAGAAGTGTGGACCATCGTGGAAAGAATTAAAAGGATCCTTGAAGAACGGGATGTGCCAAGACAGAGCTGATGTTTTGGCATGTAAATAGTGGGTTTGTGCCTTCCTGATGGTTTGGAGATAAAGCCAGCAGGAAGCTGGGCTCCTGCTACCCATGGCATGCATACCTTTAGCTGCTCTCCAACAGAAGGAGCCAACGGTTGTCTTCCAGCTGGTGCCAAATGTGAAATGTGGTATTCACCACAGACTTTCAAAAACCAGAGCCAAGAATGTGCTGCTTTAGTGTGGAAAACCCTGTGGTATTTTGGGAGTAACTGTTCTGAGGCTGCTCAGCCCCCAGTGCTTCACACCTGCTCTGTTCTGGGCAGGCTGCAGAAGGTGTTTGAGCTCCTGTGGTTCTAGGGAGGAAAAGGCCCTGCAAATTCTGGTGCAGGGTAATTGCAGCCCCTTCTAGCAAGTGTCTCCTGGACCATTCCTGCTCTCCAAAGCTTGGTCCACAGCTGTGCTGGCTGCATGTTCCTCCCAGCAGGAGTCACTGTCCAAACAGATTTTCCCTCTGGGAACTTAATAAAAAAGAGTTTTTAATCCTGTCCCTGATGAGTTGCGTCTTGTAACTGCTTTGGCCAGTGTCTTTGCTAAGTTGTGTCTGCTTAGGGTTTTTTATCAGAGAAAAAAATGACTGAAAGGAGCTTTGCAGTCCTTTTGCTCTTTTGTAGCTGTTGTCTGGAGAGGGATGCAGGTATCAACCTCATTCCAAAATGCCTCCTGCCCATCTGGGTGGCCCAGTTGGGAAACAAGCAGGCCAGACCCTCATGGAAAACCGAGGCTGCATGTTTCCCATGGGGATGAAGTGAAACTTCACCTTTGGTGACCTTTTCAGCTTGAAAATTTACTGCCTGGCATGAATAAATTGGGAAATCCTGTGCCCTTGTGGGCCAGACCAGGCAGGGCTTCCCCAGTCCAGCCTTTCCTTGGGAACACAGTCTTGCTCCTGAGGGGACTGGGAGCTGTGGAACATACTGCTCTAGCAGAGCACTGTTGACCTACAGAGCACATTTTTGACTGAACCCAAACAAATTTGAGGCCTTGAGTACAGCATGTGCATCCTGCCTGTGAGGGAAACCTCCAGCCTGCTGTGCATGAGGGAAGAGGTCACTAGGTTAGGTTTGCTTAACTTACCCATCCCACACAAATAAAACCTCTGAACCTTCCCTGTTTTGTCTCTTCCACTGACAGAAAACCAGGGCGTCACACTTTCTGAGAAGGATCCTGGTGTGAGCAGAGCTTGTGGCTCACACAGAGGGCTGTAGTGGTGTTGTGGCTGTGACTTCTGCATTTTGCCAGGATTTGTGGAGTGACCTGCATCATTTGTTCAAGTTCTCAGCCTCTCAGAGGACCTTCCCTTAAGCTCACTGACAGTAGCAGAGATGTTTCTGTCTTCCATGAGTTTTGATGTGAATGGTGTTTCTTCTGCTCACAGGACAATGTGTGTTTTGGCTGCTACAACTGGCATTTGTCCTTGGGATCTGTCGTAGCTATCTCCTGTGCCTGGAGTTGTTTATCCCTCCTCCTGCTCCCTCACTTGGCAGCACAGAAAATCCAACAGAGATTCCTCTATCCCAGGACAAAATACCACGTTCCTGATAAGAGCCTTACTCTCTTCCAAGCCTGCTTTGCTGCCTTGAGCTGCTCCAGAAATGTTGAAAAGTGATCTTCTGCACAATTGCTGTGATTTTTTTCATTGGAAGCAGGTTGTGATAGCTTTCCAGGCTGGGATAAACCTGTGCCCAACCCACCTTTCCTTCAGGGCAAATAGAAGAAACAGTTAAGCTCCTTCTGGGAGGCAGGAGCAGCTTCCAGCCTGGCACAGGTACAAGTTCCCACACGTGGCCAGGGAGATGCAGCAGCCCGTGGGCAAGAGCTGTTCCCTGTGCAAAAGAAGCAGGAGTAGAGCTGGGAAAGCCCTGTCTGCTTGAAGAGGTGACTTTGGGACAGTGTTTTTCTAGGATGAGGCTTGGGGTGGTGATGAAGGACCTAGTTCCAAACCAGGGCTCTCTGCCAGCTTGGGCAATAGGCACTGCCAGGCTCTCCTTAGTCAATGAGGTCAGCAAGAGGTGTTGAGGGATGGATCCCTCAGGACATTCAGGCTTCCACCTCCATCCCTCACAGCTGTCTGTGTGTGACCCAGGTTCACAGGGCAGGCCTGAGACGCTTCCCATGAGCTTTTTCCTTTCCTTCAGCTCTTCTTTTTGAGCCACATGCTGATTTTTTGTTTCACTTTCCCATGAAACTCTCAGATGACTGAGGCAGCACTCCCATGAATCCTGCTGTGTTGCAATTTCATTCATCCTGCTTAAAACTGTTTCTCTCAGCATGGCTTGGGAGTGATAAAGAGCCAGGACAAAAGCTGAGCCAAGGCAGCAGCCCACCTCCTTTTCTGGGCTTGCATGTGCCTCTCAGCATCCCTGGCTCTGGCTGCTTGCCCCCATGATGGGATCCCTTTGCTGCTTGGATTTGGGGAGCACTGGAGGAGGATGGAGATGCACTGGTGCTGTTTTGGTCTGGCTTTGATCAGGAGTTGGCTTGACTTGGGATGGGAATTGCATCATCTCAGTGCCTGTCCCATCCCACTCCTCCAGCTTGGGAGCCTAGAGCAGGAAAAGAACATCTGAAAAAAGTGACAAAACTTCCCCATATGTAGACTTTGAGCAGTGGTGTCTCTGTGATGCACCTGGTGCAGTGGCTTTGCACCTCGGGGATTCTGAGTTGGCACTTGCCGCCCACTCCAGATCCCCGAAGCACGTGAGGTGGCAGGAAGTGGGTTTGTCCCCAACCATAGCCCAGGCAGGCACTGAGGGAGGCCAGGGGTTGCCACAGGGTGACAGATCAGCGGTGGCAAGTGAGAACAGGAGGTGTTGGTAGGTTTTTTCCTTTCCTTGCTCTGGTTCCCTTAAGCTCACTGACAGTAGCAGAGATGTTTCTGTCTTCCATGAGTTTTGATGTGAGTGGTGTTTCTTCTGCTCACAGGACAATGTGTGTTTTGGCTGCTACAACTGGCATTTGTCCTTGGGATCTGTCGTAGCTATCTCCTGTGCCTGGAGTTGTTTATCCCTCCTCCTGCTCCCTCACTTGGCAGCACAGAAAATCCAACAGAGATTCCTCTATCCCAGGACAAAATACCACGTTCCTGATAAGAGCCTTACTCTCTTCCAAGCCTGCTTTGCTGCCTTGAGCTGCTCCAGAAATGTTGAAAAGTGATCTTCTGCACAATTGCTGTGATTTTTTTCATTGGAAGCAGGTTGTGATAGCTTTCCAGGCTGGGATAAACCTGTGCCCAACCCACCTTTCCTTCAGGGCAAATAGAAGAAACAGTTAAGCTCCTTCTGGGAGGCAGGAGCAGCTTCCAGCCTGGCACAGGTACAAGTTCCCACACGTGGCCAGGGAGATGCAGCAGCCCGTGGGCAAAAGAAGCAGGAGTAGAGCTGGGAAAGCCCTGTCTGCTTGAAGAGGTGACTTTGGGACAGTGTTTTTCTAGGATGAGGCTTGGGGTGGTGATGAAGGACCTAGTTCCAAACCAGGGCTCTCTGCCAGCTTGGGCAATAGGCACTGCCAGGCTCTCCTTAGTCAATGAGGTCAGCAAGAGGTGTTGAGGGATGGATCCCTCAGGACATTCAGGCTTCCACCTCCATCCCTCACAGCTGTCTGTGTGTGACCCAGGTTCACAGGGCAGGCCTGAGACGCTTCCCATGAGCTTTTTCCTTTCCTTCAGCTCTTCTTTTTGAGCCACATGCTGATTTTTTGTTTCACTTTCCCATGAAACTCTCAGATGACTGAGGCAGCACTCCCATGAATCCTGCTGTGTTGCAATTTCATTCATCCTGCTTAAAACTGTTTCTCTCAGCATGGCTTGGGAGTGATAAAGAGCCGGGACAAAAGCTGAGCCAAGGCAGCAGCCCACCTCCTTTTCTGGGCTTGCATGTGCCTCTCAGCATCCCTGGCTCTGGCTGCTTGCCCCCCTCCCAAACTCGATGGGATCCCTTTGCTGCTTGGATTTTGGGAGCACTGGAGGAGGATGGAGATGCACTGGTGCTGTTTTGGTCTGGCTTTGATCAGGAGTTGGCTTGACTTGGGATGGGAATTGCATCATCTCAGTGCCTGTCCCATCCCACTCCTCCAGCTTGGGAGCCTAGAGCAGGAAAAGAACATCTGAAAAAAGTGACAAAACTTCCCCATATGTAGACTTTGAGCAGTGGTGTCTCTGTGATGCACCTGGTGCAGTGGCTTTGCACCTCGGGGATCCAGAGTTGCCACTTGCCGCCCACTCCAGATCCCCGAAGCACGTGAGGTGGCAGGAAGTGGGTTTGTCCCCAACCATAGCCCAGGCAGGCACTGAGGGAGGCCAGGGGTTGCCACAGGGTGACAGATCAGCGGTGGCAAGTGAGAACAGGAGGTGTTGGTAGGTTTTTTCCTTTCCTTGCTCTGGCGGGGTTCAAAACTACACAATTAGACATGAATCTTCCTCCTGTAAGAGGAGTGACAGTGGAAAAGGGAGATGATTCAAAGGGACAGTGGTGGTTCCAACCTCTGCCCTCATGTTTTGCTTTCCATGTGCTTGATTTTTTGTCTGGCCAGCCCTCCTGACTTGGGAGATGCTGGGAAGCAGCTGCATGACCCTGACTGGTGATAAGGTGGTTGCCAAAAGACCCAGCAGGGCTGGGCACAGACTCCTTGGCACCAGCAACACAGATAGCTTAACTTCGGTGGGGCAACCTCCCAATTAAAACTTGCAGGTGCAGGGTTCTTCCCCTGGCCACCTGCCTCCGTGGGTGCTTGAAAAATAGTTTCCAGGAGTAATTGAGCTTAATTAGAGCTTGAATTCCCTGGAGCTGGGATGCTCAGAGATGCACAGGGGACTGAAATAATCTGATGGGGCAGTTTCCCGCTTGGTCTCACCGTGGCTGAGGTTTTGTTCATGGCATCTCCTGTTGTCCTTTAGATGGAGATGGAGTTTTTTCTCTAGGAATACTGGCTTTGGTGTTGTACCTCACTTTTCTGACTCTCCAGGGAAAACGGCATAAAGGGGATGGAATGACCAAAAAGCCTTTGTGCTGTCCAGGGAGATGAGGAATAAAGGTCACTTTAGTCATCACAGTAAAGATAAAATGAATACACTCTTGACCAGAGGCTCCTGGGATCCTAAAGGGAAATGGGCTCTGCATGGAGACTCCTAAAATGAGGCTTAAAATCAGGCTCCAGCAAGTGTGATCGCCAAAACCCCTCAGTCTGAAATCAAGGAGTGCCTGGGTGCTCCCAATCCCCTGTCCCATGGCATTCAACCCCTGGCAGGTCATCGTTGGTCAATGCCAGCTGTGGGGGGAGAGCACCCCAGTGAGCCTTTGTCCCCCTGGTCCCACAGGAGTATCCAGAAAACTACCCCTCCCCCCCAATCCTTCTGCCAGCGCTGGGTGAGCGTGCCAGGAGAGGCAGTGCCAAAACAAGCTGGGGGAGGGCCAGCACAGCGATCAAAGCTTTCTAAAAGGGATTTATTCCTCCATGACCCCTTGGATGGCTGGAAGAGCCTTTCCCCAGGAGAGCTCTACCCCCAAGAGCAGCCTGAGCCCCCGGGCCTGGCTCTGCTCTGTCTTGCTTGATTTCCACGGGGTGCTTGGGTAGTTTATAGTTTTGGAGAAATATGATTCATGAACTCCAGCGTGATAAGGATGAGGGAGGAAAGAAAAGCCACGTCAACCTGAAGGAATGTGGCTGGTAGAGAGCCCAGCCTGTGGCTGGCAAAAGCCCTGGGAGAGAGAGGATCAGGGTAAAAAGGGACAAGATGAGAACATGTGCCTGAAAAAATAGCTGAAAGCTTCCCATCCCTGCTTCAGGGGCTCTTGCCCCTAAAATCTACTGCAGCTCTGAGGCCATGGGATGGCTCCAGATGAACTCCATGGACTTGGGTAGCCAGACTTCCTAACTGGGGATAATTGATGGCCCGAGCTGCTGTGTTTGCACAGGGCTGACTGTGCTCCCGAGGCTCCAACCACTGCTCTGCTTTCCTGAGGACCAGGAACAAGTGTGGGGTCTGGGAGCCATGCCAGCCACCCCAAAGCAAGCTCCTGTGTGAGTGGCAGGCAAGGGGAGCATTGTCCCTTTGTCCCCCTGCTCTGCTGGGCAGCACCGTGTGCCTGCTGGGCATGCCAAGATTTCCTTCATCAGTCAGAATGAGGGTGGCAGGGAAAGCCCTGACCTGGTTCTTGCTGCCCCCTATGCAAACACATCATGTTTGCCATCCTGGCAAACGCAGCTCCTTTATAAAGGCAGCAAAATTTGGCTGTGGTGAGAGACCACGGCCATTATCAGAAAGAATTCCAGCTCTGGGATGTGCCAAGGCACACACAGGCAGACCTCTGCCCCCTGTTCCCATCCAGAATATCCTTCCTGAGGGCGGGGAGCTCCTGCTCTTGCAGCATCCCCGGGGAGTCTGTATCCTGCATACCCTCGTGGTGAGTCTGCTCTGGGTGGATGTTATTTACAGCAGCATTTTTCATTGACAGCCAGTCGCTCTTGGTGCCGGGAAGAAGCTGCTGAGGTGCGGGCAGGGTGCAGCTGGAGCACCCAAATGCCTGCAGCCCGTGAACCCCGCCGGTTGCCTCAGCACAAAGTCAATATTGACCCTCGGTCAGCGCTTGCACGCAGCGACACTCCCGCTGCCAAAGCAGAACAAAACCCCGCGCGTCCCTGCAGCGCCGCCTCTGTGGGCCGGCTCTTTAAAAGTAATCATTAAATTGTTGGGTCTGCTGGGGCTTTGTTTGAAGTCAAATACCTGGGAAAAGCCATGGAGAGAGAGAGCTCCAGCTGCTTTGCTTCTTTCTCCTCACCCTTCTCTCGCTCCCCTGACCCAGCATCCATCCTCTCCCAGAGCACCCATCCAAGCTGGATCACTGCAGGGTAGGGACATCACTTCACATCCCTGTCACATCCCCAGGGCCTTGGAGGGCACTCTTGTGCCAGAGCCGGGACATGGGAACTGGCAGCACCCCAGGGAAATAAAAGCTGAAGTGCTTTGAAGGCTTGGCCTCCGAAGGGGGAGCGCAGAGGAACTAAAACCCAGTAGCGGAGGAACAGGCAGAGGGTGAAGGGGAAGTGAACGCAGCTGTGATTACTGAAAGCTCAGATGTGAAAGAGTGGGAGCACTATCTTTGGGGCTCTCACTTCCCTGTCTGTGCAGGTTTTCTTGGCTTTGGACTATTTTTAACCCCTTTCCTGTCTTTGCTCATAAATTCCACCCTGGGTTGGGTGAGGAGGTGAGTGCCACATGTGTGGAGGTGAGTGCCACATGCCACCAGATTTTGGAGTCTGGGGACTGCTGAGCATCTCTGCATGGTGGGGTTTGGGGGGTCACCCAGCATTCCTGGTCTGCTGAGTTTTGGGAACTGTTCCCTTCCAGGGATGCAGATACATCCAAGCTGCATCACCCCTCTCCATCCCCTTTCCATCCCATGGCATGTGGGCTGTATCTGCATATTTGTCCTCCAAATAAGGAGGAATTGTAGTCTTTTAAGCAGACTCACAAATATGTGGTCCCTGTCCCCAAATATTTTCTGCAGGGCTGTGCACCTGGTGGTGGGGCAGAGTGGGGTGTTTGGGTACATCAAGCACCTCAACAAAAGCCTTTTTAACATGGAACACCGTCACCAAGGGTTGAAAGAGCTCCTTAGTCTGGTGCCAAGCAAGGATTTTCTTTCTCAAAAACTAATAAATGATGCTTCCTCTAAATGGTCCTTATCCGTGCAGCCTCCATGCTTAGTTTTGAGTAACAAAATTCTGCAGGTGTGTGGATTTAAGCAATTTAACAGCACTAATTAAAACAGTGTACCCCCCCCCACCCCATCCCTGGAAAGAGTCAGCATAACTCAGCGGTGACCTCGGCTGGGCTGTGTGACTACTGTCCTCTGCGGGACCCCAAACCTGGGCTTAAAGTTAAGCCTGGGATTAGAGGCTGTGCTGAAGCCAGCAGGGTGAGTCCCTCGCTGTCCTGAATCAGCAGTGGCTGCACAGGGAAGCCCCAGAGCAGGGAGGGGGTCTGGCAGCTCGTGGGGTGCTGTGTGCTCCAAGGAGGGAGCTGGCCAAGGGTCCCTGAGCTGCAGGGGACATTAACCCCAGTGAAATTAACACCACACACCCATTGGGTTTAACCCACCTAAGCCTCTGTGCCCTGTCCTGTTGTGGAAGAAGCATCCTCATGCTCCCTCAGAATTCTCCCAGGGCTGTCTCCCTTCTTTTTAAAGCCTGTTTTTTCTCTTCCCTCTGCTCTTTTAATGCTGCTGGGTCGATTTACCCCTGTTTCCTCTATACCGGCCTTAAATTCCATACTTAACAGGTCAATGCAGGCAGTCCCGTTCCAGGGATGGGGAGGGAGGCAGCTCCTGCTCCGTGCTGAGGAGGGGATGCAGAAGTGTGAAAAACGGGACCACACTGCTGGTACTAAAAGTGATTTCAGCATTTATTGTAATAAAAAGAAAGGCCTAAAGCAAGGGGGGCCATGGACCGGTACTAAAAGTGATTTCAGCATTTATTGTAATAAAAAGAAAGGCCTAAAGCAAGGGGGCCCATGGACCCAGCAGGAGCGTTCCCCTGGAGGATGCCGCAGCGCCGCACTGCGTCTTCTTCAGCAGCGATGCCCTGATGTTCCAGGTGGGGCAGCACGGCTTCCCTGGGTCAGATGCCCCTTTTTATCCCATTTCTTGTCTCTTTCGATTGGTTTCTTTTTGGATCCTTTATTTGCATGAAGGTTTAAGGTGCTTGATTGGCCATTACAGTTCTGTCCAGGCTGGCTCGTTTCGCTTGGGGGTGGTGCACTTTACTTGGGTGTGTTATGGTAGGTTGAGTACCGTATTTCTTATAACTACCCTGTTAACCCCTTTTACAATATAGTAACCAAACTAACAGTACGAGCTTAACAATTATCAACTAGTTAACAACCGTTTCTAACCTGTTTTTAACAGAAGGAAACATCTGGGGACTTTCCCTCTATAATAAACCAACACAAGAAAGAAAGGATAAAATAATTAAGTGGGGGGAGAAGCAGAAGAAAAGTCATTCCCTGAAACCCAGCCCCTTTCATCCCGCGGGAGCTCGGCAGGGAGATCACAGCCGAAGCTGGGTCAGTTGTGCTGGAACATTTCCAGGCCTAGAGTGTTTAAATAGAAAGGTTATGCACCTGGGAGTTTCATTTCATCTCTTAATTGCTTGTTTGTTTGTTTACATGACTCGAGAGCTCTTTTCTCGTGTTTGCTTTGCTGGCTCACTCAGCTGCTGAAAACCCCGGCCGGCCAGTGCCGAGCATGGGGCTGTCCTTCAGCTCCAGCTCCTCTCCATGACCCCTTTCCCATCCCTCCGGTGCCAGTGGCCCTCCCGTGGCACCCAGGTGTGCCCGTGGGATGCTCCAGCTGAGGCTCCACCGTGCCAGCATCTCCTCTTCCCTTGTGGAAATCAGGAGATGGTGGGGATGGACCCCTCTGAGTCAGGATTTGAAGCTCTCCTTCTCCCGAGCATCCTGCCAGACCCAGCAGAGGATGAGATGCAAAACGCCACAGGTTTGGGTTTGGTTTTCCCCCGGTCTTGGTTCTCTGCTGGCCTCAGCCTGCACAAAATTTTGGAGGAAAATCAGCTTTCTCCTACTATGGCTCTGGAGAGAAATTTTAGAAATACCTGGAGAAGTGCAACAGCTTCTCTCTCACCCTCCTCTCTGGCTGTATATACATTTTATGCTAATTTTCTCTTGGTTTTATCTCGGTTTATGTTAATTTCCCCCTTTCCAGGCATGCCCAGACAAAGGGCACGAGGTGCCCCGGGGCTCTTTGGCGCAGCAGATCCTGATGGTCCCCTCCACCTCGTGCTTGGATGGGAGAACCTCTTTCCATCCCGCTCCCTGGAGCCAGTGGATCTTTATCTCAGCCTGGCATCCATCCCTGGAGGGGAGAGGGGAAGCTGCTCTCGTGGTTGAGCAGATAAGGAGCAGCCACCCAGATGGATCACTGGGATGACCTTGGGAGGAGCAGCCTCGGGGCGATGGGGAAGCCAAAGATAAAGGAGGGGATCGTGCCCAAGATGAGCTGGCACCACCACCCTTGAAATGAGGAAGGTGTTTCCAAAACAGGCGGGTTGGCCCCAAAACACCTCCCAGCTCCTAGCTCTCCTGGAGCTGATGTCAGTCCATCCCTGGAGGGGAGAGGGGAAGCTGCTCTCGTGGTTGGGCAGATAAGGAGCAGCCACCCAGATGGATCACTGGGATGACCTTGGGAGGAGCAGCCTCGGGGCGATGGGGAAGCCAAAGATAAAGGAGGGGATCGTGCCCAAGATGAGCTGGCACCACCACCCTTGAAATGAGGAAGGTGTTTCCAAAACAGGTGGGTTGGCCCCAAAACACCTCAGCGGCCACGTGTGTTTGGGAGGAGCTGATGGGCATCAGTGCAGGACTGCGAGGATTTGGGGCTTTCTTTCTCATGGGTTTTTGGGTTGCAAATGTGTTAACATCTGGGGGTTTTTTTTTTGTTGTTGTTTAGTTTTGGTTTTGTTTTGTTTTTTTTTCAAAATCAATCAATTTCCCAATCTTTGCTGGATGCAGAGGAATACACACTGCTAAGAGCTAAATCAGAGCCTCTGCTCCTCCTCCTCTCCTTCCTCTCTTTGAAGTCTGCATCAACACTGATAATTAAAACCATGTTTGGGAGACATTTATTGATTTATCCTCTGGAATTTATTTTTCCTCCTGGACTTTTGAATTGCTGTCATGGAGAAGGACTTCCCCATGTGCTGCTCACACATTTTTGTGAGTATATTATAGAGATTTTAGGGAAGGCACTGTGAAAAACGCCATTCACTTTTGTTAGAATTGTAGAAGTTCAATAGTAATGAAAATAGTAATAACAATTAGGGCAATAAGAGACAATGAAAAACAAAGAATTACAGTTGGTAATTCTGCATCTGGGTGCTTTGCATTCTGCCAAAAGGCACACCTTGCTAACAAAGGATTACCCCTAAAAAGCAATAGCCTGTTGCATATTCATATATCTCATGCATGATTCAAACATTCCTTTCAAACTAGGGGGTTTCTGCTTAATTTTAGCTTCCCCCCCCCATCTTGTAAATCAGCCTTCTTGGTTCCTCAAAGTCTGAGCTTTCCCGATAAGGAGGCAATAATTCTTCTCTTGGGATCTTGGTGTCTGTTGCTGTTATCTCTATCCAGATAGGATAATGCGAAGAATTTCTTGATTTTCTTTTCCATTCCTTGAGCTAGTTACAAAAAGTATCTTACATCACATAGTTTCTCTTTTAATATTATCATATAGCCTAAAAACTGTATTTACCACACTACTTGAAAGAGATTATTACAGCACTACTTAAAAGAGATTAATACAGCATAACTTTCCAACATAACACATCTAGTATTCATTTCAATATTTGCAAAGAGCCAATCATATAATATGCATTTTTCACAACCAACTTACAACCATCCCAGGTCGTGATGGTGTCTCCAGCTTTGAGGCTGTGAGAGCATCCTGTGCTGCTTCCCCAGTCTGTCCCCAATCCCTTGGAGTCAAATCCAGCAGGACACAGCAACCCAGCCCCAGGCCATCCACTGAGCCCCATGAGATGTTTGGGGCAGCAAGGAGATCAGGAAGCCCGGAAGCCTCCAAGCTGGTGCTGGCCTGAGGTGGTGGGATGAGAAGACCAAAGGCTGTGGAGGATTTTTCCCTTTTGCTGCAGGGTGTTGGGGAATGTGGTGGTGATGGGATTAACCAGCCAGGGCCATGGTGGGTAAGGGAGCCTTCTCCAAAAATTCATCATTGTTTGGGGCTGAAAAGTTCTGCTGGGACTAGAAGCGCAAGATGGAATTGTGAGCTGGGAATCACCTTCTGGAGAGCAGATGGGACCCCGCACTGAGCATAGTTCTTCTGCTGGTGCTGAGCTTTGATGGGAAGGTGCTGGGTTTTGGGGCTGTGGAGAACAGCGAAGGCTCATCCAGGATTTTCCTGGGCTGGGATTTATGTATGCCACTGGCCAGCTGATGAAAAGTCTGGAAAACCCAGGACCTGCCATGTCTTGCAGAGCCACTGGCTTAGCGTAGGCAAAGCCCAAGCCACTAATTACCTGCCTGAGGACAAAAAACTTGTGGATTTGTGTTTTCTTAGTGTCTAATTCAAGGAGATCCCCATCCAAGTGGCACCAAGAGTGCCCCAGGGAGATCTGGCGTCCTTCTGGAGAACATGCAAAGCAGGAAAAGCTTTGAAAGCCAAGAGAAGGAGGAGGAGATCCCTGGGTGTCACTGAGCATCTCCTCCAGGCCTGGCTGATGCAATGTGAACCCTTCCAAAGGCTGGGAAGCCCAGGGAAGTCCCCAGGAACTTTGGTGGCATCAAGGCCAGCTGCCAATTGGGGCTGGGGAGTCCCCAGCCCAGGGGCAGATGCTGAACTGGGGCCAAGCTGTGGTTCCCTGTGGGAAGGGCTGATCCAGCTGCTGTGGATCAGAAGGCATCAGATATCCCTGAGCGAGGGTCAGCCAGGAGGAAACCTCCTTCTAACAGGTTTCCATGATGAGGACATGAGGTTGGGATGGGGAAGAGCAAGGCAGGGGGTCATTTCAGCCCTAACCCTGAGCAGCCATTCCTCTCCTCTCCCTGGCATGGTAAAGCCATCCCTGAACTGGCAGTGTGGTTTATCCCAGCACCACTTCAATCCCAACCCTCTTTCCTGAGGGTTTCTACAATAAAAGCCCTGCTGAGGGAGCGGGGGTCAGCCCCAACGTTGGTGTCCCAGTAACAGAGGGATGGAAAAGGACAGATTGTACATCCAAGCAGTCATGTGGGGAATGTCCTGTCCCACACTGGGCTGGAGCAGGTCCTGCAGCTCCATCCAGGGATGCTGCAGCAAGCACAGCCAAGAGCCTCACTCATTTATTGTTATTTTATTTTCTTTTCTTTTGCAGGCACTGAAAATTGCTGCGTGGGAAGAGAGGTGTCTGAAGGTGATGAATGGCTTTGCTATGTTTGCCAAGGAGATGTTTTCCTTTGATGGGCACCAAAACACCTGGGCTTGCCCTTCCTGGCTGGAAGAGTGAAATTCCCTAAAACAGCTCACGAATACAGGCCAAATCAATAGTTTCAGTAGAAAAAGAGGAAGGCTGGAGGTGTCATTGCAGAGGAGGGGAGAGGCCAGGCTCAGCAATCTGAGGTAGGTGATGTCCATGTGCTGCTTCTGTCCCAGGCCAGGGGATTTTCCAATGACCTGGATGTGAGCAGGGCATACTCCATCCCTCCCACCAGTCCTGGCTTGAGGGAACTGGGTTAGATGAGCATCTCTGAGCCTGGAGGATGGGAACACACTGGAATTGAGGCTCCCAGGTCCCAGGGATGCAGCACCCCATCCTCAGCTCCTTGGTTTGCGAGTTGGAAGTCGGTGTTTTCCCGTAACAGGAAGATTGTGGTGTTGCCTCTGCTTCCTTGGAGGAGCAGCATGTGGGCTGTGAATCATGCCTTGCATAGCAGAAGGGAGATCTTCAGAGCTTGCTCCCTGCTCCTCTAAACATCCATCAATCCCTCCATCCCACCAAATCCAGATGCTCCCTGTCATCCCAAGCTCTCTGCCACTGCAGCTTTCTTTCCTGAGGGTGGGATCACAGGGATTTGGGGCTGTGGATGTTGGTGCACATTGTTTATCCTGGTTTATCTGCTCTGTTTGGGATGTATTTGTACTTTCTCATGGTACTTCTGAGGAGCAGAACTGAGACAGCTGTTGGGCTGCAAAAACTTCAATGAGCTGGCAGGGATGGATCTCTTCAGAGAAACATTTTTAAGCAGGGAAAAAAAAAAAAAGGACATATTTATAATATTTATTTATTTATTAATAGCTTTCTTTTTGTTTTTTTTTTAAACTACTTAGCTGGTTCTTCAAGGCATTCCAGCCCCAGCAGCATCCCGTGGTGAGAAGTTCCCTGGGTGAACACGCAGCCTTAGCTCACCTCTGCCAGGGCAGGGACCTGGCACTGGAGCATCACCAGTAATTTTCCACCCATCTCCACGCTGTGGAAATACACCCAGGCATGGAAAAAGCCTAGAAGGGAATAAAGAAGACACTTGGCCAGTAGAGCTTGGCTGACTCCCAGCTCAAGGAATGGCTTCAGGTTCATCCCGAGCTCCCCAGTGCTTGGCAGGCTCGGCTGTCTCAACTCCTACAAATTGGACAGGTCAGCAGCATTCCTGCCAAACCCTGCTGCAACAGCTCCCTGCGCCCACGGGTTAGCTGCAAGACAAAAAGGGGGGAAAGTGGCCTTTTTGTGGGGTTTGGTTGGGATTTTTTCCTCCTTACCGCAGAGAAAAGGAGAAGGAAACACTTGGCACGGAGGGCGGAGCGGAGCGAGGGGGAGGTTGGGGACAGCGGGGATGTGGCAGTGGGAGGCGAGGGGGCCCTTTATAAAGCTCTAATTACTCCAGCCAAAACCCACATTAGCCTGATGAGTGAAGAGAGGTTTTTACGAGGGCAATAAGATGTCCCAGCCTGCCGGGGCGGTGATTGCCAGCCCGTGGCCTCGGGCTCTCCGAGGAGCCGCTGGTGCTCCTGCTGCAATTCGACTCCAGCTCGGCAAGAGGGTCCGGCCGTTTCCCAACCTCGCGGTGCTAATCCCTCTTACCTCAGCGGTGCAGCAATAACCCCCGGAGCCACCACCACCTCCCGCTGCCGGCGGCTGCAGAGCACACCATGTTCCCAGACAAGGCTCCTCACACCCTGCACAGCCCCGGCAAACAAGGGCGGCTTCCCAAATCCCAGGAGCATCCTTCCCCCTGCAGTTTTCCTTGGAAAACAACCTCGAAGAGTCACTGTTCCCAGCCCACTTCCTTGAAAACTCAGGTTGCTGTGAAAACGGTGGTGAAACAGGCTGGGAAGGGGGCACCAAGGGCACAGTGACCAAGGTTTGTGATATCCTCATGAGTCCAGAGAAGATAAGTGGGTGACTCACTGCCTCTTGTGCAAAACCCAGCACCATCCAATGCATCCAGCATGTCCAAAGATGTTTCTCCATAGGATTTCTCCTGACAGGGGAGGATGAGGGCGGCTTCAAAAAAGCAATTCCTGGAAGAGGAAGCCACCCAGGACACCAAGACCATTGCCAGCTCATTCTGCTGGGTGTAATAGCTCACTGAGGTCTGATGTTTTCCTGGGATCCTCTGCTTCAGCCGAGGGTTGTGGAGGAAGGAAACCCATCAGCGAGGTGTTGCTGCCACATCCAAGGGACAGGGTAGCAGTCAGTTCCTGGGGACAGGCTGGCCAAGGGTTGGCCAAGCTGCAGGGTCAGGACTGGCAGGCCTGAGCAGGAGGGGGTTATTTGGTAGAGGTGGTCATGAAGGAAACAAGATATCCCCTTTCCCAAGGTGGCTGAAGGGAGCTGAAGAAACCAGGATTTAGCCCCTGGGAAGAATGAGTCAGTCACAGGGGTGACCACAAGGATCTGTTATCACAAGGATCTGTTATCGGTGGAAAATTTGTCTCATGAGGGCATCAAAGCAGCTCCTTGTGTTGCCTCAACAGAGACACAAAACTTGTAAGCTTTGTGTGGTGCTTTATTGAGGGCCTGGGAGTCTGGGGACCGCAGTCCCCAATCAGAGCTCCAACGCCACTGATACATTGATCTCCTTGTATATGATATGTACATTGATCTCCTTGTATATGATATGTACATTGATCTCCTTGTATATGATAGTACATCGATCTCCTTGTATATGATATGTGTACGTGCAGTCCATTACAGATTCTCTAAGCAACGACCCCCAGCAATTCCCCTTTCTTAGCAACTCGCTCCTCGTGATACTCATGATACATTCCTTAAGCTACAAACAAGACTATAAATCAGGTATTTATCATTATTTCCAGAACATTGTATACAAATCAGCATTCTTGCTTCCCTCCCCTGATTAAACATTCGTTACGGTTGCTTGAATTCTATGGTTACATTCTATGGTTACACACTCCAAAAGTTACAACACACTTCAAACAGTTATAAATTTCTATCTTACCTACACATTATATTTTACAAATTTTCTACATTTATTTATTTTCTAACACTTGTGTGCCAAAAGGAAGGAGGAAGGGGAGGAAAAGAGGACAAAGATCCTCAGTGCCAGGCAAGGAGAGTTCTGTAGCCCCCAGCCCTCTGGGATGGTGCAGGAGAGGATTCAAAGCCTTGTGTCCTTCAATTTGAGAACTTCTTCAGCCCATCCTGGCAGCCCAGGGGAAGGTCTCACTCTGACAGCACCACAGAGCCAGAGCTGGGCCCAGCGTGTGTTACTCACCTTGAAACTATGTGAGTAAACAGAGAAGGCTCCTCTTCCTGCTCCCACCTCAGCAATTAGGCTGCAGACTGGAGCAGAGGAGCCTGAATCCACCCTGGCAGATCATGGGGATGCTCTGCTCTCTCCTCTGCTGAATCCTCAGGCCAAGCCACCCAGGAGAGGAGGACGGTGAAGCTCCAGTTGGCCTCCTGGACCATCCCCTCCTATATGGAGCTTCTTGGAGATGTCTCACCAGGAGGAAAACACCCCTTTCCCATCACTTCTGGTGTTTTTATATGGGAATAAATCACAAGGGACCCCATTTTCTTCATGGTGGGAAAACCCATTCTTTATTCACATAACTCCTTTTTATACAGTTTTACAGACCTCGTGTGTGACTCCAATGGATTAGTAGCTTTCTTGCCAATTATTGGTTAGTAACAAGTTGTTGTTCTGTATTGATTAGTCACTCAAACCCCCGGGGTGTACGTGCAGAAAAAGTTGTTTGTGAGAGATAGTTTTCATTTTTCTATCTAATGGTATAAAAACAATTTATACAGGTGCCAGTTGTTTTTTTGCCTAGAAATAGATTGTTATGCTAACAAACTGCTCACAACAGGATTGCTTTCACATGGGAACTTGCGAAGTGCCTTAGAAGAAATGACAGGCTAGCCAGAGCAGGCCTGATTTTATGAAGTCCTTCTTTGTGATTTTTCTACCTTACTGCAACATTTTTATAACCTGTATCACCATTTTTTGTTGCTGAGCAGCAGTGACACTCATGGCTCGCTGTAACATGGAGGAAGTGGAGCCAGCTGGAAAGAACTCAGTTGAGAGACTCAGCACCAGTGGGGAAGAAGAAGAGGTGATCCTACAGGAAAGGGAACCCCTGCTGGCACAGCAAAAGCCTCTGAGCTCCAGGGATTTCGTGGCCACCACTGTAGCCAGGAATCCCATTAGATCCTGATACCTTCCACTTTGGTCCTTGGGGTTCCCAGAGAGGCTTGGCTCTTCTCTGTGGAAAACCTTCATCCATCTTGGTGTCCTCCTCCCCACCAGTGCCTAGAGGAAGAGGAGAGACCACCATGGACCATCCCCTGGAGGGAAGAGAGCAGCTTACAGAGCAGCACTGGAGCCAGCCCAGGCCCAGGGAGTATTGCAGAAAACTGAAGCATTACCAGGATTGACAGTGGTTTCTGCAGGCAGGAGAGGGAATAAAATGGTCAAATTCCTCTCAATTCCATGCCTGTCCTCCCACACAGAGTAAAGGAATGCGGGAGATACTGCAGCAATGCCATGCAAACACCCTGGAGAGGTGAACCTCCTCCTGACCCCAGCTAGGAGAGAACAAAAACTGTTTTAAAGATTTTTGGAGCATCTTGATGCATCCGTGGGAGGCTTGTGGACACTGGATGTGTGGGAAGCAGCTAATGGGTTGATAGCCTGCAGGAACACCAAAGACATGGACATCAGAGATAACTGGTGGAGACAGATTCCAGAGATGTTACAGAGACCTGTAGCCATTCCCACACTAGGAATCATGTAGAAATAAATTAATTAACTAAGAGCTTTAGGTACAGGCAGCAGCATCTGTGCTGGCACAGACACAGGGATTCTCTTTGGGAGTGAGGCCACAGATGGGAGGAGAAGGAGAAGAGAGTCCATGTGTTGCAGAGGTTCAAACTGGGTGACCTCAACAAAGGGAGGGGAAAAAAAACCAGGTAAGAAACAGCAGCTTCCTCAGGCTGATCCCTTGCAAGGCTTACTCAGAGTTACATCATGGTGCTTATTAGGATGCAGATCCCTGAGAGCCATGGCTCCAGAGCCTCTGGAAGGATCCTCAGGGACGTGGGGCCCCCGGCCAGCAGCCAGGGCAGTAGGGATGGCACCCCAGTCCCAGCTGTGCCACTGAGGCCAGCTTCCCAAACATGGGCGCTGCTTCTGTCCCCACAGAGAGACTCGGCTTTGTTTTGGAGCCCAGGGAGGTGAGGGGTGTTTGGGCACGGGGCTGCCTCCTCTCTGTGCTCCTCCCGGTGTTCTGTGGCTGGGACTGCACAGCTGCTACTGGCCAGAGCTGGGGGCAGCTCGCCAGCTTCCCTGAGTCAGCTGTGACCGCACCAAGGCTTTTCCAAGACCACAGGGCTATTCCTCACCACACTGCACTGAGCAAGGTGGTTTCCCTGCCCTGGCTGCTCTCTTCCTCTGAACCAGGAATGCTGGGATGTCCCTGGAGGTGCCCAGGGAACAAACCCAGGTAGGGGGCTGCTGCCCCTGGAAGGGCAGGATGCGGAGGTGGGGTTCACAGGGGAATCCCAGCCCAGGAATCTCTACTCCTGGGTGTGAGATTCCTGCTGAAGGTCTTCTCTCATGCCCCAGGATGCTTGTGAGAAACTGTGCCGTGGGACTAGTCTGGATGTTCCATGGGTATCCATCCTTTGGTTTGGGGGTGTTTCCTTCTTGCAGGCAGGGAGCAGGTGAGCCACCCCAGCACCTGCATCCTGCCTGCTGAGAGAGCAGGGAGCATGTCAGGAGCATCCCCAGTGCTGCCACTGTGCCAGGACTTCCCACAGAGGAGCATCCAAACGTGCCAAGCTTAGCAAGTCCAGCCAGGAATTTGGCGCTGGAGCTGTGGACTCCAGGCCAATGTCCCCATGCACAAGAGACTCTCCCCAGCTTTGGATGGGTTCCACCAGCCTGCAGGCTGCTCCAAGGAGCTTCTCCCTCCCTGCATCCTCCCCCAGGGTTTTGCAGGATTTCACATCCCGTACTGGGAAACAAAAGCAAAAAGAAACACCACGGCTTTTTTATAATGAAGCGCGGGAACGGCGTGTGAATGCCCGGGCAGTAATTCAAGTGGGAACATGGAGCTGGAAAGCTTTCAGCTCCCAAACTCAACCCGAGCTCAGCACTTGGCTTTGTGCTGCTCATTCATCCACAGGGTTATTTTTGGATTCCTCCTCCTGGGAGAACAGGATTAGTTTTGTTTTCAGTGTTCCTTGGAGAGCAGCTTGCTGAGGGAATGACTTAGCAGAGAAAAACCCTCTTGGCTGGTGGGGTCTGCTTGATTCCTTGATTCTGGGTGGGAATGTGATGATCTTTCATGTCCCTTGGGGATTTATCCCCACTCTGCTCTGCTGGGGCTTGGATATCTCATTACCTATGGATAATTGTCTAGCGGTAATGAGGTACCTGCATCTCTGGGTTGCTGGGCCTTGTCTTTATTGCTTTCCTGGGGCAGCAAGCAGAGCAGGTTGGGATTTTTATTTATTTACCAAGAACTCTAAGCCCTGGCAGGATCCAAATCAAAGTTTTGAAGAAGATAAAGCTGGAAAAATGTTGGATGAGCAACCAGACTTGCCCACACCATATTTTCTGAGTCATAGAATGGTTTGGGTTGTAAGGGACTCCAAAAATCATCCAGTTCCAGACATAATTTTCTCCTAGTTCAACCTAAAAGGGGATCTTAGGAAAGAGGAAGAAAGAATAGAAGGAGAATATCTCTCATAGAAGGAGATCCAGAGCAAAGAGGGGTGGGAGAAGCTGTAAAGACCCACCCCAAAAAATTCTCAGACCATGTGATCTGATTTCCAGGACAGAGAGAGACGAGGGAGTGGGCATTTCAGAGGATGTTTGGGTCTCCTTCTCTCTCTGCCAGCAGTCACTTGGAGGCTTGGAAGGAGCTGGCAGCTTCCAAGGCTTTAACTCCTTCTTGGCTCCAGAAGAAATGAGTGGGATGAGGAAACCTGGATCCTTCTCTTCACAATAAGTGTGCTTTAAATTTAACCACAATGGCAGCTGTTGGGAGCCCTCCCTATAACCCTCCTTAATCTTCCCCCCACCACTCCATCTCTTCCCTGTTTTCCTCTGTCCCTCTCCTGCAGCGGGCTGTGCATTGGGACTGTCTGTACAGCTCTCTTATTCCAATTAGCTCACTAATTAGAGCCTCATCAGGGGTGCTGCTACCACCAAGGATGTCTCCAAGGCAAGAGCTGCTAACAAGGCTGGGAAGTCCCTGGCAGGAGCCCTAGGGATGGTGGGGTGGGATAAAGCTCCCTCTTGTCCTCTTGGACAGAGAACAGGTGCTGGTGTCCCAAATTTCATGCAGTGGGATGGAATTTGGGAATTTTTTGGGGGACCGAGGGGATTTGCCTTCATTCCATTCATGGGACATGTTACAGCTGTAGAGGAGGACCCCATCCATCTCCCACTCCCCTCCAAATGGCTCCTGAGCCAAAGAAACCATCTCTGTTTTGGCTCTGTTGGATGATTTGGGGGATTGCCAGATGATGTGAGGCATGGAGAGGGGTTCTCTGTTCCCTAGGAGCAAACCCAAGGGCTGCTGTGTTTAGAACCAGGGAAGCTGCAGGGTTTGTGGCAGCAGGTGACCTTTAAGTGCCACCTCTCCCTGTCACCAGGGGATCAGTTGTGTAGCTCATCTCTACCAAACCTAAAGCATGACTTAATGGGGAAGCAAATCAAAGGGAAGAGGGGAAAAAAAGGGAAAAGGAATGAAGGTAGATGTTCCTGGACAGATGTGCCACAGGAAGAGGCGATGGATAGGCCTGTGAGCTGGGAACCACCCACCTTTCTCCATCACTCCAGCCCCTGGCCAGTATCACTCTGGGTTCTGCCCTCCTAGAGGGGATTAAACCCTACTGGGGGCTTAATTAGAACCTGGACAAACTGGGGAGCAAAAGCTGGGACAAGAACCAACCCTTTTTGGGGTATGGGAGAAGTGGTGTGGCTGGGCAGCAGCAGTGAACTCCAGGTGCTGCCTGGATGCCTGTAATCCTACCTGGAGCCCCCACATCCCTGTGTCTGCCAGGGTGAACCCCAGGAGGGGTGTCCCACAGGGACATGGAATTTGGAGACCCTGCAGGCAGTGACAATGTGAATCCAGCAGGTTTCCTGGGGGAGCAACAGCCCAGCAAACAACAGATTGAACAGAGATGCTGAGAAGCCTCAGAAAGAGAATTGAAAACCACACAGACAAAATTTGACTGAATCAGTCAAATCCTCACCTCGCTGGGCTCACAGCAACCCTGTGGGGATGCTGGGGCTGCTCCCATCACTGGGTGCCAAACAGAGGATGCTGATGGCTGGAGGGGCAAAAAGGGTGGGAATGGCCATGCCCTGAGTGGGAATCACCACCTACCTTACCCCCAAAGACACACTCCCAAGTCTTTAAAAATGAATATAAAAATAAAACAATTAAAGTTAAATAACGAGGGGTGTTTTTTTAAGTTGGTGTCTCCTGTTTCAGCAGGTTTGATGCCTCGGCAAGGAGCAGCTCAGATCATCTGAGTTGCTAAGGCAGCGATGAACCACACGGGAAACTGAGAGAAGGAAATTCACAGGAGAAAGAACAAAACAGCAGGTATTTGCTGAGACAGCAGGTAGAAACTCCCCTTTCTGCACCAGAGAAATGCAAGATTGAGAAAATGTTGTTGAAATTTAGCTTTCAGAGTCCAGCTGGATACCTGGCAGCAGGGATGTGGCCAAACCAGGATGAGGAAAGGTGTTTCTTGAGTAAAGTTATGTAAATGTATGAGCCAAGTCAAGTTAAAAGGGATTATCTGCCATTTTGTGGGAATTGTGATTCTGTTCAGTCAGGTCAAAATTAACACTGATAGTTTTAATGCCCATCATTCTAAATAACAACTTGTATTATCCGCCCATTTGTTTGTTTTAATATATATTAACTATTCTGTGTTGCACACTAATATGTAACAGCTCATAATTGAATGTCATAACTATTCTCTAATTGCATTACCATTTGACAAAGAGAATATTAATAGCAGCACCTGCACTCACCTGATCGATGAGCTCCAGACAAAGCAGTGGTGTGTAAACTTTGGAGCCAAGGGACTGGGAATTCCATGCCTGCTCCTCCCAGATCCTTGCTTTCTTGGCTGCTGCCACAAAACTGCTATAAATTAAACCTGTAAGTGGAAAATAATGCTTGTGAGGCCAAGGAGAGGAGACTTTAAACCCTGCTTTCTCGGTCTTTGTTCTACGAAGTAATGAAAAAGGGAAATTATTTCTTTTTCATTTGGAAATCCTTATTTCTCACTGCCTGAGGGAGCTGAGCCTCTGCCACTGCTTCACTCCAGGGCCTTGGGCAACGCACTTAATCTCCCAGGATCTGTGTCACTGGGTTAATCATATTTACGTGCCTTTTATGAGGGTTAATGATTAGTCTGGGAATGTTTGCATGGACTTTTCCAGACGCGACTCCTTAGATAAACGCTCCGTGTTAATGCTTGGGGCTGGCAGGGGTTAAATGCAGGAGGAGGGGCTCTGCTTTGGGGCGGAGAGTGACCGTGAGGGGGCTCAGAAGCCATCCCCAGGCCACCCCAGGCTGCCAGCGGATCCCTGACTCTGCAGACCAGATGGGGAAGTGATTTTTTGTGGACACAAGGAGTTGTATCCTGCCAGAGCCGGATCTCCGGCCACATCCCGGTGAGCTCAGCCTGGGGAAGGCTCCTCCGTGCTCTGCAACGGGGGAGCTCCTGTTTCACAGGAATCCCCACAGTGTATGGGCTGCAGTGGGGGATCCTCTTCACGGGGACTGCCTGTGTCACGGAAATTCGGAAATAAAACTCCTTAACACCGCTGGAGTTCTAAGAAGCACATGTTATTTTTCACGCGGATACAGGGCGGGTGGCTCCGCCTGAGGTGCACTCATGGCTCAAGATGATACACGCCTTTATTAAGCAGCGCCAATTCATCACAAAATGTTACATATTAAGGTCTTTGCTGTGGGGGTGAGCTGTGCGCGTGTTTTTGAACAATTTGTTACTCAGGCGGCCGTGGAGCCCCTAAACTGGATTGGGCGGCACGGAGTTTTTACCGAGCCCTCGATGTTCCACAGCCACACCACCTGCCGTGAGCCGTGACTTCGCCGGCAACGCCTGCACCGGGGGTCCCCTCGATGGGGGTCCTCCCTTATGGGGGTGCCTGTAATTGGGGGCACCTCCCTAATGAGCACTGCCTGTAAGTGGGGGGGTCCTTCAGGGGTTCCCTCCCTATTGGGGACTGCTTGAAAGGAGAGTGCCATTAAAGTCGCTCCTCCCTAATGCGGTCGCCCCTAAATAGGAGGGTAGTTCCTAATGGGGACTGCCTGAAATGGTGGCCCCTTCACTGGGGCCTCCGAAAAATGGGGGTCCCCTAAATGAGGCACCGTAAAATGAGGACTGCCCTTAATAACGCTCCCCCCACCACCGTGGGCTCCCCATGCGGCGCCTCCTCTGTAACGGGGGGCTCGCTGCAACGGGGATCCCTCCGTACAGCGGCTCCCCGGCTACGGGTGTCCCCCCATGCAGCGCGGGGCAGGTCCCCGTCCCGAGAGTCCCCGCTGCCAGCTCAGGGGCAGACCCCGACCAGTTCAGCGCGCACGTGTCTGGGCCGTCCTCTGCTGTCCCGTCCCGTCCCCTCCCCTCCTCCGGCCGGCCCACACGCACACCCAGTGCTCCTCCTTCTCCACCTCCTCCTCCTCCTCCCACTTCCTCCGCACAAGGCGGGCTGCCGGCCGAGGAGGGCAGCGGCCCCCCCGTTCCCCGTCCGCAGCGAGCCCCCGGCCGAGCCCGTAGCGATGCGCCGGGGCGGGCACCGCGCCGCAGCCGCAGGTGAGTGCGGGCCCGGAGGGATGCGCGTCCCCCGGAGCCGCGGCGGAGCGGAGGGATGCGGGGGCAGCGGGGCGGCTGCGGATCCCGGGATTTTACCCATTTATGGACACTTTGGATCATGCGGCCGAGATTCGCAGCGTGAGTGCGCTCCAGCTCCTGCGAGAGGTTTCTCGTGGGGGTCGCCGCAGCGTTGCCCGCACTGATGCGGCGGCCGCGGCTGTGCCGAGGGGACAGAAGGACGGCCACGGCCACCCAGCCCTGCCGCATCCACACCTCGTGTCCTGGCAAGGGCCTGCGAGCAGCGAGGGGCTCCCGGCCGTGACCGTGCCCAACCTCGGATGGGAGCGGCATCGATGGGCCGGGATGGGATCCGTGCCTTTTGGAGGGGTTTTAATCCCCCCGGTAGAAGGGGACGCGGTCACCCCTTCTGGTGACTGCTGATAGCTCCGTGAAGTTTTGGGGATTTTTTTAAATACAAGCGAGTATTTCTTGGGGGAGAGAGGTGGATTCAAGTTTAATCTCAGAGCAGCCGTGGCTCGGTGCGTGCATTCCAGAGGGATACTGCCTTGAAAAGCAGCTGGCTTGGTCCACGGCAAGGATCCGGCTGGGCTTTTGCCCGCCTGGGAGAAGCCGGGGAGCTGCAAACTTGGTGGAAAAGGGACAAGCAGCGGAATGAGGGAGCTGGGACGGCTGAGGCCTCTTGTTTGTTCCCGCAAATGCCCGAAGTTTGGGGGAGCGGTGCCGGTGAGCTCCTCCGAACCCGCCGGCCATGGGAGCCGTGAGCTCCTCGGCAGGATCCCAAAGTCGCCGAGGTTGTGAAACCGGGATTGCAGCCGGCCGGGGGAATCCGCCTCCTTCCCGCTGGAGTCCGGGGAGAGCCCGGGAACCCCCCGTGCCGCAGCGCCTCGGGGGGCTGGGCTTGCTGGCTGCCAGCGGCTTTGGGAGCTTTTATGGCTCGATGGCTGCGGGTTGGCCGGGAGCTGGCGGCTGGTTTTGGCATCACGCGGCGATGGAGGAGGCGGGAGACTGCGGGGAGAGGCTCCCGCTCCGGGCACCGCATCCCGGGCAGGAAATGCCGGGGAGCCCGCGTGCCCCGCTGATAACACGGCCGGGCGCATTGCTGGCAGCTGTCGGGGCAAAAAGAGAAGGCCGAGGTGTTCCCCACGGCCTTGGCAGGCCGAGGAGGAGCGGGAGCCCTCCCGTGTCCTTTGGACACCCGGAACGCGGCAGCCGAGGCTCCCGCGGGAGCTTATCAGGGAGGTTTCGCTGCTGGCGGCGCGGGTTCCCCCTGCGCTTGGTTTTACTTTGACTCCCTCCCGGCCGAACGGCCCCGAGTGGGAAAAAGCCCTGAGGAGAGGGAAGGGGGGAAAAAGGAAAGAATATTACAAAAGAGGAATAACGGGTTGTGTTTATTCCACCCGCTGCTTTTCCCAGCTGTAGGGTCTCGGAATTACTGGCTGCGTGTGTTGGGCTTCTTGCAAGCATCCCCCCAGCGCTGATTCCCACGTGTCCCTCTCCTGGCCCGCTGGCTGGGACAGTCCCAGAGGGAAAAGGCTGATGGTGACAGCAAAAGCAGAGCAGTTTTCCTGGCCAGGCGCAGGTGTGAGGATGGCACTGGTTGGACAAGAGTCCCTGTGGATTTCATGGAGAGAGGGAGCCCCTCTCCCGAATTTCGTTAATGAGCTCAGCCCTATCAGACAATCCCTGTGCCTGTCTCCGGCCCTGCAGTGGGATCACTCGTCCTGCTCTGCAGCCCTCCAGCCAGAATTTAACTCGGAGCTGGGTGAAACAAGGCGACTGCATCGTGCCCGGGTGGCGTCACCCGATCCCGTGGTGACAGCGGGGCCCGTGTCACAATATCCCCACGGTGGGGAGTTGCAGATCCCCGGGGCTTCAGGGAAGGGGAAGCAGCTGTGGGGAAACTTCAGGCCTCACAAGATCCTGGATTTCTGTCCCAGCTTGTCACCCCTAACATTGTCCCAGCTGGGAAGGGGTCCCATGCCTACATGGCCCTCCCAAGCAGCATCTCCCAGGGAGATGGACTTAAACACCACCCTCCCAAGAGATCCCTTTTAGAAGGAAAAAAACCCATGCACGGGTTTTCTTCAAGCTTGCTTCCATTTGAAGGGAGCCGTTTTCCCTGGATCTAAGTGCTGGCAAATTGAATTGGTACTGCACATCTTGGGAATAGCCCCAAGCACTTATCCTGAGGATAAAACTATTGGAAATGGTGTGTGGGGGAGCTGCTTCCAAGGGAACAAGCAGGGAGGGAAGCTCCCGTGGGGGTTTCCAGGGAATTCCAGGGAAACAGTGTCCTTCCTGGGAAGAGATCAATTGTTGAAGCTTGCATGAGAAACCCACCAGGAAGGCTCAGGGAGGGCTGCAGCCTCAGCTGTGCTGTTTTGGGGTGAGCAGGGAAGCTCTGGTCCCCTCCCAACAAAGCTGCAGCAGCACCAGTGGCTCGCTCCCTTATCTCCCCCACAAGTCTCTCTCCATATCTGCTCTGCTTCCCCTGCTGTTGATGTGGCTGTTATCTTATCTGCACGTGCTCTTCCTCCATTTCCTCCTTGGCTTCTCTGCTAACGCTGCCGCAAAACGAGAAAAACCACCCAAAAATGGAGGAGATCCTACTGCAGGGAGTCCATCCCTGGGCTTGGGGTCATTCAAAGATAGCCTGCAGATATTCATCCCCTCTGATGGGCCATAATTGGCCTCTCAACTGCACCTACAAACAGTTGAGTCACAAGCAAACAGATACACTCAGGTGTCCTGTGATCCACAGAGTTACATCATCCAGAGTAAAACTCCCTAACCCAGGGGAGTTACCTGGGCGTTCCCACCGAGCCTGAGCATTATGTTAACCCCTGGAACTTTGTGTTTCCTGCACTTCCCTCACCCCAGGGAGATCATCACCGTGGAATTGAGACCTCCCAGTCTTGTTGGAAGATCCATGGGTGCTGGGATCTTTCTACTCTTACCCTTTTCTTCCCTTTCTTTTCCATAGGCATTTTTGAATTTTTTTTTGCTTTTATATTGCTTTACTACAGTATATAATAGCCAAAACACTGCAACCAAATTATTCTAAAATAAACCCCATATTTGTGTATATATATGTATTTATAAACACCATTTATTCAGCATCGTTTCACTCTAATCCCCCCAAGGGATCAATTAACAAGAACCTGGGTTGCCCTCACGTCGCAGCCGAGACTGACACATGACACCACACTTGAGGTTCATGTGGCAGCAGGAATTTTTTTTTAATTGCAGTTCCCTTTATGTATTTTCAGAAAGTCCACACGGTTGGTCTTGGCTGAATTTAGTTACCACCCAGCCTACTGTCCAGTGGCTGTCTGCATCCCTGACTGCCTAGACTGGTTCCCCAAGGGCCCAGACTGCTTGAGTTGGAATTGGGGTTATCTTTAACTGTGAGGCCTGCAGGCCTGTTGTTAGCCACCACAGTTCCCCCTTTCTGTTTTTAAATGCAAAGGCAATGTTTGTCATCTTCTGCAGGGCCCTTTGCAGACAGGATGACAAACACTGCACAATGTCCAAAATAATTGACACAAATAATAAGCCTAGGTCGGGTGAGTCTCTGCATCCAACTCCAACTCAAGTCTAGCCTTACCAGTTGTTGTGTATTCCACATACCATCAAAAAGGATTTTTTAAGCATGTCCAAGAGCCATCAAGCACAGCTTCTCAGGGTGGTATGCTGCACACTATTCACATTCATAACCCAGTTATACAGACAAAGAAAATAGCATTTAACTTGCTTACAAACTGTTAACTTTAAAACTATCATGCCTCTGCTTTTGATATGTCCCCAGTGGGTTAGACTTACAGGGACAGTTCACTTTCAGGTGACCTTGTTGCCTACAGCCATAACATCGGTGTGTTAACAGCAGCTGCTAAAGAATCTGTCTTGGGTTGCAATGCAAGATGTCACCAAAAGTATATATTCTATTGCCATCTTAACCCCATTAAAACCAGGTGGGGCAGGGTTCTTTATCTCTTCCATGACCTATCCTCCCTTGGGGAGATATCTCCTGTTAATGGGCCATTGAGTGTCCCTGCAGGGCTGATAAAATTCCATCATCGTATTGTGAGATGCTCCACCCAGGGGGAGGAGCCAAGCATTCCTGCCTGGGTAGAATCTGACATATGAAACGCCACAGCAGCTTTTGCCCACTGAATTCCCAGAGGAAGACCAGACCCTTCTACGTTACCACTGGACCTTCACGGGAAAATTCACCCTTCTACAGGATCCCTGCTCCAGCAGAACCATACCTGTCACTGCAGGTGGAGTGCAGCGACCACTTAATTTAATTGGACTGCTACCAACACCCTGACCCACAGGGTGTCAGGTCATATTCTGACTCTATCAGTGTTTTGGTTTTTTGGGCTTTTTTTTGTACTACTACATTTTATTTTAATATTCCTATTAAATTGTAGGGGTTTTTTTAAAATTTATACATACCAGTAAAGAACTGTTATACCTATTCTCATATCTTTGCCTGAGAGCCCCTTAAATTCCACACTGTAAGTCAGAGGGATGGAGTTTACATTTTCCATTCCGAGGGAGGCTCCTGCCTTCATTAGCAGACACCTGTCTTTCAAACCAAGACAGAATCAGTTAACAAAGCAATACTATCTGATTTAGTCCTAACTTCAGCACATCATAAATTAGTTTATTTCAGGATGGATTTTCTTTTGGTAACAAATCTATAGCCCTTTTGCAGTCCTCATTTGCATTATCCCATGTCACTTTTCAATTATTGATTTCTTGCATCATTATTTATTATTTGCTTTTCCATGGCATCTTGTGTCCTCTCTATGAATTGCGTGGTTCCGTGGGGCTCCGTTTGATCATGGAATACCTCTTGAGTCGGTATGAGCCCCATAAGCTGAGAAATCCTAGCTCCAAAGCGTGGATCTTGCTGCGGTACCTCTAAATTGTGCTTGCTTTTGATCCTTTGCAGATCGCTGCCAGGTGAACTCGAACATCATATACTGAAGTGGGGTACAGAGCAGCTTTGCTATCTGTTTGATATCAGAAGGTGCCGTCTCCTTGGCAGTAAGAAGCAGTAACATCCTTGCTACTGCCGGAGACCACAGTGCAGTTTTGGCGGCTGGCTGGTGCAGTTCAGAGAGGACCTGCCATTTGGGGGAAACATCTCAGCACTGGGAAAGCTCCGATCGTCCCGCCCATAGGCTTTGAGCCACCTGATGACAGTGGAGGCATGGACACAGAGATCTTTTCCGTGCCTTTGAGATCCCCATCTGCAATGGCAATCACTTTTACCTGCCTCCAGAAGCTGACCAGATTGTAGTTGGAGATTGGTAGTGCGCTGGAAGTGTTCCCTTGCAGGTCAGCAAGAGTGTGATAGCTTGGGTTCCCCCTGTTAGGATGTTGTGAGTTTAATAATGAAAAGCGTTCCTTGGGCTTCCCAAGCCCTGGCTGTGCATGCAGCAGGGTACCACGTCCTGCAGTCCCAGGCACTGGCAAGCTCCCTTCCAGCACTGGGCACTGCTTGACTTCTGGGCTCTGCCCGCGCCGTTGGTGGGTGTGCCAAGCCGTGCTGAGCTGCCCGCCCAGCTGCGCGCAGGGGCGTGCCGAGCCCGTTAGCAGCGGTGCGAAGCACAGCGATGGCTCCGGTGGCCGCGATGTGGGCGGGCTCAGTGCTGTGCAAACGCCTCCATTGCTGGCGGGGTACAGTGGACAGGGGGCTCTGGTAATGGCTGCTCCCCTGTCGATTTCTTGCCCGACCTCTCTGCCCGCACGCCTGAGGTGGCATTCACTCCTGCCCGGATTCCCCCTGCTGTCCATGCTTACGGGAAATCCAGTGCGTGTGCCCACAGCGCCTCAGCTGCGGCTTTTGCCCTCCACTCGACTTTTATCTGTTTTAAAGTGTCCAGTACCAAACGCCAGGTCATTTAAAAGTCTTTAGTTGTTTTGTCACCTCATGAGGTAGAGTCAAATATCGGATCGCCAGCCTGCTCCCTTGTTTGTACATGAAAAGCAGCATCCATGGTTGTGCCCAGTCCAGGCCTCTTACACCATGACAGCAAGGCTTGTAGAGCCTGTTCACAATATTTTATCCCAGTTTGCATAAAAAGAGGGTCCACACCTGTAAAACAGCCTTTTCCTCCAATGAGACTTGAGTCTCCGTGTTCCCAGTGGACACTTCTTCTATTTGCAATGGTCTGGACTCTCTGCAGCTCTGTGCACTCCTGGCAGCTCACCTGGCTGCCTCTCCACTAGGCTCCATCTCCCCGCTCTCTGCAGGGCAAGCTGCTGCCAATCACGTTGGGTTCACCACCTCTTACAGTCAAGATGGACACACGACACAACACTCAAGGTTCACGTGGCAACAGCAAATTTTTTTTGCATGCAGATCCCTTTTGTAAGAGACAGCCCAAAGTTTCCCTCATTTGTGTCACGCCCGTTGCAAGGACAGAGACTAAGATCTGAAGATCCTGACTGGAGTTCTGGCCTGGTTGAGGTGGATGCTCGCCAAGTGATTGTTCACAGGTGTGCTTGCTGTGCCACCACGGTACACTGCTTCGGGCAGGGACTGGTCCATAGTGACTTGCTCTGTACTCTTACACCTGCTTCATGGAGCAGCAGGTCTCATCACAATAGCTCATGAATTTCTGCACCTCTTGGCCATATGTCACTCGCTTTATACGAAGACTATAAATAAGTAACTTTCTGAGTTAATTTTGGTGATCTCTGACGGAATGAAGACTAATCTGTTGGCTGGACCACGAGGACTTCATCTCTCCGTTGGTAGCTATACCCCCTTTTCTCTCTCTCTCCTTTACTTTGCTTTCTTACATCTGTCTCTCTTCTCTGTCACATAATTGTTGTTGGCACTCAATAAAAGTGCCGTGCTGCCATTGAAAGTCCCCTGCTGTGTGTTTTTGCACTCTGAGTGTTTTGCACTAAAACAAACCATCAGGACCCCTGCTTGTACTAGCAGGTCGTGACATCTCTATATAGCTTCAGAAATCCCGCGTGGTTGGTCCTGATTGGCTGAAATTAGTTACCGCCCGGCTTACTGGCCAATGGCTGCCTGCATGCCTAACGGCCAAGACTGGTTCCCCAACGGCCTGGACTGGTCAAGTTATAATTAGGGTTATCTGTAACTGTCAGGCCTCCAGGCCAGCTGCTAGCCACCACACCCTCACCTCATGCGGTGGCTTGTAACCCTGTGTCACCCTGTGCCATCACAGGCTGCTGCTATGGGGACTTGATTTGCTCATGGCTCATTCTCTCTCTTTTCCAGGTAGGCCAGCTCACCTCTCCTGTGGGGACACGGGCACCAAGGTGTAAATGGCCTCCAAACGGTGCTCGCGGTCTGCAGGGCCCGTGATTTTCAAGAAGCTGCCTCGTCTGGAGCCCGCCCCCAGCTTCCTGCCCGGCAAAATCCCAGGCACATCCAGCCCCGTGCCCCACCCTGGCTCTGAAAACCATTTCAGCTACAAGGGCTCCTACTTTGCCTGCCCGCTGCAGAGCCCCAAGGGCCCTGAGCAGCCCCTGGCTGGCTGGAGCCCCACGCCCACCTACCTGCACTACAGCCCCGGTGCCCTGGGCCAGCCTGTGCCAGCTGAGGGGCCACTGCTGGGCTTCCTGCTGTACCCAGCAGAGAGCCTGGGCACCAGGCTGCAGCCCCCGGACACCCAGAAGAGCAAGGACAGCCTGAGCCAGGAGCAGCTTATGGCCAGAAAGAAGCTGGACAGTCCCAGGTGTCCCTTGCCGGTGAAGAAGCCAGTAGTGGTGAAGAAGGCAGCTCCTGTAGCAGTCCCCAAGCCGGTGTATGGAGCCCCTGCTTCCTTCCTGGCTCCCAGGATGGCTCTGCTACTGGGAACACAAACAGAGAGCCTGCAGCAACGACCAGGGGAGGCAAACTGGGCCCTACCCCCTGCCACCCACCCTCTGCACCCCAGCGAGCCCCACAAGAGCAGTACTGGTGCCAACCAGAGCCTTCTGCCACTGCCCTCCAGCCTGGCCCTGCCTTCCACAGAGCAGATGAGCTCCCCAGCCACCTTACCCCACTACTGCATCACCTTTGATAAGTATGGGCCGCCACCCCCCAGCACCCCGTTCCTGGAAGCAAGTTGTCCCTCTGCCCAGAGCCAGAAGAAGGTGCCAGAGGTGCCCAGCCTCTGCCTGGACCCCTGGCCCAAGCTCCAGCCACCTGATACCAGCCCAGTGATCCAGGAGAGGTCAGCAATGTGCTTCCCACCCCCCCCATACCCGCTGTCACCCCACAGATCTGGTCCCCTCTACCACCCCCCGGCTCCCGCTGTGGGGGAGCCCAGTGCCCTGCCCAGCTTTGGCTACGTGGGAAGCAGGGAGCCCTTTCCCAGCACCTACCTCAAGTCCCAGGAGCCCAGGAGTTACTTTCCCAGCCCCTTGGAGCCCTACGTGCCGAGGACAGCGGGTGCCAGGCTGGGGGCAGCGCTGAGGGATGCTGAGCCCCCCAGGGATGCCGAGCTGCCCAGGAACAGCGGGTACCCGGGCTCTGCCGTCAGCCCGGGCGATGCATCCGTGTTCCACGGCTCCTTTCCCGGCACGGAGCCGGGCTGTGAGCAGCACAGGGCAGACAGTCCGCAGTGGCCAGCAGCACCGAGGCACAGCAGCGCCTTCCAGCCTGTCTGCACCCCAGAGAAGCTTCCTGGGGGCTGCGGTGGGCTCAGTGAGATGTTTTCTGAGACAGGAGGGGGCTGGCAGGCAAGCTCCCCAGGCAAGGGACACCTTTGTGTCCCTTGGGTGTTGGAGACAGGAATGGGACAAGCACACACCACGCTCATGCAGCAACAGCCAAGGTTTATTGTCTGAAAGGTCTTTTTCTAGGGGTTTCAAATCCACTCTCACACTAAGGAAATTGGCTAAAGATCTGAACTCTGCCCAGCCCATTGGGCAATGATAGCAGTGCATCCATGATCAGAGGGATTGGCTGAGATCCCCTGTGGTAGCTAGAGGTGGTCTATAGCTGCACAGGTAGTTTGGCAGAGCAGACACCAACTCAACCAGCCCAGCTCATTAGGCAGCAGCAGTAATCAAGTGCCCAGGTTTGAGAATGACAGGCTGGATTCAAGCTCAAACAAGGGGACCCCAGCCAATCCCTCTGAGCCGCCAAAGCACCTGTAGCATTGGCCAGTGAGCTGGGCAGAGTTAGACCTTTATCAGTCATGCCTGCAAGAGCAAGCAGGAAATTCAAAGCCCTGTGGAAGGGGGTGCACTTCAATAGATGTTGGTTGTTGCTGCATGAACTTTGGTGCGTGTATGTCACAATCGTGTCTGCACCATCAGCAGCAGTCCCTGTGTGAACTTAAATCAAACCTACCATTCGCAGGCTTGGGGACTTGTTTACTTCTCTCTTCTCCTGAGCTAGGCTGGCTGAGTTGGTGTCTGCTAGGCCAAATGATCTGTGCAGCTCTAGGCCAGCTGCAGCTGTCACAGCTGGCCCTTTCTGTTCTGAACCTGCACGGTGTTCTCTGTCATCCCTGTGCCAGGGCCCTTGGCAAACAGGATGACAGGACAGCGACACAGATGATTCTGCTCAGCTCAAGGAGCCGAGCATCTCTCAGCCAGCGATGTATCCCCTGTACCACTGAAGTTTGAACACTCATTCCCGGGAGCTGTCAGGGGGAATCACCAACAATGCAAGTTTTCAAATTGCCATGCTGCAGGTTTCTAACTGGGAGGTTACAAACTTATAACCTAAGTCTATGAACTGGAAACATTTTAACTTTAGAGCCGTGAGAAGGTAACATGGAAAAAATTTGTTCAGT